>NC_135804.1:140397766-140729104 GCF_964213995.1 Mustelus asterias
TTTTGCATTTTAATATAGAGGAAAAGGATGTTGTCCAGATTCCAGTCTGCGTTGTGTCTCCTGTTGGCAGTAAATATTGTTGAATTATTGAATACAGGTGTTTTTGAGTATGTAGTTTTAATTTCAAAAGGTCCTGATTTTGAATTTATGAAGTACTTAGAACAATATTTAACGGTTGCCATAGTTTAAAGAAGGGTGAAGTCTTGAATCAATTAGCATTGGATATTTTAACATGTTGTATTTTCTGTAGTCTATGCAGATGGCAGTATATGTCTGGATATACTGCAGAATCGCTGGAGTCCAACTTATGATGTGTCTTCAATCTTAACATCTATACAGGTAATTATATCATGCTTAAGTTGCCCTTTTACCCTACTTAGTTTTTGAACACTGTTATGGAAGCCTGCTCCCAAGACTTTTAATCTGTAGCTCACCATTTTGCAACGCATAAGATTCACCATTCCACTCCTTCCTCTCCTCCCCCCCCCCCCCCCCCCACACAGTTCTTTGCCTTGTTAAGATGTATCTGCCTCTGTGTGCAGGCACACACTGTCCCGTTTAGACTAGAACTTGCTGTATGGATGAAACTGCAGAAACAAATGCATGTTGTAACACTCTGGGACAACATGCCTAAAATTAGTGACCCAGTGCTGTTCACATTTTACGAGAAAAATGATTTATTCTATCCATATGGGCATTAACAATCCTTGTATCCCAACCAAGTGACCATTTTATCTTCCAAAAATGTAATTTATTTATAACATTTGGAAAGGTACCCAACGTAATAGTTCAAAGTTGACATTACATGAAGCTCAAAATGGATTGCTTTCAATATGGTATCTGGCACTCTGAGGTGCCTCACTTTACTAACAATTGCAGTTTATAATTGCACTATTCACTTCATGTCAAACATACAGTCTGAGGTGTTTTACATGGTTTCCATCCCCTTGGGTGTACTGTTGTAGGAGGGCCTTGGTGGCTTTTCCCCATTGAGTGTTTGTGGTGACTGCCTTGCATTCTTCAGCGCGTACCTTGGAACATACTAGTCTTCAATACTTAGTCATTAACAGCTTTTTGCACTGGAAAAGCAGCAAATTTTGGGTAGGTCAGAGCATCTTCCAACAAGTTGATGGTTTTCTAGCAGCAGTTGATGTTTATCTTGGTATGCGTCCCTGGGAACAACCTGTAGAGCATAAGTTCTACGCTACAGAACTGTCCAGGATAACCCTCAAAACGACTGCATCTCTTTCCAGACCTGCTTTGCATATTCCAGAAGGACTGGGTGCAGCTGTCTTGAAGGCAGAATGCAGAGGGACTAAAACTCAAGCCATGTAGGAAGGACCTGATGGGGACAGCACCATCATCTTAAATTCTAGCAATGGCGTATTCCCCAAATGACTTTGGCTGTCTCCTCAAAGAACCATCCAACAGGATCCACCGTTTCCTTTTTTCTGAGGGCCTCGAGGGTGTTGTGCGTGGAGCAATGCCGATGGTCAGAGGTGTTTTCCTGGGTACAGGGCACATTTGGTATGACAGTGACTGATGTGCTCTGCAGCAATATCCTTCTCAACACTGGGGTGGATAAAATCTCAGCAAGTAGTGACTTTGGTGTCTGTGTACTGAGGTGAATGCACAACTTGATGCAGTCTCATGTAAAGGTAGCTATCAGGATGAGGGCTATGTTGGATTGTTCTATAGAACATAGAACAGTACAGCACAGAACAGGCCCTTCATTTTCTCCCTCTTTGCCTAGAGCTCTTAATATCCCTGTGGATGCTGTCTGTTCCTGATCTCCAGACAATGCAGAAGCTGGATCAGGTGACCACCGTAGCTCATGAGTAGGGTATGGGTCAGACCTGTGCTACATCAAGCAACACCCAGAGTCCCTTGCATCTGATGACCAAGTTCTTTATTGCAGTGGAGAGGGAGCATGACTCTCGGGTTCAATTGGCTACATGCTGCTTCCATGAACCATACCACTAGTACCTTCAGGTAGTCTGACGTGAAGGTGGAGGGGGAATAAAGGATCGGTTGGCCCGATTCGCAAAGAGAACAGTCTCGCTCTTGCTGTGATTTACTTTGGCTGCTGAGGCCAGTTCAAACTGGTTGCAGATACTCAGCAGTCTGCAAATTGACAGTGGATCTGAGCAGAAGACTGCAACGTTGTCCATGCCCTGGAAGGCTTTGACCCGAGTGCCCCCGCAGCCTGGGGTTGTTGCCCCTCGTGCCCGCCTCCTTCTTGATGGACTTGATAAAAGGTTTGCAGCGCGTGAACAAGACGGGGAGAAAGGGCAACCCTGTCAAGACTTCAGATTTGATCAGCGAGCTTTCTGATTCCCACGCCAATGGTTGAATCTGCAGTTAGGTCCAATTGTGGATTCCCTCCAGTGTGAAGCATGATGGGCTGCATAACGGATCTGTGCAGTTTGTAATACATGCTTTTCTCTTCTCCCGAGCTGTGTGATGTTTTTACAGGAAGTAGGACTCTTTTTTTTTTTCCATCTCAGCCAACTACATTATCCCAAATCAGGTTTAGCATTACCAATCGTAGAATCCTACAGAAGGAGGCCATTTGGCCCATTGACCACAATCCCACCTGAACCCTATCCCAATAACCCCATCCATTTACCCTAGCTAGTCTCCCTGACACTAAGGGGCAATTTAACATGCCCAACTCACCTAACCCGCACATCTTTGGACTGTGGGAGGAAATCGGAGCACCCGGAGGAAACCCATGCAGACACGGGGAGAACATGCAAACTCCACGCAGACAGTGACCCAAACTGGGAATCGAACCAGGTCCCTGGCGCTGCGAGGCAGCAGTGCTAACCACTGTGCCACCCCATTAGTGAGTTGCTTTCTGCTTTGTCCAACAGTGTTTCTCAAAGCTTCAGCCTCAGTGGAACACTATTGCACAAGTGTGGCACTGACATTCCCCATTATCAGTAAGACCGATCGCCAAATGGATTGCCATTTTGTATTGGATTAAGGACAATTTATCATGTTACAACCTATGTCTGCTAGTAACACAAGAGATTTGCCTTTGGATGGATCCTTTGTAAAACTGTTCCCACAAATTGCTGGACAATTTGCCCTGCTCACTGTTAACCTTGCAAAACCTAAAGCTCCCCCTCAACCTCCTGTGCGTAACAACAAATGATTGGATTTGCCTCCAAATACAGAGACTGCAGTTTAAGGCTTGGTAATGTTGCAGTGAGCCTTTAATGATGTGATTTGTGGTCCTGACATTCCACTCCTGTGGAGCCACAGAAAGGGGACAGTGAATCTGGAAAATCTCTCCCACGGGTAGTAAATTAAAGGTTTTTTAAAAACAAAAATCAAACTTTTCCAGAAATATTTTTTTCTCCTACTTTGCTCTTCCAGACTCTCATCTCTGATCTGCACGTTTTTTTCCCCCTGTCTTTTGCTATTTCTTTTTTTGTCCATTACAATGATGGGCAATTGGATCTTGCATTCAGGATGCCCCTATCTCCGTGTCGTGGCGTTATCAATTTGCAGCACATTTGAAAGAGAAATCCAATTCACAGTACTCTCATTGAGATAAATCACTCCTACAATTCCTAGGCCAAAGTAATGACTCCATTCTAATTGTGATTGCTTACCTTGTATCATCAATTCTAGCTGGCATTGATGATTAAACCACGCCATAGTCAGTGGTTATGAGCACTGATAGCCTGTTGGTTCAGGTAGGCAGCTGATACAAATCTGAAAGTCCTGAGCCCTAAGTCAACCGAGAACTTGTTGGGATGAATGGATGATCTGATATGGTGGGGTTTTATTTTTTGAAGCATTGCTTTCTTCCTCACCGCTCCTGGTGGTATGCCTACTTTTTCATTTGAACGTTGGACATTAGTTATCGTTTGTGTATTTTTTCTCCTCTCTGAAGTCCACTTCCAGCTAGATAGTGGACAGAAGCAAGAAATTAGTTATCTCTGTGCCAGAAAGCATTCTTTCTGGTTGTATCACAGCTTGGTAAGGCTCCTGCTCTGCCCAAGACCGCAAGGAACTACAAAAGGTTGTGAATGTAGCCCAATCCATCATGCAAACCAACCTCCCATCCATTGACCCTGTCTACACTTCCCGCTGCCTCGGCAAAGCAGCCAGCATAATTAAGGACCCCACGCACCTCGGACATTCTCTCTTCCACCTTCTTCTGTCAGGAAAAAGATACAAAAGTCTGGGGTCACATACCAACCGACTCGAGAACAGCTTCTTCCCTGCTGCTGTCATGAATGGACTTACCTTGCATTAAGTTGATCTTGCTCTACGCCCTAGCTATGACTGTAACACTACATTCTGCACTGTTGCGTTTCCTTCTCTATGAACGGTATGTTTTGTCTGTACAGCGCGCAAGAAACAATACTTTTCACTGTAAATACATGTGACAATAATAAGTCAAATCACCCCTAAACTGGGGCATCGGGGCTGGCTAATTGATCTCAATGGCTGAAATGTTGAAACACACTCTACATGAACAGTTGATTGAACCTGTAAATGTTTGACTCAGCTGATTCAGGCCCAAATTATCGCAGTCACTGGGAAATAGAGCCTGAAATATTATTTGACAAGTTTGGCACAGGACCAGCTTAATTATGTAAGGATTTTGCTTTCAATTAGAGCTTAGTTGGCAGCAGGGAAGGATCACCAAGATTTATGCTCAGCAGAAGGAGTTTGTCTGTACTTTCGTGAGGATAATATACAATTCCCTGAAATCCAATACACTACTGTCCCAGCTTATTGTCCGTTTGTAATGATGTGGGTTATTGCACAGGTTCAGGCTTTGTCTGTGAATGACCAGTGTCATGAATATTATCAGGGAAATTAGATTGCGGCAAGGGAATGACTGTCTTTATTGGATTTGGACCATGATCATAACCTTAGATTAGAGGTAGACCATTGAGGGGTGATGTCTTAAAGTCCTTCTTTGCATGAAAGGTAGTGGAAATGACCTCCAAAAAGCTTTTGAGGCTGGGGAGGTCAGTTGAGAATTGCCAAACTGTGACTGCTAAATATTTGTTAGGACCCCCCCACATGTTTATGCCAGTGGCTTAAGTTTATTGCTGCAAGTGGTTAGCACTGCTGCTTCACAGCTCCAGGGACCTGGGTTCGATTCCCGGCTCGGGTCACTGTCTGTGTGGAGTTTGCACATTCGCCTCGTGTCTGCGTGGGTTTCCTCCGGGTGCTCCGGAGTCTTCCCACAGTCCAAAGATGTGCAGGTTAGGTTGATTGGCCATGCTAAAATTGCTCCTTAGTGGCCTGAGATGCGTAGGTTAGAGGGATTAGTGGGTAAATATGTAGGGATATGGGGGTAGGGTCTGGGTGGGATTGTGGTCGGTGCAGAGTCGATGGGCCGAATGGCCTCTTTCTGCACTGTAGGGTTTCTATGATTCTTCTAAGATGCCCACTTGATTAATGAGCTTCATGTTTTGGTGATAGAATCTACCTTGCACTGTTTGGAAACTGTGCAAGTATGTTGATTGAGTTTCATTTGTGTTGCTGAAATGTCTGCAACTACATTTCTATATGGTGCCAGATTCTCATGTGCTGTTTTCCTATCTGTGGGTGACTGCCTATTCAGTAATTTATAGCATATAGAGGCTATTCGATCCATCGGGTCCATGCAAGTTCCTCATTGTGCAATCCAATCAGCCCCACTCCCCTGCTCAGTCCCCATAGCCCCTTCAAGTAGACAACAAGCTCCAGGTCATCAGTCGCTGCATAATTTGGGAACTGAATGGGAGTGGAGTGGGGGGGGGTGGCAGGGATCCGCATCCAAAGGTAGGTAGGTAATCTTAATGCTTCCATTTTAAAGGGAAGTTGCAGTGAGTTTTTTGTGAAACTACATGTGATGAGTTGGCTGTTGTTAAGTTTGTGGTTTTTTTTGTGTTTTTTATAGTCTTTATTGGATGAGCCAAATCCAAACAGTCCAGCCAACAGTCAGGCTGCACAGCTGTACCAGGAGAACAAACGGGAATATGAAAAGCGGGTATCTGCAATAGTGGAACAGAGCTGGCGGGATTGTTGACCCAGCCTAGTGCCTCCGAACACTGTCAGGCCATGAAAATCATGAAGCATTTGAGTCCTTCTCGTTTCTAGCATCATCGCATTATTTTGCAAGCTAAACTGCTACAATGCTGCCACCCGTCTGAAGCCTTTTTCCCTGGACGTTGAGTCAAAACACATGTTGAAGTGCATGCACTGTACCTGGGGCACTTGCCAAGGAATTTTTAAATTTCATTTTCACCTTTGGTCATCCACCTTTCCTGATGGTTTTTCATAGTCTGTCTGGGCAGTATCAGGCACATAAAATAAAGGTGCGCTGTCACACATACAGTGTCATTTGCATTGCATATTTTGTGCAGCTTCTATATAGCCCAGTGAATGGATTTTTCGAGGTTGGAAAAACACTCATCTGCCCCAACCAAAATCCACCATAACAGTGAGAAGTCTATAACTATAAATCACCAGTGGGTCAATGTCACTTCTGTTTATGCGACAGATGTGTGCCTCTTCTCTGAAGCCAGCACTGTAGTTCTTGGCCAGAAGAACTCTTACTAGAAGGTGCTAGTCTATATATTTAAAAAAAAAACAATTTTTGAACTTTTTGATAAAATGTCCGGGGTACTGGAGCTTAGCAGGGTGGTCACTCTTGTGACTGTGTTTCTAGTTCTCTGTAGTTCTGTTGTGAGTGCAGGTATGTGTGTGTGAGAGCTGTTGCTGCATGCTTTGTTTTACTTTCCTCAATTAAATGAAGTGCTTTTCACTTTGTCAAGAATTACAGCCATCAATAATCCCATTAGTTAAGTTAGACCAAACTTGTATATTCAGATACCTAATGCAGTGATGTGGGATATGGGAAGAGACCCTGTACCTTGTATTGTCTGATGTTCTAAAGTACTTTTTTCTGCACATTAGTCTTTTGAAGTGACAGTATAACTTTGCACTATAGTAACCCATGTAAGAAACTGTACATTTTCTCACTACTTGTAAATAAAACTGCAACCTTAATATTGTGTCTTGTGTGACTAAACATTGGCTTACTGACCTGCTCAGCAAGCTTCCATTTTGATAATTGACACACACAATTATAAAATATAAATGAAAGGGTTTGAGGGTGTTGAAGCCACAGATTTAGTTATTCTCTTGAAGTGTAAATGTCTCTAAGAGATTGCATTTCAGGCTGTATCTTGGTCTAACCTGTTTTATTTCAGATCTAGTGGGTAGTTTATGGTTGTACTTACGAGTGGTTACATTGGTGCTTAGTTCATAAGTCTGTCAATTATATCTTGGGCAATTATGTTGGTACATTGTGAAGGCACTCAAAAGCCTCTCATGCAAGGTATGGCCATTGCTGTTTGGAAATGACTATCACTTATAGACTTTATAACCTTGGACTAGACATTTGTAATTTGCAGAAAAGGGTATGGGAACAATGTTTTATTTATCTAATTACAGACTTGAATAATGAGGATTGAATCTCAAGTTTCGGATAATTTAGCCACTAAATCCCATATTCATTAGGGGATAAACACTGAGCTACTCAAATATATTCTAGTGACTTACACTGATCATTCCACAATCTGTTCAAGTGCATCAGGATTTAAGGGACATGGAAATCCTTGAGACCATTTCACAAATTGTGGTTAAAACGTTCTGTGCTGTGTTACAGGACTGAACCATTTTGATTTCGATAGATTCTGTCAGAAAGGAGAGCACTAATATTGGCTTTTGGTCATTTGTTTTGTGGGGGGGGGGGATGTGATTCTCTTGGAATTCTTGCTTCTCTCCAATACCTTTGCTCAAAAATGAATGTGTTGGTGTTTTGTGAGAATAGGTAGCTAATATTGACACAGCTTGCAATACTTGACATAGCTTGCAATACCCATTTTCTGAGCTAGTTACTGAAGAAATAGTCACAGATTAAATATACACCTTCAGGCAGAATAAGGTATTTGGGGGGGGGGGGGGGGGTGCCAAAGGGAAGAACCATGAGAAATAGGAGTAAGCCATTTGGCCCTGTGAGCCTACTCTGCCATTTAATAGGATCGTGGCTAACCCAATACTCACGTCTACTTTCCAGCCACTTGCTTGTAACGCTTGATTCCCTTACTAATCAAAAATCTATCTATCTCAGCCTTAAATTTACACTGATTCTGCCCCCACAGCTAATTCCTTCTCATTTCAGTCTTAGATTGGCACCCCTTTATTCTGAGACTGTCTTCTGGTTCTGGACTCACCCATGAGGGGAAACATCCTCTCAGCATTTACTGTCAAGCCCCATAAGAATCCTGTATGTTTCAATAAGATCACCTTCCAAATTCCAGTGAGTAGAGTCTCAACCTGTTTAACCTTTGCTCATAAGACAATGCCTCCATATCAGAGATCAACCTAGTGAACCTTTGAACTGCCTCCAACAAAATAATATCTTGGCCAAAACTGCTCACAATACTCCAGATGTGGTCTCACCAGTACCTTGTACAGTTGCAGCAAGACTTCCCAACTCTTAAACTCCAATCTCTTTGAAATAAGGGTCAACACTCCATTAGCTTTCCTGATTACCTGGCTGTCTGACCCAGAATATATTTGAGTACATGTCAGAAATGAGGACTGATTCTCACCTATTTCTTTACATCTGTAATTTTCCATCTATTTGAGTGAGTGTGAAGTTCTGTGGGCATGCTGACCTCTATGAACTGTTGTGTTTTCCCAGCTATAGAAGCTTTGCATCAGGAGTGAAAATTTGTAAAGTAATATGCTCAATATTTCTATTGGAGTTATGGAAAAGCTGGTCTTAAAAAAAAAAAAGAAGCACAACTGATATGTTGTGCAAAATATCATTGCAACATAAATTTCCTTATGGTCCTCTGCCTCACCTAGACTTGCATCTACCAAGTAAAAGGTATACTTCACATTTATTTGTGTTGGAACTTAATTTGCCCATTTGGCAAGGTTATTAATGTCCTCCTATAATTTGTTGGAGCCCTTTTTAATATTGCTATCTTCACTGCATCTCACACAAAATGCAAATTTTGAGATTGTATTTTTCATTCTAAAGTCTAAACTGTTAATGGACTTGGTCCAAGCACGGATTCTTATGAAAGATCACTTTCCATCTTCAGCCACACTGAGTAACTATCCTTTACTCCCATATGCTTTCTGTTTTGAAAGCAGCTAGCAATGTATTCCGCCAGGTGTTCCCTGATTTTTGTCTTTATCCTTTCAGGGGAAGTGTCACTGGCAAGGCCACCTTTTGTTGTCCATTCCCTAATTACTCTTGAACTCTGTGGTCTTGCTCGACCCTTGCAGAGTTAACCACTTAGCTGCTGCTGTCTGGAAGCAGATGTACGCCACACAGATCAAGGACAGCAGCCTTCCTTTAAAGATTGGGTTTTGAACAATGACAATGTTATGGTCACAATTAATGAGACCAGTTTGATATTCCATAGTTATTAATTGAAATAAGTTCTATCAGCATTAACCTGGGCCTCTGGATTTTTTTTGTTCATTTGTGGGACATGGGTGTCACTGGTTGGCCAACATAGATTGCCCATCTCTAGTTGCCCTGGTTCAGAGATCAGTTGAGAATCAACTACATTGCTGTGGCTCTGTAGGCCAGGCCAAATAAGGACGGCAGATTTTCTTCCCTAAAGATTAGTGAAGCTGATGGGTTTCTCTGACAATTGACAATGGTTTCATGACCACCAGTAGATCCTTAATTCTAGATTTTTTTTATTGAATTCAAATTCCACCATCTGCTGCGTCAGGATTTGAACCTGGACCCCAGAACATTGGCTGAGTTTCTGGATTAATAGTCTAGTGATAATACGATTTGGCCATTACCACCTCTCTGATGACACTACTACACCACCATCTCCCCTCCCCTCCCCACAGTCTTTGAGCTTATTCGTTGGTCTATAATGGAGCACTTTCATTGAAGGGCTTTTGAAATTACAGATAAATTACATTAACCACTGTCTACTTTCTCGGTTACCTCCTGTCTTTATCAATGCTGCTTCAAACATTTATCCACTTCCCTTTAATCAGCTATTATGAATTCTCCTCCCACTATCTGCTTAAATGACATTTTTATGATTTTAAATGCACGCATTGATCGATGAAAATAGATTCCTCTATATACTTTCTTGAAACCCAATACCAACTTTGATTTATATAAAACTGCTCCAAGGTGCTTCAAAAAGCATAAAGCAAAATTTGCCATTGATCCACATAAGGCGATATTAGAACTGTTAACCAAAGGCTGAGTCAAAAGCGAGGAACACCTTAAACAAGGATAGAATGGTGAAAAGGTTTAAGGAGAGAATTCCAAACTTAAGTTCATTGTCTTTCTAAAGTGAGGTTTCATAACTCCAACTTATACTTGTCTATCTTAAGGGCAACGATAGATCAGAGAATTGTGTTTCCCTTTTCAGCTCAGAGGTCTGGAACATGGTCCCCTGGGAAATGTTGAAGTAGGATTGAAACTTCCATTATTTTACATCAAAAAAAGTCTCCAGGCTTTTATTGTCCAACCCCAGTTACACTTGTGAATAGGTCATTTAGCCCTTTGCATCTGCCCCACTATTTGATAAGATCATGGCTGATCTGATTGGAGGTGAGACCACACTTTCCTGTCAGCCCCCAAAAAATTCTAGACTGACTTGTCAATCAAAAATCTATCGAACTTAGACATAAATATTTTCAACGATCCAGCTTCCACTGCTCTCTGGCAGAGAAAATTCTGCAGATTAAAGACCCTCTGATAGAAAAAATGTCCCCTCATCCCAGTCATAAAGGGAGACCTTTCATTTTTAAATTGTATTCTCTAATTCTAGACTCGCGCACACACAAGGAAACATCCACCCTGTCAAGTCCCCTCAGAATCTTATGTTTCAATCAGATCACCTCACAATCATCTTCTAATAATCATGAATATAGACTCAACCTTTCCCCATAGGACAATGCCTTCATCCCAGGAATCAGTTGAATGAACTTTTTCTGAACTGTTTCTGATGCAATTATATCATTTTTCAAATAAGGAGACCAAAACTGTACACAGTACAAAAGAGGATCTTCCTAACACCCTATACAGCAGATGCTATTGAATATGGACTCAAAACGTTAGTGCGTTTCTCTCTCCATAGATGCTACCAGACCTGCTGAGCTTATCCAACATTCTCTGTTTTTGTTTCAGATTTCCAACATCGCAGTATTGGCAAGGTTGCCAATCAAGTTGATCTTTATGTTGATAGGAGTTTCCTTAAATCATTTTGCAGCAACATCTAACACTGAAGCAGTCCATGTCCATATGCAACATGGCCTGGACAATGTCCAGGTTTGGGATGATAAGCAGCAAGTAACATTTGTGCCACACAAGTGCCAAGCAGTAACCAGCTCCAACAAGACAGAACCTAACCATTTCCCCATGACATGGATAAAACTCTGACTGATAACCAGTCAGGATCAGCTATGTTCTTATTGTCCATTACTAATTGTCCTTGAGAGGGTGGTGGTGCGTCACCTTCTTGACCCACTACAGTCCACGTACTGTAGGTACACCCAGAGTACTGTTCGGTAGGGAGCTCCAGAAGTTTGATGCAACAACCATGAAGGAACAGCAATATATTTCCAAGTCAAGATGGTGTGTGGCTCAGAGGGGAACTTGCAAATGGTGGTGTTGCCATGCATCTATTGCTTTATCCTTCGAGATGGTAACACTTATGGGTTTGCAAGAAACTCTCAAAAGAGGTTTAGTAAGTTGCAATGCATTTTATGGATGCTGCCACTGTACGCTGTTGGTTGAGTGAATATGTAAGGTGGTGCATGAGCTGCCAGTCAAGCAGACTGCTTTCTCCTGAATGGCATTGGGCATCTTGAATATTATTAGGGTAGCACCTAGCCAAGCAAGTGGACAGCATTCCATACTTGTAGATGGAGGAGAGGCTTTGGGGAGTCAGGTGGTGAGTTACTCATCGTGGAATTCCCAGCCTCTGACCTGCTCTTGTAGCCACAGTATTTATATGACTGGTCCAAATAAGTGTCTGGTCAATGATAACTCAGTTTGCAGGTGCAGCAGGTGATCAAGAAGGCAAATGGAATGTTGGCCTTTATTGCGAAGGGGATGGAGTATAAAAGCAGGGAGGTCTTGCTGCAATTGTACAAGGTACTGGTGAGGCCGCAACTAGAGTACTGTGTGCAATTTTGGTCCCCCTATTTGCGGAAGGATATATTGGCATTGGAGGGAGTACAGAGAAGGTTCACCAGGTTGATACCAGAGATGAGGGGGTTAGCTTATGAGGAGAGATTGAGTAGATTGGGCCTGTACTCGTTGGAGTTTAGAAGGCTGAGGGGAGATCTTATAGAGACATATAAGATAATGAAGAGGTGAGACAGGGTAGAGGCAGAGAGATTCCTTCCACTTAGAAAGGAAACAAGAACTAGAGGACACAGCCTCAAAATAAGGGGGAGTCAGTTTAGAACAGAGTTGAGGAGGAACTTCTTCTCTCAGATGGTAGTGAATCTCTGGAATTCTCTGCCCATTGAAGCAGTGGAGGCTACCTCGTTAAATATGTTTAAGTCACAGGTAGATAGATTTCTGATCAATAAGGGAATTAAGGGTTATGGGGAGCGGGCGGGTAAGTGGAACTAAACCACTATCAGATCAGCCATGATCTTATTGAATGGCGGGGCAGGCTCGAGGGGCTAGATGGCCTACTCCTGCTCCTATTTCTTATGCTCTTATAATCCTCAGAATGTTGATGGATTCCAGCTATTGGAGGGTTTTCTCCTCAATCATTATTGACCTCAGTTTTGCTCGGGCTCCTTGCTCCCATTCTAGGTCAAATGCTGTCTTCATATTGAGGGCTGCTCCTTCCACCTCTCCTTTGGCGTACAGTCATGGTTCATGCTGGAATCCAAAGAGGCAGCAGCTCACTACTTGAAAGGGAAGCTGTGGCAATGGCAGAATAATGACCAAATTGCTCATGATTGCACAGCAGAGACATAAGGATGACATAAACATGACTCTAATGCTGATTAGTTGAAGTCCTGTTGTAGGTGCACCAAAAGCCATCACGGCGATGTGTGGTGGCAAAGGCAACCATCCAGTAAAAGCATAGAAACTGATTAGAATGATGCCTCCAATTTAGTGAATGTAGTTACACAGAGCTAAAACAGTTAGTGTGCTGCCCACTCTTAAAGTTTTGATCACAGGAAGGTCATTAACGAAGCAGCTGATTTTGATTATGTTAAAGAATTCCTGCAGCAATATCTGAGGACTATAATTATTTACCTCCAATGACTAGCTTTCTTTGTGCCATGTATATCATTTTCTTCCATTCATGCGATGTGCGCAATACTAACAATTTGTAGAATTGAGAAGGTGGTGGACCACCTTCTTGAACTTCTGCAGTCCATGTGGCATAAGTAGACCCAGAGCGCTGTTGGGAAGCGAACTCCAGGATTTTGACGCAGCGATGGTAAAGGAACAGCAATATCATTCCAAGTCAGGATGGTGTGTGACTTGCTGGGGAACTCGCAGATGATGGCACTCCCGTGAATCTACTTCCCTTATCCTTCTAAGTTCATAGTACGGTTTCTATAGTTACAATGCACTCAAATATTAATCAAATGCAAACCCTTTATTCAGGTAAGATGTGGGTTGTTATGGGGAACATTGACACTAAGTAATGACTTGCCTTCCAGGAAATTCTGTCATGTGTGCCCTGTTCCACTGATGTTTCCACAGGGAAAAAGAAGGTATCACTGGTCCTTGTAAACAAAGAGTTTGTAATTGCTTCATAATTGTCTTAATATGCATAATTTGCTGTGAGACTTACAATTTTACAATGATGGCCATTTGAATGGAGTTAATTCGGACAGTCCAGTTTTCACATAGGATAAGTGCTCCTAAAACATACGGTTGGCCACTGCAGGAATATTGGACACCACACCAGCAATACTACGGTACAGAGGAACAATGTCTTTGCTGCACCACCACGCATGGAGATAACCTGTCCCATCCAGAAGTCATGAGTGGCCGCAGCAAAAAAACAACCATGCAAATAACGAGGAAAGGAACGAACACTGGCTTGGCTACTGTCTGGTACCAGATGCCATTACGTCTAGAATGTTTATTTTGGGGTCACTGCAGTATCATCCATCTGCATTGCACTTACTGCTCTGTTGCAGTGAAGCACTGGCAGTAGCCTGTGCAACTGCCTTGCAAATTGATTAGATTTTGCAGGAATTTCCAAATGGTTGACAGACGTAAAGCCACAGCTGACAGGCCTGCAAGCAAATAATGCTTCCAAGATGCAAACGAGAATCTAATAATAAGATGCATTCTTAAAATGGAAACACAGCACGCAGAATGATAAAACAGACCATCATCCTTACAAAGTGAAAGATGACACCTGAAGGACAGTCGGCAATGTTTGCAGATGTTTCATAGGAATCATCCCAAAACAACAGAACAATTAGGAGCAGGACTAAGCCATTTGGCTTCATTGTTCAATAAGAACATAGCTGATCCTTACTGGGCATCAGTCAGAATTGTATCCATGCAATAATGTTCAAAAAAAAACTCAGCTGTTGGACCTTAACCTAGCAATAACAATAACTTCTATGTTGTCCTTTAAATTACATTACTTTTCTCTGCTTCCAAATGTTTGTATCATGCAATAGTCTGAAACCAGACTGCAGGCTGCTGACCTTGCCCAGGTTTCCATTAAACAAGAGACCCGAGACAGTGTGTATGAGCCATCCAGCATTCCAGGGTATCCTTCCCATGGAGAAGAATCACAGTACTGAATCATGTCGTAGAAACCTTATGCAGCTCTCTGACTCATCCTTTCAGTCTTGCTTGCAGCATACTGATCAACTGTTTTGAGTTTGAAGAACTTATGTAGGACATCTATCCAGGGTGCCCAGAGCTGAAAAGCAACTGTCAAAAGTGCAGAGAATTAACTCTTGTATGGTATTCTGATCACTTTTTCAGGGACCTAGGGGAGGAGCATTTTTCACACATCTCACTGATCAGCTATTCAGAGATCCTAAGACAGAGAAGCAAATCATACATTGATTTAACTAATGTTTCAGATGCTTGGAGCATATAGAATGGAGCACATAGAATGGAGTGTATAGAATGATTACCTGTCAGAGGAAAAGGCAGACTGGGGAAGGACTGGGTCATGCAATTAAACCACACCAGAGTAAGAATAGGTTCAATGTTAGGGGGTTCTTCTTTTCCCGGAGTAGTGAGCCCCTTGATTCTATTGCTACCTTGTGCAACTTTTACAGATGCATCATAGAAAGCATTCTTTCTGGTTGTATCACAGCTTTGGTATGGCTCCTGCTCTGCCCAAGACCACAAGAAACTACAAAAGGTTGTGAATGTAGCCCAATCCATCACGCAAACCAGCCTCCCATCCATTGACTCTGTCTACACTTCCCGCTGCCTCGGCAAAGCAGCCATAGAGTCATAGAGGTTTACAGCATGGAAACAGGCCCTACAGCCCAACTTGTCCATGCCGCCCTTTTTTTTAAAACCCCTAAGCTCATCCCAATTGCCCGCATTTGGCCCATATCCCTCTATACCCATCATACCCATGTAACTATCTAAATGCTTTTTAAAAGACAAAATTGTACCCGCCTCTACTACTACCTCTGGCTGCTTGTTCCAGACATTCACCACCCTCTGTGTGAAAAAATTGCCCCTCTGGACACTTTTGTATCTCTCCCCTCTCACCTTAAACCTATGGCCTCTAGTTTTAGACTCCCCTACCTTTGGGAAAAGCAGCCAGCATAATTAAGGACCCCACAACGCCGGCCATACTCTCTTCCACCTTCTTCCGTCGGGAAAAAGATACAAAAGTCTGAGGTCACGTACCAACCGACTCAAGAACAGCTTCTTCCCTGCTGCCATCAGACTTTTGAAAGGACCTACCTCGCACTAAGTTGATTTTTCTCTACACCCTAGCTATGACCGTAACACTACAATCTGCAGTCTCTCCTTTCCTCTATGAACCGTATGCTTTGCCTGTATAGCGCGCAAGAAACAATACTTTTCACTGTATATTAATACATGTGACAATAATAAATCAAATCAAATCACTGTGCGCTGACCCTTTGGATGTTTTGGAACGCAAGATGATTATATTCATACCTGCAGCAGAGCTCAATCACATCATAGAAAAGGTAAGCAGATTAACAGTTAACACACACTATCAGTGTGATCTCCTAGACTGCAATAGAATGTCAGAGGGGTTCAAAGAGGAATCTTCCAAATTATCTTACCCCTTTGTTGGGCCTGTTTTTTCTCTGTTCTTTTGCCTCTTCCAGAATTACATGGAATAGGAAATGTCTAGTCATGATGTTCAAGCTATTGTGGGTTTGGGGCAAGCTAGATAGAGCAGCTGTTCCTTCTCTATCCATTATTTTCAGTGTGTAGGTGGAGGTCACTAGAGGAAAGGAGATTCCAGTTTTCATTGAGTTAACAGAGATATCACCAGGAACAGTGAGACATGTAAATAGATGGGCTTCCGAGCCATGGATGAGCTGCAATTTATGGTGCATGGAAGAGAGGACCCTGACCAGGAGAGCTTCGGAATAGTTGAGCCTAAAAGTGCAAAGGCATAGACGATGGGCTGAGACCATAAGACCGAGGAGCAGAATTAGGCCACTCGGCCCATCGAGTCTGCTCCGCCGTTCAATCATGGCTGATATTTTTCTCATCCCCATTCTCCTGCCTTTTCCCCAAAACCCCTGACCCCCTTATTAATCAAGAACCTATCTATTTCTGTCTTAAAGACACTCAATGATCTGGCCTCCACAGCCTTCTACGGCAAAGCGTTCCACAGATTCACCACCCTCTGGCTGAAGAAATTCCTCCTCATCTCTGTTTTAAAGGATCGTCCCTTTAGCCTGAGGTTGTGCCCTCTGGTTCTAGCTTTTCCTACCAGTGGAAACGTCCTTTCCACATCCACTCTATCCAGGCCTCGCAGTATCCTGTAAGTTTCAGTAAGATCCCCCCTCATCCTTCTAAACTCCAACGAGTACAGACCCAGAGTCCTCAACCGTTCCTCATACAACTGAGGCAAGGGTAGAGTTCACAATGTAATGGAGGTGAAATTAGGTGCTCTTTGCAATGGATAGCATATGTAATCAGATATGACAGAGGTCACAAACAGGCTGGTTCAATGCCTGAAGTGGTGAATGGATTTAAATGGGTGTTTGACAAGTTTCTATGAGAAAAAGACGTTCCCAATAAATGGGGGTGTGGGGTAAGTTGTTAGTTGTTTATGTTTTTGAGGATGTACCATTCTCTGTTTGAGACTACCAGTTTCTTGGAGCTTTCTTGGTTGCTTTAGAGAATTTCTCAGCGATTTTCCACATTGGCTGCAATTATTTGTTTCTCTCAGGTGGTGGTAAGCAAGTGATATGGAACTAGTGTAATTTAGGCAGCATGGTAGCACAATGGTTAGCACTGCTGCTTCACAGCGCCAGGGACCCGGGTTCAATTCCCGGCTTGGGTCAGTGTCTGTGTGGAGTTGGCACGTTTACCCCATGTCTGTGTGGGTTTACTCCGGTTCCCTCCCACATTCTGAAAGACGTGCTGGTTAGGTGCACTGACCTGAACAGGCCCCAGACTGTGGCGATTAGGGGAATTTCACAGTAAATTCGCTGCAGTGTTAATGTAAGCCTAACTTTATTTTACTTTTTGTCATACGCCATTATCTAACTAGGATTAACTTTTCTATTCATTTGTGGGTGTTGCTGGTTAGGTCAGCATTTATTGCTCATCCCTAATTGCCCTCAAGAAGGTGGTGGTGAGCTATCTTCTTGAACCGCTGCTGTCCATGTGGTGTAGTTTTAACAACACCAGGTTAAAGTCCAACAGGTTTATTTGGTAGCAAATACCATAAGCTTTCTGAGCACTGCTCCTTCGTCAGATGGAGTGGAAATGCGCTCTCAAACAGTGCACAGAGACACAAAATCATTGGGGAAACCATGCAGACGCTACGACAACGGATGAATGAACACCGCTCGACAATCACCAGGCAAGACTGTTCTCTTCCTGTGGGGGAGCACTTCAGCGGTCACGGGCATTCAGCCTCGGATCTTCAGGTAAGCGTTCTTCAAGGCGGCCTTCACGACACATGACAGCGCAGAGTCACTGAGCAGAAACTGATAGCCAGGTTCCGCACACATGAGGACGGCCTAAACTGGGATGTTGGATTTATGTCACATTATCAGTAACCCCCACAGCTTGCCTCCTGGACTTGCAGGCTGTCCTGTGCTTAATGCTCCCTCCACCCACATTGTCTGTATCTTTAAGACCTGGCTGGTTGTAGGGATTCACATTCTAATCAGTATTCTGTAACTTGATTTTGTGTCTCTGTGCACTGTTTGAGAGCACATTTCCACTCCATCTGACGAAGGAGCAGCGCTCCGAAAGCTTATGGTATTTGCTACCAAATAAACCTGTTGGACTTTAACCTGGTGTTGTTAAAACTCTTACTGTGTTCACCCCAGTCCAACGCCGGCATCCCCACATTGTGTAGGTACACCCACAGTGCTGTTAGGAAGTGTGTTCCATGATTTTGACTCAGCGACAGTGAAGGAACTGTGATATATTTCTAAGTTGGGATGGTGAGTGGCTTGGAGGCGAACCTCCAGGTGATGGTGCCCTTTTTCTTTCCTCCCTTGCCATGTTTTCCAGCCACAGAACAGTACTGAACCAGCCAAACCGGAACTGTGTGTTTTGATAACAGCAATGGGATAGATCAACATTGGAATCGAGTCATTTGAAAATTAGATGAATCAATTTAGTTACAGTAGTTGAGGGGTAATATTGTGCAGGACACAATCACTTCCTTGTTCTTCAAATTAGTGTCACAGGATATTTTGCTTCCATTACAGGACAGATAGGACCTCGTTTCAACATCTCATCGAAAAGATAGATCTCTGACAGTGCCCCTCAGCCTCAGTATTGCAGTGGTGTGGCAGTTTAGATTTTGCGATCAAGATTTTGAAGTGGGACAAAAGCAAGGAAGTTATAAATTATAATTATAAATTTTGGCCTCAACTGGAGGACTGTACCCAATTTTTGGAACTGCACTTGAGGAAGAATCTGGAGGATGCAGAAAAGATTTACAAGAATAGCTCCAGGGATAAGGGGCTTCCATTACATGGATAGATTGGAGAAGTTGTGCTTGTTTCTGCTTAGAGAAGGTTGAGGGGAGATTTGATAGAGGTGCTCAAAATCATAAGGTGCTGCACAGAGTAAATAACTGCTCCTCTTGGCAGAAGGGTCGAGAAACAGAGGATACAGATTTAAGACAATTGGCAAAGGAACCAGAGGAAATTTCTTTTGATGCAGCAAGTAGTCGTGACATAGAAAGTACTATCTGAAGGTGTGGTGGGGGCACATTCCACTGTGGCCTTCAAATGAGAATTGGATAAGCACCTGAGGAAAAATATTACAGTAATGGGGGTAGGGGGTTGGACTCGCTAAACTATCCTTCAGAGAGCCAGCACAGTCTCAAAGGGACAAATGGCCCCCCCTTCTATGCAGGTACCATTTTTTGATGATTCAATGAATGTTGCCTTCAATAAGTTGACTTGATTTTCATTAGATTCAGTGGGGGAAAGACCACATGCAGCAGGATTAAGATAAGTACATCTCGGATTCTGGTCCTCATTGACTTTCTTAACCCATGCCTGGTATATTTTATTTTTATTAGTTCAATGTTTTCAGCAAAAAAAAATACAAACAAGCATAAATTCAATTCTGATATTTATGGTATCTAGCAAAAGAAAGGCACTTTATAGACAGTGAGTAATCTAATTTCATATTCACAACAATGTTTTGGATATAAATTAAGGGATGATGGAAAGTCCATTCCCATATCTTATTCCATCCTCGAAATAGAATGAGATTTATCATGGGGCTGTTAAGGTTTAACGTATGGATATTATCAGTTGAACTCAACTCAACATACTTACTTTGTAACGAATGGTTATATATCAATTACAAATTCACTGAAGACATCACTTCTATGTATTCAGATTGCACAGAATTAGTATTGTACAAACTATCTGAGTTTATCAATAATCTTACAGACTTCCTTACCTCTGTTAGGTTCCCAGTTATACAGCTGAATTTATAAGCTACCAGATTGGAACAAGTCATACTCTTCAAAGATTGGTAGATCTTTGTCTTCACTCATTAAATAACTGGCCCTAAAATTTTGAACAGAACAATTTAATTTAGATGCCTGATGAAAAATACTAGTGAGTGGTCTCAGCAGAACTGAAATAGGAAAAGTTCATTCCTTTTATTTCGACCATTCATTTCAACAGGCTTGGCTGCAAATTTCCACAGGCTTGGCTGCAAATTTCCACTAGTGTTCATCCTGGTTACAAACATTTGGAATCTCATGTTTTGCAAAGACTCTCTGGTGTTTCAACGCACATGATTGTACGTACCAAAGAATGAGATGAAAGATACCCTCTATCCAGCCGCTGTGCAACCATGCACACCATTATTAACCTGCATCCCCAAAGCGCGTGAACATTTGTCCAATGCTGGACACTGATCAATTTCCGTGCCTAAGATAAGCCAGTCACCTGAAGATGTACACCAGCAGTTTGTGTGCATGACCAGATCAAACAATTAAAAAAGACCTCCTGCAGCTTTCAATAATGTAGAGTTCCAAAACAACAGCCAATTACCCTGATCCTAAGGAAGATCTGATCAGGAGTCAATAAGGAATGTCCATTCTCTTTTGGCTTTCACGTCAAACCAAACCAATAAAAAGAGAAAAAAAAGATTTGATGAGAAATTATGGATGTCAAACACTGAATGCTCAATTGACAATGGCTGAATTACAAGTGTAACACTTTATTACTAACTTCACTGTTCAGAAAAGTAAACCACATTTGAATTTAAAAACAGGTAAACAATTTGTCAGCAGAAGATATCTTCTATTCTGCATATTATTAGACTTATTCTTAAAAGCATTTGTACTGCAGGAAAATTACCTCAATTTACTCCTCAGTGGCTATAAATACACATTAAGTAATCTTATCCCCACTGATATATTTTAAAAACACTTTCTAAATGGTTACTAAATAAATTGATTAAATTCAGACAAGACATTAAATTTATTCCCATTACCTGCTGAAGAGGGTGCTAAGTATCCTTTGGCACTATCCGTAGAAGAGAACAGAGTTCGTTTGAGTGCCCCATTCAAGATTTCTTCCTCAACCAACTACTCATTCAACCAAAAACGGATCGTCTGTCATCCATTCAACTGTGGTTTTCGGACTTAGCTGTGCAGAATATAGCTGCCACTTTTATCTACATAACTGTGACTGTATTTCAGAAATAACCCAGTGGTTGTGAAGCATTTTGAGATGCACAAAAGATGCCTAAATGCAGGTTTGTTCTCTCACTGTACACACACACACACACATATATATATATATAAACTGCTGTTGAGTCTTTGCAGTACCAGCATTCCTTCCACAAGAAGGAGATATGGAGTATTCCCCCATCCTGTCCAATTCATAGGATTCGTTGCAGGAAGTGAATTTATACTTTGTTTCGATTCCATTACAACAATGATACTTTAAAAATGTTTCATTGGTTGTAAAGATCTTTAGAATACAAAATAAATTACAAACGTTTTTCTTTCTTGTATTATCCAATTGGCTCTGGAGTATATCATTCATTCAGGTTACCCAATTTCCTTCGGTTCTGAAAATTCAGTTCTATTGCTATGCAATTTGTACCCACATGTTCAGCTTTTGGATATACATTTTTAATAACTTGGATGAGAAGCGCAGAAACATGCATGATTGCAAAACTAAATTTGGAAACAGTCAGTTGTGTGGACGACAGCTGGATGTAATAAAGCAGCAAAGACAGGTTGAGTGGGAAAAAATAAAGACCTCTGGAATTTAATGTGATGAGTTGAGAGATCATTCACTTTGAGAAAATATTTCAATTTAAATTTCCCAATGGTAAGAGACTAGTGAGACATGGATGAGCAAAAAGATTTAGGAAGGCAAATACACAATGGCTAAAAGGTACAAAAGCGATCAAAAATGTTAGTGTAGGGAGGATTGGAGTGCAAAAGTGAAGTAATGCTTTAGTTGTACAGAGCCTGAATCAGACTACAGTCAGATTAGTGTTTTCATTTTAGGAAATGAACTGCAGTAAAGATACACTGGCTTCAGAAGGAGTGTAGCAGATTCACCAGGGCTTAAAGATTAAATTGAGAACAGGTTACACAAACTTGCCTTGCATTCTCTTACATTTGGTGGGTGAGGGGCGATATAAGGTGTCCTAGGTCCAACAATCTTCAGCTGCTTCATCAATGACCTTCCTTTCAACTTCCATCATAAGTTCAGAAGTGGCGATGTTAGCTGATGATTGTACAATGTTCAGCACCATTCCTGATTCCTCAGATAATGAAGCAATCCCTGGACAATATCCAGGTTTGGGCTGAAAAGTGGCAAGTAGCATTCATGTCACACAAGCGTCAGTCACTGACCATCTTCAACAAGACAGAATCTAACCATCACCACATGACATTTCAATGGCATTATCATTGCTGAATCCCCCATTATCAGCATCCTGGGGGTTATCATTGACCAGAAACTGAACTGGACCAGCCATATGAATACCATGACTACAAGAGCAGATCAAAGGCTAGGAATCCTGCACAGAGTAGTTTGCCTTCTGTCTTCCCAATGCCAGTCCACCTTCTACACCGCACAAGTCAAGAGCGTGATGGAATACTCTCCACTTGCCTGAATGAGTGCAGCTCAAACAACATTCAAGAAGCTTGACATCATCCATCGCAAAGTAGCCTGCTTGATTGGCAACCCATCACAAATACCTCCACCTGGAAGCTTCCGTCCAAGCCACCCGCCATCCTGACATGGAAGTACGTCGCCATTCCTTCCCTGCCGCTTGGTGAAAATCGTGGACCTCCCTTCCTTACAGCACTGTGGGTGTACCTACACCACATGGATTGCAGTGGTTCAAGAAGGCAGCTCACCACTACCTTCTGGAGGGCAATTAGGAATGGGCAATAAATGCTGGCCTAAACAAGCCAGCGTCTCAAGAATGATTTTTTTAAAAAATTAAATAACTGATGCACAATTCAGGTGAACTCGGTTTGCAAGCAATGTGCGATGGTTGATGTATCATAGCATTAAAAAATAATTTCAAGTGCAATGCTATATATCATTTTAAAACTTCCCAGTGGTATAGTAAATTTTGTATACTAATACTCTGAGCCATGGAGTTGATACCTTAGAAACAAAGGAATGGAATCTGGAGTATGCACACTAGCTTGCTCCATATACAAGTGCAAGTGAATAATCAAACAACCCGCAGAGAACGGAGGGCACACAGACCCATGAAAGTATAAGTCTTGAGGGTTAACCCCTGGATCATGTGGATCTTAGCATCCAAGCTTAACACAGAGCCATCAGCAAATAAGTCAAGGATGTCATTGACAGTTCTATCAAGTGGCACTTACTCAGCAATAACCTACTCACTGACACTCAGCTTTGGTTCTGCCAGGGTCACTCAGCTCCTGACCTCATTACAACCTTGGTATAAACATGGACAAAAGAGCTGAATTAAAGAGGTGGAGCGAGAGTGACTGTCCTTGACATCAGGGCAGCATTTGACCAAGTGTGGCATCAAGGAGCCCTGGTAAAACTGGAGTCAATGAGAATCAGGTGGAAAAGTCTCCACTCCTTGGGGTCATACTTAGCATAAAGGAAGATGGCTGTGTTTGTTGGAGGTCAATAATTTTGGTTCAAACACATCACTGCAGGATTTCTTCAGTTAATTATGCTGGCTGCTTTGCCGAGGCAGCAGGAAGTATAGACAGTGTCGTTGGACGGGAGGCTGGTTTGCGTGATGGATTCGGCTACATTCACGATCTTTTGTAGTTTCTTGTGGTCTTGTGCAGAGCAGGAGCTGCTATACAACCAGAAAGAATGCTTTCTATGGTGCATCTGTAAAAGTTGGAGAGTAGTAGCTGACATGCCAAATTACCTTAGTCTCCTGAGAAAGTGGAGGTGTTGGTGGGCTTTCTTAACGGTAGTGTCAGAATGGGGGGGGGGGGGGGGGGGGGGGGATCAGGACAGGTTATTGGTGATCTGGACACCTAAAAATCTGAAGCTCTCGACCCTTTCTATTTCATCTCCATTGATGTAGACAGGGGCATGTTCTCCACCACGCTTCCTGAAGTCGACGACAATTTCCTTCATTTTGTTGACATTGAGGGAGATTATTGTTATCGCACCAGTTCACTGGATTCTCTATCTCATTCCTGTACTCTGTCGCATCATTGTTTGAGATCTGATCCACTACGGTGGTGTCATCAGCAAATTTGAAAATCAAGTTGGAGGGGTAAATGCAGGATGAATCAGTGCATGACTGGCACCCCATCAACCACTTCCAACATTTACTTCCTTCATCACTGACACAGTGGCAGCAGTGTGTACCATCGACAAAATCCACTACAGCAACTCACCATGGCTCCTTCGACAGCACCTTCCAAGCCAGCAAGGTCTACTATCTTGAGACAGGGGTACCAGATGCTTGGGAACACCATCAGGCTCCCCTCCAAATCACACACCGTCCTGATTTGGAATTATGTCACTTTTCCTTCACTGTTGTTGGATTAAAATTCTGGAACTCCCTTCCCAAAGGCACTATCTTGCACCACATGGACTGCAACAGTGCAAGAAGGTAACTCAGCACCATCTTCGCAAGGGATTGCCCAAGAATCTATTACCCAATTAGTGATGGGCAATAGATGCTGGCCTAGCCAACAATGTCCACATCCAGTGAACAAATAAAAAGTCAGATTAAAGAAGTGGGAACATACAATGAAAATGATGGCATGGAAATGGGATCAAAAGTTCATCTTGGGGTTAAATATGACACCAATTTGACTGTTGTGAACAGTCTGATTCAGCTTTAGGCAATTGCCACAGGGAAAGGATGGAGTCTATGGCTAGAGAGTAAAGTTTGTGGTAGGGGCAATCGTTTCCACTTCCCCAATAATTACACGGGAGGAAATTTTTGCTCATTCAATACTGGATGTTGGACTAGCAGTCTGAATACTTAGGGACAATAAAAGGTTGAAGGAAGGTGGTAAGATAGAGCTGTGCGCTTTCGGCAAACACGTGAAAACTGTTTTTGGATGACACCACTGAGGGCATATGTAGGGAAAAAATAGAGCAAGGGGGCAGTTGGGAGGGGGATAGTAAGGTTAGGTGCTTGGGGGAACATCAGAGCCATTAGTGTGGGAGCAGAAAGAAAAGCCATTGCAAGTGATTCTCTGGCTATGATTAGACAGTTAATAGAACCAGGTGAGTGCAGTCCCACCCAGCTTGACAGCAGGGACAAGGTGTTGGAGAAGGATGATGCGGTCAACCATGTCCAAAGCTGCTGAAGGTCACGAAGGATGAGAGAAAATAGTTTACTTTTGTCACAGTCACATTGGATGCAATTTGTGATTTTGCCAAGAGTCTTTTTGGTAGGGGTGTGGCAAGGGGTTGAAACCTGATTGGAGGGATTCAATTAGTTCCAGGAAAAATAGGTAAGGAATCGGTAATCGGGGCAGCACGGTAGCACAGTGGTTAGCACTGCTGCCTTTCAGCGCCAGGGACCCAGGTTTGATTCCCAGCTTGGGTCACTCTCTGTGCGGAGTTGGCACGTTCTCCCCGTGTCTGTGTGGGTTTCCTCTGGGTGCTCCGGTTTCCTTCCACATTCTGAGATGTGCTGGTTAGGTGAATTGACCCGAACAGGTGCCGGACTGTGGCAACTAGGGGAATTTAACAGTAATTTCATTGTGGTGTTAATGTAAGCCTTACTCCTGACTAATAAATAAACTTTTAACTTTAAGGCAAAGGGAGAAACTATTAAAGGGATGTGGCACAAATTCACCAGTTGAAGAGGGGGTGAATGGAATTATAAGAGCAGGTTGCATAAACTTGACCTACATTCTACCACATTTAGAAGCTTGAGGAATGATTTACTAGAGGTTGTTCTCATCACTCATTGTGCATGCATTCATGTGAACACGATTAATCAGCTATACTCAAAAGTCAGTATAACATAGGGGTGTTTAGAAAACAGAATCATTTCGGAAGCAAAAATTGATTTTCAAATTTAATGCTTGCAAAGCGAGAAAAATCCAGAATAATCTTAAATAGAGCCAGGCCATTTAGAAAAGATATCAGGAAATGATGTTTCAAAGAGAGGATAGTGGAAGACTGGAATCTACACCCCCAAAGGGCTGTGGGTTACTGGGTGAATTTAAATTTTCAAGATTTTGATTTGATTTGATTTATTATTGTCACATTATTATTAGTAAACAGTGAAAAGTATTGCTTCTTGCACGTTATATGGTCAAAACATACCGTTTATAGAGAAGGAAATGAGAGGGTGCAGAATGTGGTCATACAGTCATACTAGGGTGTAGAGGAAGGTCAACTTAACACAAGGTAGATCCATTCAAAAGTCTGATGGCAGTGGGGAAGGTTACAGAGTTTTAAAGAGTTAGAATAGAGTTTTAAAAGCATAGAATAAAGTAAGATAGAATTAGAGGGTATGAAGACTGAGATTAATAGATTTTTCATTGGGTATGGATATTAATGGATATGAAATAAAGGCACATAAATGAAATAGATCGGTTACAATCAAACCATATGGAGGTAAAGGTTCAAGGGAGTGAAGGATTTCTATATTCCTCAACTGTTTCACTGAGAATTCCTGAGTTTATCCCATCCAGATCTTATTTTCCTGCATTAGATATTGTCCTTCATACCAGTCCAAGTTTCACTAGCATCTCTGAACTAATCTCCTTTTCCCATTTTCAGTAGGCTTTCCTTTATAAAGAACAAAGAAAATTACAGCACAGGAACAGGCCCTTCAGCCCTCCAAACCTGCACCAACTATGCTGCCCCACTTAACTAAAACCCCCTACCCTTCCGGGGACCATATCTCTCTATTCATGTATTTCGCAAGATGCCGCTTAAAAGTCACTACTGTATCCGCTTCCACTACCTCCCCCGGCAACAAGTTCCAGGCACCCACTACTCTGTGTAAAAAATCTGCCTCGTACATCTCCTTTAAACCTTGCCCCTCGCACCTTAAACCTGTGCCCCCTAGTAATTGACTCTTCTAAATTCCAGTTGCACTCCATCATGCCATATTTTCAGGTCCCTTTTGGGGTTCAGCGATAATCAAATACCAGCTGCATTGCCAATACGAGTTGCTTATGAGTTATCTTCCAGTTCCCAGGTTTTACATTAAGTGGGATACACCAATTTAAATCTTGACAGTGCAAGTTGGTTTTTGAAATTAAGGAAGATTTCCCCATTTCTAGCACTATACATCAATATGTTTAATGTAGGCTGCTGAGTAAAGCTCCTTTTATTCTGCTCCAGTATTGCAACTTACCCCAACTGAATCAGTGAACTTTCAATTTACCATTCCAGCCATCTACAGCCTCATGGTGTGTGGGAAGTTTTGTTGTGAAGCCCTCCCGACAAAACAGCGAGGGGCTGCCCAAACTGATTTCATGGATTGTCATTCCACCTGTATGAGGAAACTATTTCATCAACAAATCACATTTATATAACATCTTTAACATAATAAAACATCCCAACCTTTCCAGGGCAATTCACATGAGTGCTATGGAACAAAATTAGACTCAACATAAAAGGATATTAGATCAGATAATCAAAGCTTGGTCAAGGAGATGGGTTTTAAGCAGCATCTTGAGAGAGGAAAGAGATAAAAAGAGATTAAAATTGGGAATGCTCAAAAAGTCAGAACTGGCAGGGGGCAAGGGATCTAGCAGGGTTAATGGTTGATGGTGAGGCCATTGAGAGATTTGAAAGCAAGGACAAGCATTTTAATTTGAAGAATTGGTTGACTAAAATTGGCGTTGATTAGGGAGCACAGGAAAGATGGGAGTAAGACTTGGTGCGACTAGATGTTGGCTGTTAGCTTTGTCTCCCTCGATGGTCTTTGAATAGTGGGCAGTTTCAGTCAGAGGGCACAGTCCGATAAGGCTTAGCTTGATCTATTATAGTAACAAAAGGAGAAGCAAGGCTATTGTGAGATGACAAAGTCAAGGGTGTATATAGGCAGGACAGTTATTTTACATTGTGCATGGGATAAGAGGATCTCTGGTATGGCAAGAATTGTTGTCCTCTGCCCTTGAGGTGTGGTGAGCTATTTCCATAAAATGCTGAAAGCCATGTGGCACAGGTACACCTAGAGTGCTGTTAGGGTGGGAGTTCCAGGTTTTCGACCCAATAACACAAAACAGCAATATAGCTCCAAGTCAGGGTAGTATACAGTTTGGATAGGCACTGGTGCTTGGTGGTGCCCACATGTCTGCTACACTTGTCCTTCACAGGTTTGGTAGGTGTTTTCAAAGGAGGGCAGTAAATTCAAGAGGAGAGAAAATAATGAGTTGAAGTGGAGGCTGGAATCACAGGATGAGAAGTCGCTCAGTGCAGAGGCAAAGTGAGGAAAGCAGAGAGAGATTCTGAATGTTGTCTGAATGTGTGGCACCAAAGAAGGGTCTTTAATAAGAGGTTGAAAAGGTGAAAAAATGAGATGCTCAAAGGATGTCGCCAGAGGGCATGGGGAACAAATCATGTTGTGATTTAGATGCAAGGGTGAGGGCACTACCTCTGTTGAAAGGCCAATACCGAACTCGATGCATCGTCCACTCTCTTCACCTTTATTTTCAAAGAAACATAAAAGGTCAATTCATCAAAAGGCCAGGCAGAGGCATAGAGGATAGCATCCACATATAAATAATCAATAGCAGACAATGGTATAATCATCCAGCCTCAACACAGACATGGTTACAATTAGATCAAAGCTGGGAATTAAATATTCAGGGGTATGCGACTTTTCATAAGGACAGGCAGGAAGGAGTGGGTGGCAAGGTAGCTTTGTTAATATGGGATGGAGTAAGAAAGATAGCAAGAAATAGTCTTGGATCGGAAGATGTAGAATCCATAAGAGTAGAGGTGAGAAATAACAATCAAATTGGCAGAGGTAGTCATAAGGAAGAATTCATTGTGTATTCGGGACAGTTTCCTGGAACTATATGTTGTGCACCCAATCGGGGGGCAGGCTATTTTGGATCTGACAATGTGTAATAAGGCAGGTCTAATAAACAATTTCAGGGTAAAAGATCCCCTGGGAAACAGTGACCATAACATGGTAGAATTTAGCATTCAGTTACAAAGCAAGAAACTTGGGTCAGAAACAATTGTGCTGAACTTAAATAAGGGCAATTCCACTAATTTAGTGGAATTTTTGAAGGCATTATGAATGCGGCGGACAACAGGGAACCGGTGGATGTGGTGTATCTGGATTTCCAGAAGGCATTCGACAAGGTGTCACATAAAAGGCTGCTGCAAGATAAAGGTGCATGGTGTTATGATTACTGTATTAACTTGGATAGAGAGTTAGTTAACTAACAGAAAGCAAAAAGTGGGGATAAATGGGTGGTTTTCTGATTGGCGATCAGTGACTAGTGGTGTGCCTTAGGGATCAGTGTTGGGACGGCAATTGTTTACAATTTACATAGATGATTTGGAGTTGGGAACCAAATGTAGCGTGTCAAAGTTCGCAGATGAGTGGTAGAGGAAAGTGTTCAAAGGGCACTGAACGTCCACAAAGGGACATAGCTAGTTTAAGTGGGTGGACAAGAGTCTGGCAGATGGAGTACAATGTTGGTAAATGTGAGGTCATCCATTTTGGTAGCAAAATGGACTATTATTTAAATGGTGAAAAGTTGCAGCACGCTGCTGTGCAGAAGGATCTGGGTGTCCTTGTGCATAAATCACAAAAAATTGGTTTGCAGGTGCAGCAGGTAATTAAGGCAGCAAATGGAATGCTGTCCTTCTTTGCTAGAGGGATAGAGTTTAAAAACAGGGAGATTATATTGCAGCTCTAAGGTGTTGGTGAGGCCACACCTGGAGTACTGTGTACAGTTTTGGCCTCCTTATTTGAGAAAGGATATACTGGCACTGGAGAGGGTGCAGAGGAGATTCACTAGGTTGATTCCAGAGTTGAGAGGGTTGGCTTATGAGGAGAGACGGAGTAGACTGGGGCTATACTCATTGGAATTGAGAAAAATGAGGGGGGATCTTATAGAAACATATACAATCATGAAGGGAATAGATAAGATAGAAGCGGGGAGGTTGTTCTCACTGGTGGGTGAAACCAGAACTAGGGGAATAGCCTGAAAATAAAGGGGAGCAGATTTGGGGCGGAGTTGAGGAATTTCTTCACCCAAAGGGTTGTGAATCTGTGGAATTCCCTGCCCAGTGAAGCAGTTGAGGCTACCTCGTTGAATGTTTTTAAGGCAAAGATAGATAGATTTTTGAACTGCAAAGGGATTACGAGTTATGGTGAGTGGGCGGGTAAGTGCAGCTGAGTCCACGAAAAGATCAGCCATAATTGTATTGAATGGCAGAACATGCTCGAGGGCCCAAATGGCCTACTCCTGCTCCTAGTTCTTATGTTCTTAATTAGAAAGGAATGAAGGCAGAGTTGGCTGGAATAAATAGGAAAGGGGTTTAGCAGAAAAGACTGTTAATTAGCAATGGCAGATGTTTATGAAAACAGTTCATGACTCAGCTAAAGATATATCCCAGTGAGGAAGAATCGGAGGGGGATAAATCAATCACAAAAGTTAAGGACAGTATTAAACTGAAATAAAACATATAACGTGCCAAAGATTAGCGCTTAGTGAGAGGATTGGGAAAGTTTTAAAAACCAACAAAAGATGACCCACAAAAGGGAGAAGATAAAACGGACAATAAGAGATTCTTTAGACATATATTAAAAAGGAAGAGAGGGACCAAAGTGAACATAGGTCCCTTATAGAATAAGACTAGGAAAATAACGGGGAACCAGGAAATGGGGGAGGAGTTAAATAAATGGCACAAAAAGCTACTTAAGATAAGAGCCCGTGGTGTTGGGAATAGTATATTGGCAAAGATAGAGGATTGGCTAGCTGATAGAATACAGAGAACTGGGATAAGAGGGCATTTTCAGAATGGCAACATGTAACTAGTGGAGTGGCAAAGGAATCAGTGCTGGGGCCACAATTATTTGCAATATATATTAATGACCCGGACAAGCAAAGTGAATATGTTGTTGCCAGGTTTGCAGATGACACAAAAATAGATGAGAAGGCAAGTGGTGGTAAGAATAAAGGAGCTGAATATTTTAATTTAAAAAGAGAAAGGCTGCAGAAAGCTGCAGCACAAAAAGCAGCTGATAGAGAAGGCAAATGGAATATTGGCCTTTATTTCAAAGAAATAGATTATAAAAATAGGGAAGTCTTACTAAAATTATATAAGGTGCTAGTTAGACCACATCTGGAATACTGTGAACAGTTCTGATACAAGGATCTACTGGCATTGGAGGCAGCCCAAATAAGGTTCACCAGATTGATCCCGGGTTTTTCTTACGAAGAGATGTTGAGTAGTTTGGGCCTGTACTCATTGTAGTTTAGAAGAGGTGACTTTATTGAGATACATAGGATTCTCAGAGGCCTTGACAGGATAGATGCTGAGAGGTTGTTTCCTCTTGTGGGAGAGTATAGGACCAGAGGGCATAATCTCAGAGTAAAGGATCACCCAATTAAGACAGAACTGAGAAGTAATTTCTTCTCTCAGAAGGTAGCGAATCTGTAGAATTCTTTACCACAGAGGCTGGATTGTTAAGTTTGTTCTGGCTGAGATAGATTTTTAATCAATAAAGGAATCAAGGGTTATGGGGATAAGGCAGGAAAGTGGAGCTGAGGATTATCATATCCAAATCAGCCATGATCTCATTGAATGGTAGAGCAGACTCGATGGGCCAAATGGTCTAGAACTGCTCCTACATCTGATGGTTTTAAGATTAAATTCCAAAATCAGCTGCAGTTTCAATCCAACTATCTGGAGAATATTTTCTATTGAAGGAATGGTTAAGATGCTCAGCAAGAAGCATTTGTGAAGTGTGCTTCCATTTTAAATTACATGGTGAACATAAATTTCCTCAACAGTTGATTAAATGAGCTTGCAATGTCCATTTCTCTTATCAAAATTACAAAAAACAAAGCTGTAACTGTAAACACGCATATGGGAGGTTCTGCATCAATCAGGAATTTCATCAAGTCAACCACCAAGAAAGGACTGAAAGATGCAGTTTAACATCTTTCAAAAAGCTAGCTATGATAATGGCATTTCAGAATTTGAAATGTGGCACAAAAAAAAATCAGATGTACTCAAACGTTGACTATTTGACTCAATCTAAGCCAGTTCAGAATTCTCAGAGGGTTCCAGGATTGGAAGTACTGAGATAGGGATGGGAAAGGCCATTTAGTATCAATTCTGATGAACGATGGATATATTTGCATCCCAAATGCATTTCCCTGGATTTAGCTAACCCAAATGGATTTTTCTTTTAGCCAACAGAAATATTTCCCCATATTCATCTGGGCCAGGGAGATGTAAAGTCTGAAAAATAATCTTTATTTCTCTTTCCAGATCAAGAAGAAGCAAATGTTCACTTGGAATAAATAGAAGTAACTGATCACAAATGGGGTATCAGTAACAGTGCAACAATTAACCTCAGCACTTCTGGGCTTAGTGTCGTGGTGGGGAATGAGTCATGGTTCTCACTGATAACTCCCAGTTGAAAACTCCCTCAATATCAAAGAGTCTACTAGCACAAATAGTGCAGTCCAGTACATGAATACTTTTAAGGGAGGGTTGCTGGCATCTTTGGAACACAGTAAGAAGTTTAACAACACCAGGTTAAAGTCCAACAGGTTTATTTGGTAGCAAATGCCACTAGCTTTTGGAGTGCTGCCCCTTCGTCAGGTGTAGTGGAGAAATGCTCACAAACACAGAACAAAGAACAGCACAGGAAGCAGGCCCTTCGGCCCTCCAAGCCTGTGCCGCTCATTGGTCCAACTAGACCATTCGTTTGTATCCCTCCATTCCCAGACTGCTCATGTGACTATCCAGGTAAGTCTTAAACAATGTCAGCATGCCTGCCTCCACCACCCTACTTGGCAGCGCATTCCAGGCCCCCACCACCCTCTGTGTAAAAAACGTCCCTCTGATATCTGAGTTATACCTTGCCCCTCTCACCTTGAGCCCGTGACCCCTCGTGATCGTCACCTCCGACCTGGGAAAAAGCTTCCCACTGTTCACCCTATCTATACCCTTCATAATTTTGTACACCTCTATTAGGTCTCCCCTCATTCTCCGTCTTTCCAGAGAGAACAAGCCCAGTTTACCCAATCTCTCCTCATAGCTAAGACCCTCCATACCAGGCAACATCCTGGTAAACCTTCTCTGCACTCTCTCTAAAGCCTCCACGTCCTTCTGGTAGTGCGGCGACCAAAACTGGACGCAGTACTCCAAATGTGGCCTAACCAGCGTTCTATACAGCTGCAACATCAGACTCCAGCTTTTATACTCTATACCCCGTCCTATAAAGGCAAGCATACCATATGCCTTCTCCACCTGTGCTGCCACCTTCAAGGATTTGTGGACTTGCACACCTAGCTAGGTCCCTGTGTTTCTATACTCTTGATGGCTCTGCCATTTATTGTATAACTCCCCCCTACATTAGTTCTTCCAAAATGCATCACTTCGCATTTATCTGGATTAAATTCCATCTGCCATTTCTCCGCCCCATTTTCCAGCCTATCTATATCCTGCTGTATTGTCCGACAATGTTCATCGCTATCCGCAAGTCCAGCTATCTTCGTGTCATCCGCAACCTTGCTGATAACACCAGTTACACCTTCTTCCAAATCATTTATATATATCACAAATAGCAGAGGTCCCAGTACAGAGCCCTGCAGAACACCACTGGTCATAGACCTCCAGCCGGAAAAAGACCCTTCGACTGTTACCCTCTGTCTCCTATGGCCAAGCCAGTTTTCTACCCATCTAGCCACCTCTCCTTGTATCCCTTGAGCCTTAACCTTCTTAACCAACCTGCCATGAAGGACTTTGTCAAATGCCTTACTGAAATCCATATAGACGACATCCACGGCCCTTCCTTCGTCAACCGTTTTTGTCACTTCCTCAAAAAACTCCACCAAATTTGTAAGGCACGACCTCCCTCTTACAAAACCATGCTGTCTGTCACTAATGAGATTGTTCCGTTCTAAATGCGCATACATCCTGTCTCTAAGAATCCTCTCCAACAACTTCCCTATCACGGACGTCAAGCTCACTGGCCTATAATTACCCGGGTTATCCCTGCTACCCTTCTTAAATAACGGTACCACATTCGCTATCCTCCTATCCTCAGGGACCTCACCTGTGTCCAATGAAGAGGCAAAGATTTCCGTCAGAGGCCCAGCAATTACATCTCTTGTCTCCCTGAGCAGTCTAGGATAGATGTCATCAGGCCCTGGGGATTTGTCAGTTTTAATGTTACCTAAAAAACCTAACACTTCCTCCCTTGCAATGGAGATTCTCTCTAATGGGTCAACACCTCCCTCTGAGACACTCCCAGTCAACAAGTCCCTCTCCTTTGTGAATACCGATGCAAAGTATTCATTTAGGATCTCCCCTATTCCCTTGGGTTCTAAGCATAATTCCCCTCCTTTGTCCCTGAGAGGTCCGACTTTTTCCCTGACAACTCTTTTGTCCCTAACATATGAATAAAATGCCTTAGGATCCTGTCTGCCAAGAACATTTCGTGATCTCTTTTTGCCCTTTTATCTCCCCATTTGAGTTCTTTCCTACTCTCTCTGTATTCCTCCAGAGCTCCATCTGTTTTCAGTTGCTGGGACCTAACGTACTCCTCTCTTTTCTTTTTGATCAGATCCTCAATTTCCCTGGTTATCCACGACTCTCGAATCCTACTGTTCCTATCCTTCCTTTTTACAGGCACATGCCTATCCTGCAGCCTTATCAATTGTTTCTTAAGACTCCCACATGCCAAATGTGGGCTTACGCCCGAACAGCCTCTCCCAATCAACGGCCACCAATTCCTGCCTAATCCGGCTACAGTTAGCCTTCCCCCAATTTAGCACCCTACCCTTAGGACAAAACTCGCCCTTGTCCATTACTATCCTAAAGTTAACAGAGTTGTGGTCACTATTTGCTACATGTTCCCCTACCGAAACTTTGACAACCTGACCGGGCTCATTTCCCAGAACCAGATCCAGTATAGCCCCCTCTCTAGTTGGGCTATCTACATACTGTTCCAAAGAACCTTCCAGTACGCATTTTACAAATTCCTCCCCATCCAGACCCCCAGCCTTAAGCACTTTCCAGTCTATAAAAGGGAAATTGAAGTCTCCCACTACAACAACCTTATTTTTTCTGCACATATCCAGAACCTCCTGACATATCCGTTCCTCCACGTCCCATGGGCTGTTGGGTGGCCTGTAGTATACCCTCAGCATAGTGATTGCATCTTTCCTGTTTCTGAGCTCCACCCACAGCAACTCATTACATGACCCCTCTAAATTGTCCACCCTCTGCACCACTGTAATATGCTCCCTAACTAATACCGCTACTCCCCCACCTTTTTTAGCCCCTCCTCTGTCTCGCCTAAAACACTTATACCCCGGAATATTCAGCTGCCAGTCCTGTCCTTTTAACCATGTCTCTGTCACCGCAACCACATCCAAATTCCACGTAAGCATTAAGGCCCTAAGTTCGTCTGTCTTACCCGTTACGCTCATCGCATTGAAGCAGATGCACTCCAGACCTCCAGGCCCACTCAGGTCATCCTGCTCCAGAATGCTCTTCTTCTTAGCTAGCCTTGCCCGGCCCCCAGCTCGACCCCAGCCTCAGTACTTACTGACCTACTGTTTTGATCCCCACCCCCCTGCCACACTAGTTTAAACCCTGCCGGAATACTCTAGCAAAACTCCCAGCTCAATTTGTGTCTCTGTATGCCCTGTTTGAGCATTTCTCCACTCCACCTGACTAAGGGGCAGCGCTCCGAAAGCTAGTGGCATTTGCTACCAAATAAACCTGCTGGACTTTAACCTGGTGTTGTTAAACTTCTTACTGTGTTTACCCCAGTCCAATGCTGGCATCTCCACATCATGACTAACATCTTTGGAACTGCAGTCTCTGTCATTGCTTTATTAACCGAATACAATCCGAAGGACTAGCAGGTAAAGCATTAACCACTAAACTGATTTTAAAACAAGTCTAAGCTTCAATTACTGGACAGTGCTCAATTAGCAAAGGAGCAGCTGGATCATTATAAGTGATCTCAGCCCACAAGGCTCAAGAGAGATTGGGGAACAGATGGGGTGGGAAGGTCACTTCATGACTATCATACTATATCATTTGGAAACTTCACGAGTGCTGATATCGGTCAAGAAAAGGATTGGGCTTGTCTCTCCTGCCCGTAAATTGGCTACTGATACTCACTGGTTCACACTGAATAGCTGAAGGTGCCAAAAGGCTGCAGGTACCTATGGCTCCAAAACCCAAGAGTAAACACCTTAAGCACCATCTGGAAAGAAGGGGGAAGAACAAGGGAGAGAAAATAGTACACACTCAGCATGGGCATCTCAAACGGCGTCAGTTCAGTTTAAGGAACTACAATTTAGAACATCTTTATAGGATATTTCCAAGATCTATTGCAGAGAAATACAATTTATAAATGTATTTTATTCATTCCCGTGATGCCGGCATCACTGGCAAGGCTAACATTTAGTGCCCCGTCCTAATCGTTCTAGAGAAGAAAGTGGTGAGCCACCTTCTTAAATCACTGTAGTATCTGTACAGATGCTCCCAAAATACTGTTACGTAGGGAGTTCCAGGATTTTGACGATGTAAAATCAGTAACATATTTCCAAATCAGGATGGTGTAAGATTTGAGGCACACTTGAAGCTGCTGGTTCTCTCATGCGCCTGCTGCCCTTTTAAGTGATGAGGTCATGAGTTTAGATGGTGCTGTTAAAGAAGCCATGACAAATTGCTGCAGTGCATCTTGCACAGTACACAGCAGACATGGTCGTTGGTGGTGGAGTGAGTGAATTTTAAGATGGTGGATGGAGTGCTGATCAAGTGAGCAGCTTTGTCCTGGATGGTATCGATCTTAAAATGTTAGAACTATGTTCATCCAGGCAAGTGCAAAGTATCCCATTACATTCCTGATTTGTGCCTTGCCGATTGTAGGCAGGCTTTGGGGAGTCTGGAAGTGAGTCACACACCGCAGAGCACCCCATCTCTGACCTGCACTTAGAGCCACACATTTATGTGCCCAGTCAGTTACGTTTCTAGCAGATGATAACCCACAGGATGTTGATCTTGTGGGAATTTAATGACAATGCTATTGAATATCAAGGGAAGTTGATTAGACTTTCTCTTGTTGGAGATGGTCATTGCCTGGAATTTGTATGGCACAAATATTACTTGCCCTTATCAGAATGTTACCCTGGTCTTGCTGCATGTGGGCATGGACTGCTTCAGTACCCAAGAAGCTGCAAATGGAACAGATTACTATAATCATCAGCAAACATCACCTCTTCTGATAGTATGATGGAGGGAAGGCCACTGACGAAGCAGCAGAAAATGGTTAGGCCTGGAACCATGCTCTGAAAACTCCTGCAGTGATATCCTGGAATGAGATGACCGGCCTCCAATAATCACAACCATCTATATTTGTGTTTAAGGCGTAACTCCAGCCAATGTAACGTTTTCCAGATTCCCACTAATTTAAATTTTGCTGCAACTCCTCATCCCACACTGGGTCAAATGCTGCCTTGAAGTCAAGGGTAGTCCATCTTACCTCGCCTCTGGAATTCAGGTCCTTTGTCCATGTTCTGACCAAGGCTGCAATGAGGTCAAGAGCCAGGAGATCCTGGCAGAACCTAAACTGAGCATTGATGAGCAAGCGCCGCTTGATAGCACTGTCACCGACACTTTCCATAATTTTGCTGATACCTGGTGATTTTTCAAAGTAGTTGAACCAAACTAGACATTCTTACATTTCCAAAGCACACGTTGGATGTTCACGTTGCTCAGCTGGTGAAAAACAAAATAATCCTTCTAACACAATTCTTTTTTCCTTTGAATTAGTTCAGTTTGAAAATAGAGTTCATGAACATTGGCTCACAGTTACTATTAGATACATAAGCAGCAATGCAAAGTTAATCCACCATTTCCGAATAATAGGCTTCATTAAAAAATATTTTATTCCATTCAAAGAAAATCAGGATATCCTGCACTGCCATTTTAATACATGAAAAATACAACAACTAGAATCTGAATCCCTACCTTGTTGTCCTCAAAGGCAAAGTCACTAGGTGAGCAGACCGACATTCTGCACACCTTATAGCACAATGCTGCTTTGACTCAGCTGATGGAACATTAAGGGAGAGAGATTTTTGGTTACACCAATGCTACTTACATAGTGGTAATCTCAGTAGTGTCCCCTAGCACGGAACTAAGAGAAGCTCATTATGACTAACAGTTCAAAATCTAACCCTTCGACATAGCTAATCCCAACACACAAGGGAGTCCTCAAAATAAAGGGATAATTTTACTTTGGGAGGTTGATCTACATCATACTGGCCAGAAACAATTGACATTCCAAATATGGTCTATGTTAAATTAGTTGACTTCATTCAGGGCTGCAATAAGGCACTAAAATTGGCCTCAGTGTCCTGGGTTAAGGAGAGGAGATCCAATTCCTGCTGGAAAGTGCATTTGTATATCAGCTGAGGACATATTGGATGGGCTCCAATATCCACTACATTCAAAAAGCATCTTGTCACCAAGCATGTGAGCTCATAAAGAATGAGCAGTTCAGCAAGGTATCAAGGACACCCAATCCCAATTTCTAGTGAGGAGTTGAATTGGGGTGAAAGAATACTGTGAGATCAAACAGGATAGATAGGCTGTTAAGCATCAGCTGCTGTAAAAGGGGCTAAATTATTTAGAGTTAAATACTGCACTATGAACTATCAAAATGGAAAAAATACAACCTTGTTCTAAATGTCATTCATTTTGCAAACAATTGTCCATTAGTCTAATTGATTCTAGTGATTAGGGACTATGAAGGATGAAGCAAGTTCAGGTCTCAACTACATTTTATTCCATTCTTGGGGAGGCCGTGATAAGAATCAAAAATCTAGTGCAAGATGTACATCAATGACAGACTCCCATCTAAAACAAACAACATGATTAAAAAAATATACACTACCTTTCCAGATCAACCAGCATAATTTTAATGGATTTCACCCCTTGCCCCCTAATTGAGATGAACCACATCAAAACAGTTGTTAGTTCACTAGTAATTTCAACAGTGGCAGTTTATTACCATTTTTTGTAAATAACACAGACAGTTATCTTTATACAAGGAAAAAGGTGATGCAGAAATACTGAGACAGTTCATTTTGGATGCCTTATTTTGAACATCTACCTCACTGATGACAATTTGAAAATTGTAAATAATAGATGTAAATAAACTTCTATTGCAATTGAGAAACCATTTACAATAACTGAATTCAGATTACTGGGGGAAAAGTCTCATTTCGGAAGAAAACTGCACATAAATAAAAAGGAAAAATTGGGCAGAGTTCTGCATCAATTTGAAGAACCTGGCACGACCAATTCAAATCGGCCAACCTGTCCTTCCTGTGCAAGCTGGTTCATAATATCATCTACACGGACTTTTCTGCTCACAACCAAATAGCGCTCCTTTCCTTTTCCATAGGATTTACTCTTGAGGCCGTATTTTGCAGCCATCTGATGGATTTGCATTCGCTCGTCGTTGGTCAACTCTTTGGAAAAGGTCAGCTCTTCCTGTTTGTCTGAGCGGGCATAGTTTCTGATAAGATCTTCTATATCTCGTTTGTTTAATTTAGAACCACTCTTGCTCATCTCCAAACCCAGGCCCTCCCTCTTGAACTGTTCTTTTACCATGATTGGCTCTGCAATTCCCTCACCCTCTTTCCCTAAACCACCCCCCTTCCAACCCATTTTCCGTAAAAGCTGATTGCCAATGTTGTCCTCGGTGATCTTTTGTTTAAGAGCTTCCTCCGCCGATCGTCCAAGAATTGCACTTCGCGAGATGGCTGCATCAGTGTTTCCGGGCTTGCTTGATTTTACGACTGGTTGCGTTTCCCTCAGTATAGTCAAAGCCTTTTCTGCCGCTGTGTGCTTCACCAGCTTTTTGGTTCCATAAGCCTCCGCAATAAAATGGTCTTCAACAAAAACACGGCACTGCCAGACCTGGCTGGGTGTCAGTTGAAACTTGTAATCCACAGTCATTCTGTTGAACTGAGCAGAATTGTTCAGAATGCAGACGGCATTTTTTGCAGTCTCCAAAATGACAAAATCCATCCAGTGCTTCTTTTTAAGTTCCTTTGAATGTCGATTGCTCTGTTTAGCTGTTTCATTTCCTCTATTGGCTGTATCTTTATCTTTAGTATCTTTGCTTGGGATTTTCTCATCTGGCTTTTTGAGAGCAGGTGGAATGTCATTTCGAGGGGTGTTTTTTTCGCACAATATTAAGTCATCAATACAACTGCTTTTACACTTGCGCTTCACAACCTCAACAACCACATCTTTAAGGAACAACTTTAAGGCTTGCTCAGAGGCCCTGTCACGAGCTCCAATTTTGCTGCCAGCATAACCTGTAGCCAAGTAAACCCCCTGACACCTCAACTCACAGGCATAGCCATCTGTCAAGACTTTCTTGTTTTTTGGTACATCAGCTGGAGGGATCTCCTTCAGCGATACATAGAAATACTGAGGGTTTGTTTTACATGTCTGAATACAGCTGCTTAGTACATCACTATGGTTCAGCTGGTTACTGAAGCCTCCAATAGAACTAAGCTTTCTTGACACAGATATCTGGAGCATATTAAAGAAAGTCTGTCGACTCTTTATTGCAGATGGAGAAAACCCACCAGATGGAGACGCCTTGCTTGACAAAGGTTCCGGAAGTACTGACTTACTGGCATTTTTCTTGGAAGATTTTCTACTCTTTGACCGTTTGGTCTGTGTGAAGCCCAGGCCCTTGTAGCCCTGTTTATTGGCAACCGGGATCTTAGAAAAATCCGGTCCCCTCATTGTTGGGTAAAGATCTGACGTATTGGAATGATAAGCCTCATATTTTGCAGAATAATTCTGTTGTATTTTAGACATATAAGTGCTTAAACAGCTTATCCCATTAACGCAGTTTCCACTTGTGGCTTGCTCTCCTCCATCTGTGAAGATGGTTTTGTACAAGGCGTCATAATCAAATGCGCTGGAATTCTGAGAAGAGGCAGGAGCCAGTGGGCCATTTGAACTTTTGCTAGATTTGTTCATTTTTGAGCTGGGCTGAGGTTCTGTTTTCACCACTTTCTCCTCCGTTTTAATCAAACAATTTGAATTATCTTCATCTAAATCTGCCCACCTTCGTGGCTTGTCTGATTCGTTTGGCTTTTTCTTCACTTCATCCTCCGCCTTGGTGCTGCTACTAACAAATGCAACTGGCTCAAAACGAAATCTAGGGCGGAATAAGGGAGGTTTCCGCTTTGCTGTTGGATTTTCACCTGAGAGGGTGGACACAGATAGAGTGAGTGTGTTAGGTAGTATTTTCAAAACATTGGCTACCTTGCACATCAATCAACAAGTTATCCCTTTTATTTTTAAAGAATCAAATCTGAAAACTTCAGCAATACATGCCAAAATATTCCTTGCTCCTTGCTGATCTGCCAATATTCATACAATAGTTGGTAAAACCTCCATAACTTAAAATAGTACACAACTGCTGGGCTGGAGAAAGGATCTATTATGTCAGTGCTGTTAGGGTCTGTCTTTGTAGAACTCCTTTTTCTGCAGTCAAATTGTATGTGCTTGTTTCAATAACAACTTTGGAGTTAGATTCCCAACTGATTTTATATGCTGGATCACATTGAGAGGTAATATATCTCATGTCCATAAGGAGCATTAGTTTAATTCCAGAGAGTTACAGTAAATAATTACTGTACATCAATAGTTCAAGTTAGCCTTTCCCTCGCTAAAGGTGCAATTTGTTAAACCTAAAGAAACACTGGCAAAGTTACTTGCTGCATAAAATACATTTCTTTCATTTAGCATATTACTGCAAATCCCAGACATATATTTTAGATGTCACACACTATGAAGTTTCTTTCAATGTTTTTCAATTTACATTTGGTGAAATTGATGAATGTCAGATAGTACAAATTCAGACTGAAAACAATTTCAATATCACCAGAATTGGGAATTTCAGAAAATCATAATCTATGGGTGCAGTGAAGCTAATTGATGAATACAGAGCAGACACTGAGGCACCGATGTCACCATTTTGGTTTTGATTAAGTGCAAGATTTAGCAGTTATAGGATCGTTGTACTTTGCTGCAGAATTTGAAAATTGTCCAGAAATCCTACACATTCCTAATATTTCATTAGCAAAGTCTGTTGAAGTCTTTACAAATAATTGTTACAAATATCATGCACCAAGATGAAAATGGGCAAATCTGTGGAATAGGAGGCAGCCCATAAATTTTGAACACTGAGGAAAGGGAAGGGAATATAAATGCTTATGTCTAAACATTTTTACACAGCAATTTACAGCACAAAAGCAGTCCATTCGGCCCAACTGGTGTATGTCGGTGTTTATGTTCCATACCAGTCTCCTGCCACCTAACTTTACCGCACGGCAGCAATTTCTTCTTCTATTCCTTTCCCCCTCATGTGTTTATCAAATTTCCCATGAAGTGCATATAAGAGGAATTGCTGCTTAAAGATAACACACTGGAATGGGACTTTTGATTTTAAAAATAATTTCAAAAGGTAGCATTTTAGTTATTAAGAAAATCAAATGCATTATGGCAAAATAAATGAATTGTCAAATGGAATTAAGATGGAAACTGGAGTCGAGTAAAAAATTCAAAATGTTTTGTTTTCACTGGCAAAAAAACCAATTGCTAGTGAGTAAGTGCCCAGGAAACAAAACTGCCCATAATATGGCACAAACAGCAAACTCATTAAATGATTGCAAACAAATGCATATGGGGTTTAATGAGTTTGCTCTTCCAAGATTGAGGCTGTTGGTGGAGAGCAGAGGAGTTTTACTCTGCAGCTATGTGCTCTAACCAACCTGAGAGGTCATGCAATCACTGCACATTCATCTCCAGCACTGACACATCCAACAGGAGCAACACTGAAGGGAAGAGATTTAGAACAAAAAGCACGTGAAACTTTCTTTGGAAATAAAGGCGATGAGGATTTCACCAATGTTAAGGACACGTGCAAAGACCATATCAAGATTTACAAATAGATTGGATGGGGTGACTGAACGAAAGGAAAACAAAGTATATTGGAAAAAAGCAGGACTGTACTGCGGGAAGAGAGAATAAACACAAACTGCTTGGTCCGAACTGCCTGTTTCCATGCTGTAAATACCAACAGTAAAGGACAAAACTTTTCACTCACCACTGTCAGAATTGGATCTCTTGTTTGTTGTGCTGCCAGGTACTAACTCACATGATCCTATATCACCAACATCAATACCCTCCGCCATTCGAAAGACCTTTTCTAAAAGATCTGGGCTGTATCTATTAATAAAAACAAACATGTTATCTGTTTACATAACATTTTTACCATCATTTTCACTACTTATCTAATAATTATACTTATGTTAATGTCCCCAAGGCCTGATGGCCTACATCCTAGGGTATTATAGGATATGGCGTTGGAGATAGTGGGTCCATTGGTTACATTATTCCAAAATTCCCAGGATGCGGGAATGACTCCAGTGGATTGGAAAAATGCTAATTTAACATCCTTATTCTTATTGTATTTTAAAAAGCATTTAGATAGTTACATGGATAAGATGGGTATAGACGGATATGGGCCAAATGTGGGCAATTGGGAGTAGCTTAGGGGTTTAAAAAAAAAAGGGTGGCATGGGCAAGTTGGGCCGAAGGGCCTGTTTCCATGCTGTAAACCTCTACGACTCTAATCAAAAGGGGAGGGAAGCAAAATGTAGGAAACTATAGGCCAATTAGTTTAATATTTGTTGTTGGGAAATTGTTAGAATACATTATAAAGGAATAAATAACAGGGCATTTCAGAAAGTCAAAATGCAATCCATCAGAGTCTGCATGTTTTTGTAAAGGGTAAAGCATGTTTGACTAATTTGCTCAAATTCGTTGAAGATGTAACAAGCAATGGGGATCCTGTAGATGTGGTATACATGGACTTCCAGAAGACATTTGATAAAATGCCACACAAGAGGTTAATAATACACAAGGTTAGTGCACATGGGATAGGATTAATTTATTAGCTTGAATAAGAGGATTGGCGAACCAATAGGAAGTAGAGTCTGGATAAATGGGTCTCTCTCAGGTTGGCAAGATGCAACTAGTGGGATGCCACAGTGTGCTCGGAATTAGGATGGAAACTGGGGTCGAGTGAAAAATTCAAAATGTTTTGTTTTCACTGGCAAAAAAACCAATTGCTAGTGGGTATGTGCCCAGGAAACAAAGCTGCCCATAATATGGCAAACTCACTAAAAACTGCAATGATTGAATCATAGAAACCCTACAGTGCAGAAAGAAGCCATTTGGCCCATCGAGTCTGCACCGACCACAATCCCACCCAGGCCCTACCCCCATATCCACCCGCTAATCCCTCTAACCTACGCATCTCAGGACACTAAGGGGCAATTTTAGCATGGCCAATCCACCTAACACGCACATCTTTGGATTGCTGTTATTTGAAACAAATGCATATGGGGTTTAATGAGTTTGCTCTTCCAAGATTGAGGCTGTTGGTGCAGAGCGGATGGAGTTTTACTCTGCAGCTATGTGCTCTAACCTACCTGAGAGGTCATGCAGTCACTGCACATTCATCTCCAGCACTGACACATCCAACAAGAGCAACACTGAAGGGAAGAGTCCCTCGAGCCCCAACTATTTAGAACCTATATTAATGACTTGGATGTAGGGATGGAATGTACTAAAGCCAAATTTGCAGATGACACTAAAATAGGTGGAATTGTAAGTTGCAAAAATGAAATAAGAAATTTACAAATGGATATGGATAGATTAGGTGAATGGGGTAAAATGTGGCAGAGTTTAATGTGGACAAGTGTGAGGTTGTCCACTTTGGCATAAAAAACACAAAGGCAAAATTATGATCTAAAAGGAGAGAAACTTTGTAGTGCTTTGGTGCAGAGGGATTGGGGTGTTCTTGTGCATGAATCACAGAAAACTAATATGCAGGTACACAAAGTAATAAGGAAGCCAAATAGAATCTTGGCATTTATTACGAAAGGGATAGCATATAAAAGTAGTGAAGTGTTGCTGCAACTGTACAAAGCATTAGTAAAACCACACTTAGAATATTGTGGACAGTTCTGGTCCCCTTACTTGAGGGGGGGTGTAATTGCATTGGAGGCAGTTCAGAGGAGGTTCACTAGATAGATTCCAGAGATGAGGGGTTTGACTTACGAAGAGAAATTGGACAGTTTTGACCTATACTTTCCAGAGTTTAGAAGAACGAGAAGAGATCTAATTGAGGTGTACAAGATGATAAGGGGGATTGACAGAGTACATGTGAAGAGGACATTTCCTCTTGTAGGGCAATCTAGAACAAGAGGTCATAGTTTTAGGATAAGGGGTGGCAGATTTAAAACAGAGATGGGGAGAAATTACTTCTCTCAAAGGGTTGCGAGTCTGTGGAATTCACTACCCCAATGCGTGGTGAATGCCGAGACATTGAGTAAATTTAAGGAAAAGGTGAATCATAGAAATCATAGAAACCCTACAGTGCAGAAGGAGGCCATTCGGCCCATCGAGTCTGCACCGACCACAATCCCACCCAGGCCCTACCCCCACATATTTACCTGCTAATCCCTCTAACCTACGCATCCCAGGACTCTAAGGGGCAATTTTTTTTAACCTGGCCAATCAACCTAACCCGCACATCTTTGGACTGTGGGAGGAAACCGGAGCACCCGGAGGAAACCCACGCAGACACGAGGAGAATGTGCAAACTCCACACAGACAGTGACCCGAGCCGGGAATCGAACCCGGGACCCTGGAGCTGTGAAGCAGCAATGCTAACCACTGTGCTACCGTGCCGCCCATGGTGGACAGATTTTTAATTAGTATGGGTTTGAAGGGCTGTGAACAGGCAGGTAAGTGGAGTTGAGGCCAAGATGAGATCAGCCATCATTGTATTAAATAGCGGAGCAGGCTCGAGGGGCTGAACCGCTGACTCCTACTCCTAGTTCTTATGATTCTTATGAAATTATAGTGGAATACAATAAACTTAAAACTATATACAAGGTATACTGATACATAAGTTAACTGTGCATTTCTTCTTGAAAAACAATTTCTCTGCTTTGTCCCTTCTCTCCACCATCACATCACCCTTTCTTTAGCTGATAGAGAAAAAGACACACCATAGCTGCAAGTTAACACTTAGTCCATCAGGTACTGCCAAGCTGTAAGAAAGGCACCCATTTGAGAGGGAACCTTGTCATGTTACAATAAAGAACATTGTGGGTCCCCACTGGACTTGAGGCTAAAGTTAGACACCATCTAAGCTTGGCCATATGTCACCACCTTTCCATCACAGTCCAGGAACTCCTATCTAACAAGGCCTCACTGATCTTCAGGACATCGCAAAGCTCTTTACAACTAACAGATTACCTTTGAATCGTAGTCACTGTTGTCGCATATGCAAATGTGGCTGCAAATTGTGGAGTAAAACTCCACAAACAGCAAATTAACAAATGACGTGAAATCTGTTTTCAGCCGAGAAAGGAATGCTTTCCAAGGTAGAGGGTGCACTCACTCATCTGCAAACAATGCCATAGGATCTTTTATGTTCACTTAAACTGGCAGGAGCTTGGTTTCACACTTTGCCCACAGGTTGATTCAGAATGCTACATGCGCTCAATACTGCACTTATGTATCAGCATTGTGTTCAAGTCCATAGTGGTTTGAACCCACAATCTTGCACAGAACCTGAGCCAAGCTGATAATTAAAAACCAAAATAAATTGAGCTTTTTCTTAATGGACTTGCATCGACGTTTATATCTTTTACAATGGAAAACCCTATTTTGATTCAAATTTTATCAATAGTGCTAAATAATTTCCACTTTAAAGAAAAGTTATGTAGTCCCAACTTCAAACAAGTCTTGCAAACTTGGTACAATTTTCAAATGCACAAAGATTAGATTTTTGTGTGTGTGAGATCTTAAAAAACCCCCCACCAATCTTTATGCTCCTTTACATCCCCTCATCCATGACAAGAGACTTACGTTAACACCAAAAAGTGGATGAGGAGCCCAAAGCACAAAACAATGTTACAAATATGTTGTTTATAAGACTGTTGCATCTTGGGGCTATCAATAATTTAGGTAAGTGAAGGGGAGCATGTGACTGTTCTGACGCCTACCTGCCAGTAAGCTTGGGTGGTTTGATTAAGAGGTTAAAGGGGCCCCAGATTGTTTTACCGGGAAGAAGGTGCAAATTTACATTTGGAGACAATGGCAGAATCCTGTATGCTAACAGTGGATAGACTGAGTCCAAAGTCCCAGAAAAAGTGTTGAAGATGTAAGATTATAAACAGTTGTGCTTTAAACTGTCCATTTAGTTCCAAGATGAAAGGAGTTGGGTTCCAAGAGAAGGTAATCATCACCTCTACCTGGATACAAGGCCCATGTGAGTCACACTGCCACGGTGATGAGCTTTGAGATCGGAAGCTATTGTGATTTTGGTTTACAAGCTTTCATTAAATATCAAATATCACAGGTTAGTCTGCCAGGGTCACAAGAGAGAGGGTGCAGCCAGAGACCTAAAGTCTATTATTTTGAGCTCACCCACTGATTGAAAAGACCAAATTTGTGAGGGGTTAAAACAAAGCTGGAAGATTCACCTAGCTTGCATTGGAGGAAGGATCTCCAGTAATACTCTGACCGTGAAGGACAATTCTGGGATTAGAAGTTACCAGGCTGAGAAAGAAAAAGATCAGAAGTAAACCCCTGGGACATATGAGTCATTTTGGACTGATTCTGGGAGAATTAAAAGTCTCCTTAAAGGACAGTGTAACATTCCCTGATAGCAGGTTTTCTCAGTTGTGCTAAAAATAAGAGTGGGTATTCTGTTACGTGGTTCAAAGTAGAAGTTGCCTGTCAGTGTTCAGTCAGTAGAGCTTTATATAAATGTTAGTTTCTTGTTACAGTAAAAATTTTGAAACATGAAATCTTGTAGTATAAATTTTGCAGCTATTAACTGGAAGTTTAAATTTATTTTTTAAAGTTATTCATCTCTACAGAAACTATAACAACTGACTGACGTGCACTACATTACTGTAAGGAAACATGTATTTTATAATTCTGCACAGGATTATGAAACCAGGAATTCACCACGTGAGGAAAACCACATGAATGTCAGGTCCTACAAACTTTGGGCACCAATGCTGCCCTACCCACTCTTCACATCGCCAAATCTGTGAAGTGCTCAGAGATTACTAAATGAAAGCATGAAAAACAAACAAAGTTTCATAGAATCCATACAGTGCAGGAGGCCATTCGGCCCATCAAGCCTGCACCAACAACAATCTCATCCAGACTCTATCTCCGTAATCCCATGCATTTACCCTGCTAGTCCCCCTAACCCTAAGGGGCAATTTAGCATGGCCAATCAATCTACCCCACACATCTTTGGAGTTTGGGAAGAAACAGGAGCACCTGGAGGAAACCCACACAGACACAGGCAGAATGTGCAAACCTCACAAGCAATCAAGCTGCCTCTCAAACTCCAATGGATACAAGCCTAGCCTGTCCAATCTTTTCTCATAAGACATGTATTTTACTCTGGCAATTTATTCCACTGACAAGCATAAAGGCTTTACTTCTTAATTTGCATTGAACATTACTTGTAGCGTACAATTACGCAAAAGTGTCTTCTTATTGGCTAAAGTCTGCTGTCAACCATGTTTGAGTTCTTCTGAGCTAAAGCCAATAACATACGATTCAAATGTTCTCAAAAAAACCCATGGGAACACCTGTGGAATCTGTGTCTGACTCAAAAGGCGGTGGTAAGGATCCTTCTGTAGAAAGGTTAGAAAAGCAAGTGTTGGACAGTTGGAAGAACTAATGAACTTGTGCAGTAGAAGGAAGAGGTTTTTGCACTGCTGGTTTGGATGCAGGAACAGATGGTAATCCCGTCATATTCCTAAAAGTTGTTGTATGCCAATGGGAAAGAAATGCAACAATTGCCTTGGAGAATAGTGTTAGGAACTGTTATCTCACGTTGATGTTGTCCATCTTAGAGTGGTGAATAAGGTTGGTTGAATCACAGACCTCAGAGCTGTAGGTGTGCTTTCTTATCCAAGAGGAGGAATCTTGGTGAGCTGAAAACTACTGAGGAATCTCACCAATATTAATTGTTCTTCAGGTTGGCAGAGCAAGCATAATGTAAGATTTGAAGGTGCAGTGTAATTACTGCAGGGACAAGTCCGGATTCAATCTTGAGGAATGTTTAAGTCAAGTTGCCACTCTGTGATCATTGTAGGAAAAGCACTCTAGGACAGCTGCCTTCTTGAACCACTGCAATCCATGTGACAAGCAATGTCATATTCAACAATGCTGGAACAATGTATGGAATTCCATGATTTTGGACCAGAAATAATGACAGAATGGTGAAATACGCCCAAATCTGATGGTATATGACCTGGTGGGGAACTTGGAAGTAATGGTGCTTCAATACACCAGCTGGCTGTCCTTCTAGGTGGCTGAGGTTGCAAGTGTGGGAGATGTTGTTGAAGAATATTAAGTGGGTTGCTGCAGTGTGATCTAATAGATAGCACACATTGGAGCCACAGTGGATGTTTAAGCCCATGAGAAGTTCCTGCCAGCTGATGTCCACTTGAGCAGTGAAATCTACACTTGCTTAATGACCCAACAACTTGCCAGGTGGACAGCTGAGCCCACCACGGTGTTGAGGTGGCTCCAAAATGACAAGATTGTTGATGGAAAATCAGATTCCAATTTAACCCTCCATGGCAGGCTTGATCTTCAATAACTAATTTGGGTAGGTCCAGTGTATTTCAAGATACTGTTGATGCACAAGACTGACAATTTGCATTAATCATGGCAAAAAAATGAACCATGGCCTCCAGAATTCTGGATGGAAGATTCTGGTTTAAATATGAAATTAATGCACAATTAACCAGGAGGCTCAATTACAGAATTAGGAAATGCAGCCCACAAACCAGGAGAGTAAAATCTTATGAGGTAACGGTTCAGTAACAGGGATTGGCCTGCCAATAAATGACCAGCTGATTAATGGCATTCAAAATAGACCAGTCCCTGGGTGCTGGAATTCTTCACACTTGGCTTTGAATAATCCAGCAAGCCAAGTTTCAGCTAAACAAATTTACCAGTGATCTGTACCCGTAGGCTGGACAATTTTAGTTAGCCAAGCTCTAGCGGTACCTCTGCAAAGCTTGAGTTCTTGTTAACTTGGGATAAGTTCTCTAGGTTAGATAAATGGAGTGCATGCAGTGCACGTAAACAGAAATTCTACCTCCGTGGATTGCTCAGTCGCTTGGTTTTGGCGGCTCAAACATGGTCATGAATGTGTGTCACACACCCAGCAGAAAAAAAAACTTATCAATTAAGCCTTCTTCCACACTAGGTACCTCAATTGCTTTGTGATCATAAATATTCTTCTCAAATTGGAGTTTTTTATTCCTCTAACTTCAAGACTTCCATTCAATAATTGCGACATGTATCCCCATAAACACAGTGAACTAATAGCTGCAGTAAAAATGCACAGTAAGAAGTCTCACAACATCAGGTTAAAGTCCAACAGGTTTATTTGGTAGCAAATACCATAAGCTTTCGGAGCACAGCTCCTTCGTCAGATGGGGTGGATATCTGTTCTCCAACAGTGCACAGACACAGAAATCAAGTTACAGAATACTAATTAGAATGCAAATCTCTACAGCCAGCCAGGTCTTAAAGGTACAGATAATGTGGGTGGAGGGAGCATTCAACACAGGTTAAAGAGATGTGTATTGTCTCCAGACAGAACAGCTAGTGAGATCATTCTACAAGGGTAAAAATGCAGACAGAGCCTAAGGACAGATCAGCTCTCACAACACATCCCATTCTCTGTTGCCACTCAAGACTGACTTACACATCAAGCAACACCAGACCTTCAGCTACTGGCAACACCAACTATATTCAAGTATGGAACAGTACTTCCATTTCATTCATGTAAGACAAAGCTATTACTTCATAGAACATAGAACATTACAGCGCAGAACAGGCCCTTCGGCCCACGATGTTGCACCGACCAGTTAAAAAAAAAAACTGTGACCCTCCAACCTAAACCAATTTCTTTTCGTCCATGAACCTATCTACGGATCTCTTAAACGCCCCCAAACTAGGCGCATTTACTACTGATGCTGGCAGGGCATTCCAATCCCTCACCACCCTCTGGGTAAAGAACCTACCCCTGACATCGGTTCTATAACTACCCCCCCTCAATTTAAAGCCATGCCCCCTCGTGCTGGATTTCTCCATCAGAGGAAAAAGGCTATCACTATCCACCCTATCTAAACCTCTAATCATCTTATATGTTTCAATAAGATCCCCTCTTAGCCGCCGCCTTTCCAGCGAAAACAATCCCAAATCCCTCAGCCTCTCCTCATAGGATCTCCCCTCCATACCAGGCAACATCCTGGTAAACCTCCTCTGCACCCTCTCCAAAGCCTCCACATCCTTCCTGTAATGTGGGGACCAGAACTGCACACAGTACTCCAAGTGCGGCCGCACCAGAGTTGTGTACAGTTGCAACATAACGCTACGACTCCTAAATTCAATCCCCCTACCAATAAACGCCAAGACACCATATGCCTTCTTAACAACCTTATCTACTTGATTCCCAACTTTCAGGGATCTATGCACACATACACCTAGATCCCTCTGCTCCTCCACACTATTCAAAGTCCTCCCGTTAGCCCTATACTCAACACATCTGTTATTCCTACCAAAGTGAATTACCTCACACTTCTCCGCATTAAACTCCATCCGCCACCTCTCGGCCCAACTTTGCAACCTGTCTAAGTCTTCCTGCAAACTACGACACCCTTCCTCACTGTCTACCACACCACCGACTTTGGTGTCATCAGCAAATTTGCTAATCCACCCAACTATACCCTCATCCAGATCATTAATAAATATTACAAACAGCAGTGGCCCCAAAACAGATCCCTGAGGTACACCACTTGTAACCGCACTCCATGATGAATATTTACTATCAACCACCACCCTCTGTTTCCTATCCGCTAGCCAATTCCTGATCCAATTTCCTAGATCACCCCCAATCCCATACATCTGCATTTTCTGCAGAAGCCTACCATGGTGAACCTTATCAAACGCCTTACTAAAATCCATATATACCACGTCCACTGCCTTGCCCCCATCCACCTCCTTGGTCACTTTCTCAAAAAACTCAATAAGGTTAGTAAGGCACGACCTACCTGCCACAAAACCATGCTGACTATCACCTATCAATTCATTACTCTCCAAATAACTATAAATCCTATCCCTTATAATTTTTTCCAACATCTTGCCGACAACAGAAGTGAGACTCACCGGTCTATAATTCCCGGGGAAGTCTCTGTTCCCCTTCTTAAACAATGGGACAACATTCGCTAACCTCCAATCTTCTGGTACTATACCAGAGGCCAACGACGACCTGAAGATCAGAGCCAGAGGCTCTGCAATCACTTCTCTTGCCTCCCAGAGAATCCTTGGATAAATCCCATCCGGACCAGGGGATTTATCTATTTTCAGACCCTCCAGAATATCCTGCACATCCTCCTTATCAACTGTAATACTGTCTATTCTACTCCCTTGCAACCCAACTTCCTCAAACATTATACACGTATGGCAAACAAGCACTTGCAGATCTCTGTCTCTGCTGATCCTAGCCATCAGACAGCAATCTCTTCAAACCAAATGCAACTTCAAAAAGGAAAGCTACATTCGAGAGTTCTCACTGAACAAATGCAACTGTTGAATCCCTCTCCCCTGAATATAAATGTGGGTAAATCTTAGATATCAGGCATCTGGTACAGGCCCAGACATAGGGAAAAGGGCAGAGTGTTGATATTATAGCTGAAAGTTGGAAGGTGAAAATTGTTCAGGAAAGTCAACATCCCACTCTAGGATTTTAATGTTTGTGTGTGTGTGTGTGTGCACGCATGGGAAGACATGGGGGCTGGGGTAGGGAACAGAGCTCCTTTCAAAAATCCCTGCCAGAAGTAAAAGTGAGAGGTCTCCTCTCAGCCTTGGTACATGAGAGCACATGTGGCGGAAAAGGCTGCACGGTTGCCAGGAAAGGGGTGCCAGACTGGAGGAGATTGGGGGGGGGGGGGGGGTGCATGCAGAGGGTGGGGAGAGCAGCATGGGAGGGTGGCAAGGGGGAGGAGTAGTGAGGGAGGGGGGCAAGGAGGAGGGCAGCGAGGGAGGGTGGCAGTGAGGGTCAGGAGGAAGGGGAGAGAGGTGGAGTGGCACCGCCGGGGGTAAGGGAGGGAAGAGGCAATCAATGGTGTAACAAAAGGCCCGCAGCCGGGGCCTGCTCCCCGGGCCTGCCGCCTCTCCCTCACTCACTCACCGGCAGCCCAGGAAGACATGGTTGGTCCAGACCATGGAGAGGGCGAGCAGCTGCTCCGTCCTGTTGCCCGGGTAATCCTGGACATGGCGGACGATGAACTGCCTGCGGATCCACCAGTGTTTATCGCTCTCCGACAGGCCGCGGTACTGCTCCACCGCCTCGGCCGCCAGCTGCCGCTTCGGCCCAGCCTGCGACTCCACGCCGGCCGCCATCTTAGAGGCCCCGGCCGGCCGTGGGGTGGGGGGAGAGACACAGAGAGAGCGGGGAGATAGAGAGAGGATCAGCCGCCTCCCGCCTTCAAACACACCAACACCCCGCCGGCCGCAATCACCACGCCAGCAGGCCCCGGCCTCGAGCAGAGCGGCCCTTCGCCAATGCCGCCTCCTCCTCCCGCTGCCGCCGCTGCCTTCCACCCGGCCGCTCCGACTGCCGGAGGCCGGCCCGCCAGCGCCCCTAGTGTCGGTGCTGTGCAGGCGCCAGTGCGCGGCGCCCGCCCCTCCCCCACCGCCAGCCCCACAATGTCCCTGCTCTGCTGTCACAAACACTCCCCTGACAACATGCAGCCCAGCAGCAAGCCAGGGAGAGGCAGCAGACAGCACAAGTCACTGCCACACATCATTCCCCCCCCCCACACACTGCTTACTCTTCATGTGGGATTGCCAGACACCATTCTGTCCATCCTGAGAGCTAATTTGCACACAGCAAACTCTCACAAACAACAATGCCATTATAACCAGATAATCTGCTTTTGTGATGTCAGTTAAGGGATAATTCTTGACCAGGACACTGGCAGTAACGCCCCTTCAAAATAATGCCACCGGATCTTTTGGTTTCACCTGAGAGGACGGGCAGGCCTCAGTTTAATGTCACACCTCAAAGATAACGCCTCCAACATTGTACAGTAAGAAGTCTCACAACACCAGGTTAAAGTCCAACAGGTTTATTTTGAGTCACGAGTTTTCGGAGCGCTGCTCCTTCATCAGGTGAGTGAGGAGCAGCTTCCAAATAAACCTGTTGGACTTTAACCTGGTGTTGTGAGACTTCTTACTCTGCCCATCCCAGTCCAACGCCAGCATCTCCACATCATGGCTTCCAACAGTGTAGAGTTCCCTCAGTACTGCAGTAGAGTGACAGTCCTGAATTTTTGCACAGAGATTTTGAAGAGACACCTGAGGCCCTTTCGCCTGAGACTGGAATGCAACTAAACTGAGCAGTGGTTGCCACCTAGAATTAGGGATTGGTTAGGGGGGCAGGTGTGGTATGTGTGTGATAGAATTAAAATCAGTACAAGCCATGTTCATCCTAGGTATATCGTGTGTGTGATGGCAAGGATCTTTGCAACATAACTCCTCATCTGGGGTGAGTGTACTTGGGCAATCTATAATTTTAGATATAATTAGTGAGCATTGAGAGAAACATAGGCGAATCAAGGGAAGCCAACTTTGAATAGTTTAAAAGTGTCATATTTAACAAATTATGTAGTTTTGTTAAACAAAGCAATTAATTGGATATATAAACTGCATGTAGTGGTTGTAATTTATGCACATAGTTTGCCAAACAGTCCCCTATCTTTCCAATAAGATTCCCATTTTTGGCAGAGATGGGATAGACTGTGAGGTGCGCCTTATGTCTAACAAAGTGTCAAATCACATCTTCTGTGATTATGGTGCATTGGTGGATTATTCCATCTCATTCTCCTTGACCTCTATAGCTTTTGACACTGTTGCTCCAATCATCCTCCACCAATGTCTTTCTTTCCTTGACCAGCTGAATGAAATTAGCCTTACTTGATTCCATTCTTATATATCCAATTATTCCCAATAGGAGTGGCACAGTGGTTAGCACTGCTGCCTCACCGCCAGGGATCTGGATTTAATTCAGGCCTTGAGTGACTGTCTGTGTGGAGTTTGCACGTTCTGCCCATCTCTGCGTGGGTTTCCTTCGGGTGCTCCCGTTTCCTCCCACAGTCCAAAGGTATGCAGGTTAGGTGGATTGGCTATGCTAAATTGTCCCTTAGTGTTCAAAGATGTGTAGGTTAGGTGTTCTGGCCGTGGTAAATGCGTGGGGTTGTGGGCTAGAATGGAGGGGAGGGCTAGGTGGGATGCTCTTTCGGAGAGTCAGTGCAGACTGGATGGGCCAGATGGCCTCTTTCTGCATTGTAGGGATTCTGTGGTTCCATGGTTCAGTGCATCTCCATATATGGCTTCTCTCACAGTAGCTCTGGTGTTCTCTCACCATAGCTCTGCTGCTCCTCTTCCTTATTTCCTATCTTTTGGTGGTATTTTTCTTAGAACTGAGCTCAGTTCCCACGAGTGTGCTGATAGCACTCAGTTCTGCCTCTTCCCTACCTCTCTGCTGTTTCTATTGTCAGACTGCTTACTGTAAAATGTTATAAATAAGCTGCAAATTTCCTCCTGTTAAACATTGGGAAGACTGAAGATAACATCTACAATCCCCGTCATGCACTTTGTACCTTTGTCAATGATTTAATCTCCCTCCCTAACCTATGATTCATGCTGAACCCTCTGAACAACTCAACTGGTGCAAAACTCTGCTGCCCATATCTTACCCCACACCCAATCCCACACATATTTCACATTCATCCTTGCTGACTTACTCTAGTCCCCATGCAACTCCAATTTAAAAATCTTATACTTATGCTTAAATCTCTGCTTGACCTCAGCTCTCTCTCTCCTTTTGTAATCTTCTCTACCGTGCCAAAGCCAGCTTCTGATGAAAGGTCAGCCACCTGAATCATGAACACTGTTTGGTATCCATGGATGCTGCTTCACCTGCTGGGAATGTCAAGCATTTTTCTGTTTTTATTTACCACAAGACAGCAGCGGCCCAGAATTCTCCATTCTTCTGATTTGTGGCCTTTTGCATTTGTCCCTTTAGTCATGAGATCCACATTCTAGAATTCCTTCCCTAACTCCTCCAAAGAGTCCAACAGTCCAAAGATGTGCGGGTTAGGTTGATTGGCCATGCTAAAATTGCCCCTTAGTGTCCTGAGTTGCGTAGGTTAGAGGGATTAGTGGATAAATGTGTAGGGATATGGGGATAGGGCCTGAGTGGGATTGTGGTCGGTGCAGACTCGATGGGCCAAATGGCCTCTTTCTGCACTGTAGGGTTTCTATAAAGGTCTAAAGTCCTTTCGCCTTTCCCATTTCCTTTATATTCCTCCTTAGAACCCATTTCTATTACCAAACTTTTGGTTATCTTTCCTAGTGTCTATTTCTTGGCATCTGTTTCTTCCTAACTATAACTCTGTAAAGTGCCTTGCAACTTTTTTTTGTTGCATTTTAAAATGAGCTAATGTTTCTGGGGGAGACATTTAGGCAGTTCTGAAAAGCGTGTTCCTCAGACTGGAAGTGGTAAGTAGTGGGTCCAATGTCCATGGTTAGTATGGACAATTTTCACTTGGATATATGAAATGCAATCTCTACACACATTGGTAACCCACAAGTAGAGTTACCAAGTTTAACCCATGTTTAACACACAGCCCTCAAAAAGACAGTACAATACTTCAGTAATTCATAGACAGGTTAACAGAATAGGCAATGTGGAAGGTGCAATTTAATATGAAGTTTTACATTTTGATAGACAGGAAATGGACATACATACTTTCAATGAAAAGATGCTAAATGCTTTGGATCCATACAGAAAGTTAGGAACAAAGAACAAAGAAAAGTACAGCACAGGGACAGGCCCTTTGGCCGTCCAAGCCTGTGCTGATCATGATGCCCTAACTAAAAAAAAAAGCCTTCTGCCCTTATCGGTCCATATCCCTCTATTTCCTCCCTATTCATGTACCTATCCAGATGCCTCTTAAATGTTGATAATGTGCCTGCTTCCACCACCTCCTCTGGAGCGCATTCCAGGCACCCACCACTCTCTGCGTGAAAAACTTCCCCCCCGCACATCTCCCTTAACTTTCCCTCTCTCACCTTCAACCTGTGCCCCCTTGTAATTGACACTTCCACTCTGGGGAAAAAAACCTCTGATTATCCACCCTCTCTATGCCTCTCGTAATTTTGTCAACCTCTACCAGGTCTCCCCTCAGCCTCCATCTTTCCAGTGAAAACAATCCTAGTTTATTCAACCTCTCCTCATAGCCAACACCCTCGAGACCAGGCAACACCCTGGTGAACCTTCTTTGCACTCTCTCCAAAGCTTCCACGTCCTTCCAGCAGTGTGGCGACCAGAACTGCACACAATACTCCAAATGCAGCCTAATCTAAGTTTTATATAGCTGCAACTGATTTCCCAACTCCTGTACTCAATGCCCCAGCTGATGAAGGCAAGCATGCCATATGCATTCTTAATCACCTTAGCCACCTGCGTTGCCACTTTTAGGGAACTGTGGACCTGCATGCCCAAATTCCTCTGTATGTTAGTGTTCCTAAAGGTTCTGCCATTTACAATATAATTCATACCTAAATTTGATCCTCGAAAATACATCACCTTGCATTTGTCTGGATTAAACTCCATCTGCCATTTTTGTGCCCAAGTCTCCAATCTATATCCTGTTGCATCCTCTGACAATCCTTGGCACTATCAGCAACTCCGCCAATCTTCGTGTCATCCGCAAACTTATGAATCAGGAACACCCACATTTTCCTCCAGATCATTTATATATACTACAAACAACAGAGGTCCCTGATCCCTGCGGAACACCACTAGCTACAGATCTCCATTCTGAAAAACACTCTTCCACCGCTACTCTTGGTCTTCTATAACCAAGCCAGTTCTGTATCCATTTGGCTAGCCCACCCCAAATCTCATGTGGGGCGGTACGGTGGCACAGTGGTTAGCACTGCTGCTTCACAGCGCCAGGGACCCGGGTTCGATTCCTGGTGTGGAGTTGTTTGGCCAGGGACCCGGGTTCGATTCCTGTGTGGAGTTTGCACGTTCTCCCCATGTCTGCGTGGGTTTCCTTCGGGTACTCCGGTTTCCTCCCACAGATTGAAAGACGTACTGGTTAGGTGCATTGACCTGAACAGGCGCCAGAATGTGGAATAGGGGAATTTCACAGTAACTTCATTGCAGTGTTAATGTAAGCCTTACTTGTGACTAATAAATAAATTAACTTAGTTTTTGTACCAGTCTGCCATGTGGGACCTTGTCAAATGCCTTACTAAAGTCCATATAAACTACATCCTCAGCCCTTCCCTCAACAATTATTTTTGTCATCTCTTCAAAAAAACTTAATCAAATTGATGAGACATGACCTTCACCATACAAAACCATGCTGCCTGTCACTAACTAGTCCATTTTCCTCCAAATGTGCACATATCCTGTCCCTCAGTATCTTCTCCAAAAGTTTCTCCATTGATGTCAGGCTCATCGGCCTATAATCTTCTGGATTATCCCTGCTTCCTTTTTAAACAAGGGAACAACATTGGCTATTCTCCAGTCCTTTGGAACCTCGCCTGTGATCAAAGAGAATGTGAAGATATCTATTAACGCTCCAGCTATTTCTCCCCTTGCCTCCCACAGTAACCTGGGATAGATCCCATCCGGCCCCAGGGACTTGTCTACCTTAATGCAATTTAGGAGTTCAAATGCATAATTCTCTGAAGGTGCAAGTGGTAGATAAAGTCATTTAAAAGGTCTGTAGCATGCTTCAGAACAATAAAAAAGGGCCCCCCGGCTAATAAAATGTGTACAGAGCATTGTAGGCTGAAACTAAGAGTATTGTGTGAACTTTTCAACTCCCCATTATAGAAGTGACAATGAAACAACAGAGAGGGCTACAACATTGATTCACTAGGATTATGGCAAGCAAGAATAATCATGGTTATGAGGAGAAACTTGAAATAGTGTGACTATTTCCATTGAAATAAAGGTAGGTTTCGAAGGTTTGTGATTGGGAAGAGATCATTGTTTCTCAATGGTAGGGGATGATAAAGGAGGGTCATCAATTTAAAATTATCCACAAACTTGAGCTCATCCAAAACATAGCTGCCTATGGCCAAACTCACACCAAAATTCATTCACCCATCACCCTTGTGCTCATTGACCACATTGACTGTATTGTGAAAAAAGGGCGGCATGGTGGACTGTGGTTAGTACTGCTGCCTCACAGCACCAGGGACCTGGGTTCAATTCCAGCCTTGGATCACTGTCTGTGGATTTTGCACACTTTCCCCATGTCTCCGTGGGTTTCCTCCAGGTGCTCCGGTTTCCTTCCACAGTCCAAAGATGTGCAGGTTAGGTTGATTGGCCAAGCTAAATTGTCCTTAGTGTCAGGGGACTAGAAAGTGTAAATATGTGGGCTAACAGGGATAGGACCTGGGTGGGATTGTTGTTGGTGTAGACTCGATGCAGACTTCTGCACTGTAGGGATTCTATGACTCCGTGTGTGTTAACGCCTTGATTTAAAAATTCTAATCCTTGTGTTCAAATCTCTCAATTAACTTGCCTCTCCCTATTTAAGTACTTTCCTACAATCCTGATATCTCTGCACTCCTCCCAATCTGGCCTTTTGCATATCCTTAATCTTAATCACTCCAGCATTGGTGGTTATGCCTTCAGCTGAGTAAGCTATAAACTCTGAAACTTCCACCCTAAACACCTCCACCACTCTCTGCTCCTTTTAGACATTCCTTTAAACTATTCTCTTTGGCAAAGTTTTTGGTCACCTGTCTTCACATTATCTTACGTGACCAGGCCTATGCAAGAATATTCATTGCCCTAGTCAAACCTTTAGCCCCCTTTCCTCCACAATTAACTTTTGTAAATGAATATTGTGCATTAGTATGAGTAAAAATTCTGCATTTACAATTACAGATTTATTTTACATGAGGAAGGAAAATATTATGACACTGATTGTATTATATCATTGTTCTACACTTTTCACAGGATATGTACTGGAAGAAATGCATTTTATAATGTATAATATGGTTAACATGATGTAATACTTTGTGTTTCTGCAACTGTTATTTTATGCACAATTTAAATAATCATTACGATATTACGCTTGCCTTTATAGGACGGGGTATAGAGTATAAAAGCTGGAGTCTGATGATGCAGCTGTATAGAACGCTGGTTAGGCCACATTTGGAGTACTGCGTCCAGTTCTGGTCGCCGCACTACCAGAAGGACGTGGAGGCGTTAGAGAGAGTGCAGAGAAGGTTTACCAGGATGTTGCCTGGTATGGAGGGTCTTAGCTATGAGGAGAGATTGGGTAGACTGGGGTTGTTCTCCTTGGAAAGACGGAGAATGAGGGGAGATCTAATAGAGGTGTACAAGATTATGAAGGGTATAGATAGGGTGAACAGTGGGAAGCTTTTTCCCAGGTCGGAGGTGACGATCACGAGGGGTCACGGGCTCAAGCTGAGAGTATAACTCAGAAATCAGAGGGACGTTTTTTACACAGAGGGTGGTGGGGGCCTGGAATGCGCTGCCAAGTAGGGTGGTGGAGGCAGGCACGCTGACATCGTTTAAGACTTACCTGGATAGTCACATGAGCAGCCTGGGAATGGAGGGATACAAACGATTGGTCTAGTTGGACCAAGGAGCGGCACAGGCTTGGAGGGCCGAAGGGCCTGTTTCCTGTGCTGTACTGTTCTTTGTTCTTTGTTCTAGTGACCTGGATGAAATTACGTTCTTTGATATTATTCCACTGGTTCACAAATTTGGGATAGTCATGTAGATGTACAAATTTGTTGCAGAAACAGAATCCCTACAGTGCAGAAGGAGGCCATTCGGCCCATCAAGCATGCACCAGCAACAATCCCACCCAGGCCCTATTTCCGTAATCCCACTTATTTACCCTGCCAATCCCTCTGACACTAAGGGGCAATTTAGCATGGCCAATCCACCTAACCCACACATCTTTGGAGTGTGGGAGGAAACCAGAGCACTTGGAGGAAACCTACCCAGACATGGGGAGAACGTGCAAACTTGACACAGTCACCCAAGGACGGAATTGAACCTGGGTCCCTGGCGCTATGAGGCAGCAGTGTTAACCACTGTGCCACCCTGCCACCCAGAATGAGGAATGTACAACATTTTGGGAAGGACTCTAATGAAAATCTATATGTATGTCTGCATGTGGATGTATATCAGTAGATCTTGACCTTTCATTTCACTGTCTGTTTATCTCTGAAGTTTCGTGAATAGTTCATTCAGCTTTTTGCCATTCCTCAAATATTTGCCACTCTGGGCAATTGCCTAGTTTGCCTAGTGATTGCATTGGCCCTTCATATGACTCATGTCAAATTTTGTTTGATAACACTCCTTTCAAACACTGGGGATATTTTACCACATTAAAGGTGTTACATAAATGCAAGCTATTATTGCAAGGATTATTCAGAGGATTGATGGATTATGGAGTTAGAGACAGCAACAATTCTAATTCTAAAGGGAAAATTGAATATACATCTGAAACAGAACTGTGGGGAGAGATAAGGGTGGTGGGATTAATTCTGGAATTGCTTTCATACAGAGTTGATACCGATACATCATCTTGGCTTGGAACTATATCACTGTTCCCTCACTGCGGCTGGATCAAAATGCTGGAACTCCCTTCCTAACAGCGCTGTGGATGTACCTACAATCCATGGACTGCGACAGTTCAAGAAGACAACTCACATCACCACCTTCCCAAGGGCCATTGGGGTAGACAATAAATGCTGGTCTAGCCAGCAATGCCCATATCCCAAAGAAAAAAAGAAATACTTCTTGCCTTGTGAAGGAGGCGGGGGGGGGGGGGGGGGGGGGGGGCGAGTGCGGGAGTGGGAATTAGTCATGTTTTTATAATAATTATATGCCAAGAATCACAATAGTGATACTCTAACCAACATATTTTTTAAATGATTGAAAATAAAGGTTTGTGAAAACAGAGGGGATTGTATAAATAACACTAAGATTAGTACTTGCAGTAAGAAGTAATCATGTAACATGAAGATGGCATCACAAGGTAACAATGTATCAGAAATACAAGCAATGGATGAATATAGTCCTTGAGTGAAAATTGATCAATCCGTGAACAGGCTAAAAAAGCCATAGTGATAATAGAATTTGCTTTGCCTGCAGTTTGGATCAGTGTCCTGTCCCAACTGACTCGTGAATTCTTAATTGGACAACAAAATCTCATTTGAATTCTTTATTGTTTCTACTGAAAATGTACGACAAATAGTGTGGTAGGAATTTTTCATTTTGGATGTTTGACCATTCAAACTATTCCTTCTAATCTGTACCCTCATGTTGAATGACGGTCCAATGCAGCCCAGAACGTTTCCCTTGACCTTCTTATACTGAGACACAAATGCTACCATTGAGCCTTTGGATATAGAGATAACAATGTTTACACAAAAATAGAACACAAATGATGGAAGGAAATCACTTATTTTCCGTAATGGGAGTAGGGTTTGAGAGATTTATTAACCCCCCATCAGATTTTCTTCTTTTCAAAACACCTCTTTTTTCTGATTAATTTGTTATTCTTTTTGTTATTCATTCTTGGGACATGGGCATCGCTGGCTGGCCAGCATTTATTACCCATCCTTAGTTGCCGTTGTTCAGAGGGCAGATGAGAGTTGCTGTGGCTCTGGAGTCACATGTAGGCCAGACCAGGTAAGGACGGCAGATTTTCTTCCCTAAAGGACAATTAGTGAACCAGATGGGTTTTTTCGACAATCGGCAATGGTTTCATGGTCATCAGTAGATTCTTAATTCTGGATATTTTTTATTGAATTCAAATTCCACTATCTGCCGTGGCAGGATTCGAACCCAGGTCCCCAGAACATTAGATGAGTTTCTGGATTAACAGTCTAGCAATAAAACCACTAGGCCATCACCTCCCTTTAGTGGAGGTCTGAAAGGGATACAGTTTTGCTAGGGTAGGAATAGTAGTATCCTTCCCTGCAACTGAAGCTGACTGGAAACCCAAGCACTCTTACTTAAATGATCTCAGAATCTGGATCAAAGCTCCCGTTGGTTTGTTAGGGAGCTCCTTGATATACTGCTCAAGACATGTCATCACCTCCATTATGACTCTCAGCTCCCCCTCTACGTTTATCAACACAGATGTTTATTAACAATTGAAAATGTCCACAACATCGATTGGCAAGTTTCTGTACATTCATTGCCAAACTACCAGTCAACCCAAAGCATACCTTCCACCCCTTTATCGAGCATTATACAGAGAAAATAGAAGCAGGAGTAGACCATTCATTATCATGGCTGATCATCAAATTCAATATCCTGACCCTATCTTCCTCCCCTATCCCTTGATTTCTTTAGCCCCAAGAGCTACATCTAATCCTTTCTTGAAATCACATGTTTTGGCCTCGACTACTTTCTGTGGTAGTGAATTCCACAGATTCACCACTCTCTGGGTGAAGAAATTTCTCCTCACCTCAGTCTTAAAAGGTTTGCCCCTTATCCTCAAACTATGACCCCTAGTTCTGGACTCCCCCAACTTTGGGAACATTCTTTCTGAATCTACCCTATCTACCCCTGTTAGAATTTTATAAGTTTCTATGAGATCCCCTTTCACTCTTCTAAACTCCAATTAATATAATCCTAACCGACTTAGTCTTTCCTCATATGACAGTCCTGCCATCCCAGGAATCAGCCCGGTAAACCTTTGCTGCACTCCCTCTATAGCAAGAACACTCTTCCTCAGATAAGAGTACCAAAACTGCACATAATATTCCAGGTGTGGCCTCACCAACGCCCTGTACAATTGCAGTAAAACAACCCTATCCCAATACTCAAATCCTCTCACTATGAAGGCCAACATACCATTTGCCTTCTCTACTGCTTGCTGTACCTATGCGCTTACTTTCGATTTTGATTTGATTTATTATTGTCACATGTATTAAAAGTACTGTTTCTTGCGCTCTATACAGACAAAACATACCGTTCATAGAGAAGGAAACAAGAGAGTGCAGAACTATGACTGTAGTGTTACAGTCATAGTTAGAATGTAGAGAAAGATCAACTTAATGCAAGGTAAGTCCATTCAAAAGTCTGACAGCAGCAGGGAAGAAGCTGTTCTTGAGTCAGTTGGTACGTGACCTCAGACTTTTGCATCTTTTTCCCCGAAGGAAGAAGGTAGAAGACAGAATGTCCAGGGTGCGTGGGGTCCTTAATTATGCTGGCTGCTTTGCCGAGGCAGCGGGAAGTGTAGACACAGTCGATGAATGGGAGGCTGGTTTGCGTGATGGATTGGGCTACATTCATGACCTTTTGTAGTTCCTTGCAGTCTTGGGCAGAGCAGGAGCCATACCAAGCTGTGATACAATCAGAAAGAATGCTTTCTATGGTGCATCTGTAAAAGTTGGTGAAAGTTGTAGCTGACATGCCAAGTTTCCTTAGTCTTCGGAGAAAGTAGAGGCGTAGGTGGGGCTTTCTTAACTATTGTGTTGGCATAGGGGGAGAAGAATAGGTTGTTGATGATCTGGACACCTAAAAACTTGAAATGCTCGACCCTTTCTACTTCGTCCCCGTTGATGTAGACAGAGGCATGTTCTCCTTTACGCTTCCTGAAGTCAATGATAATCTCCTTCGTTTTGTTGACATTGAGAGAGAATTATTGTTGCCGCATCAGTTCATCAGATTCTCTATCTCATCCCTGTACTCTGTCTCATCATTGTTTGAGATCCGACCCACTACGGTGGTGTCGTCAGCAAACTCGAAAATCGAATTGGAGGGGAATTTGGCCACACAGTCATAGGTGTATAAGGAGTATAGCAGGGGGCTGAGAGCACGGCCTTGTGGGGCACCGGTGTTGAGGATGATCATGGAGGAGGTGTTGTTGCCTATCCTTACTGAATGTGATCTGTGAGTTTGGAAGTTCAGTATCCAGTCACAGAGGGAGGAGCCGAGGTCCAGGCCACAGAGTTTGGAGATGAGTTTTGTCTGAATAATGGTGTTGAAGGCTGAGCTGCAGTTGATAAACAGGAGTCTGACATTGGTGTCTTTGTTACCTAGGTGTTCCAGGGTTGAGTGCAGGGTCAGGGAAATGGCGTCAGCTGTGGACTTGTTGCAGCAGTAGGCAAACTGTAGTGGATTCAGGTAGTCCGGGAGGCTGGAATTGATTCGTGCCATGATTAGTCTTTCGAAGCACTTCATAATGATGGATGTCAGAGCCACCGGCCGATAGTCATTAAGGCACGCTGCTTGGCTTTTCTTAGGTACCAGGATAATGGTTCTCGAAGCAGATAGGGACCTCAGATTGTTGTAAAGAGAGGTTGAAGATGTCTGCGAATACTCCCGCCAGCTGATCTGCACAGAATCTGAGTGCTTGTCCGGGTACCCCTTCCGGGCCAGTCGCTTTCCGTGGGTTGACCTTCGAGAAAGCTGCTCTGACATCTGCAATGGTGACCCCAGATACAGGTTCAGCCAGGGCTTCCAGGGTGGAGGGCATGCTCTTGCTGATCTCCTGCTCAAAACGGGCGTAGAATGCATTGAGCTCATCGGGGAGGGGTGCGTTGGAGCCGGCGATTTTACATGCCTTCATCTTGTAGCTTGTTGTGTCTTGCAGACCTTGCAATCACTTTGCAGTCACTGACTGCCAATCGGAAAAAGACCCATTTATGCCAACTCTTCGCTTCCAGTCTGCTAACCAGCATCTCAAGGCACTACCTGCAATTCCATGCACTTTAACTTTACATAGTTGTCTGCTATGTGCAACCTTGTCAAAAGCCTTCTGAAAGTCTAAATAAACCACATCCACCGGTTCTCCCTGGTCATCTCTATTAGTTACATCCTCAAAGAATTTCAGTAGATTTGTCAAGCGTAATATCCCCTTTGTAAATCCATGCTGACTTTGTCTGCTTATACCACTGCTTTCAAAATGCTGAGTTATGAAATCCTTGACAATGGATCCTAGCAACTTCCCTACTACCAATGTTAGGCTCACTGATCTATATTTACCTGTTTTCTCTCTACCCCCTCTTTTTTAATAGCAGGCTTACATGAGCTATTTTCCAATCTGTAAGAACCATTCCAAAGTCCAAAGAATTTTGGAAAATGACCACCATTGGATCTATTATTTCTTGGGCCACTTCCCCAAGTACTTTGGGATGAAGATTATTAGGTCCTGGAGATTTACCTGCCTCCAATCCCATTAATTTCCCCAAAAACATTTCTCTACTAATGCTGATTTCCTTCAGCTCCTCACTAAAACTTGTTTCTCTCAGAACTTCCAGTACATTATTCATGTCTTCCTTTGTGAAGACTGAAGCAAAGAATGAATTTCTTTATTCCCCGTTATGAATTCTCCCGTTTCTGAATGCAAGGAGTCAACATTCATTTTTGTCAATCTTTTTCTCTTTACCAATAGAAACTTTTACAGTCAGTTTTTATCTTCCCCAGCATTTTACTTTCATATTCTATTTTCTCCTTAATCAATCCCTCGGTCTAGCTTTGCTGAATTTTAAACTACTCCCAATCCTCAGGTCTATTGTTTTTCCTTGTCAATTTGTATGTTCCTTCCTTGAATCTAATACTATCTCTAATTTCGCTTGTAAGCCACGATTTGGCCATGATTCCCTTTTCACTCTTGGGTCAAATAAGAATAAACAACTTTTGGCATTCGCATATTCGTTCCTTGAGTGCCTGCCATTGCCTGTGCTTCCTTTCGTAAAGCTCGGCACAACATCGTGGGCCGAAGGGCCTGTTCTGTGCTGTACTGTTCTATGTTCTATGTAATGTTCCCTCATCCATCATAGCGAACTCATGCTTCATACCATCATAGTTACCTTGATTGAGATTCTCAGAATCAACTACCTCACTATCCACCTTGATAAAGAATCTATCAGACAATTGTCAGTCATCCCCAAAGGTTCTCTCACAACTAGATTTCCAACAAATCTTTTCTCATTGCACAATACCCAGTCACGAATATGTGAACTCCAAAAATTGATTATTCCTATTTGGCGCAAGAGTGAAGAGGGAACTATGGCCAAATCATGACTTACAAGAGAAATTATCTGGCCCTTGATTTCTCTGTCTATGATTCTCCTTGCTGTATTTTTCTCTTGTTCTTGATTCCCCTGCTCAGAATCTTTATATTAGGTTCCCATCCTCCTGCCATATTAGTTTAAACCCTCCCCAACCATTCTAGCAAGTAAAGGCCTTTCCTCTCAACAGTATCCAAAGCGGTATATCTGTTTTGCAGGGGAACAGCCACAGGAAATTTCTGTGCTGCCTGTCTCATCTTCTTACTCTACCTGGTAGTCACCCATTCCCTTCCTGCCTGTGGAGTCTGAGCCTGTGGTGTAACCATCTCTCTATATGTGCTATCCACAATACTCACTGCCTCACGGATCCTCCACAGTGTCCCCAGACACCACTTCAGCTCTGAAATTCGGACTTCCAAGTGTAGCTGGTGACACTTTCTGCACACATGCTGGTCCTGGCAACTGGAAACGTTCCTAGTCTCCCTCATGGAGCAAGAAGAGCAGACCATGGCTTGGAGCACTCCTGCCATGTCTTACCAGGTAAGTTAAATTAATCCTTTTAATATCAGACAATATCAACCCGGTCCCTTCTTCTCCACGCTTTGTTATAGAATACATTTCTTACAAACAATGAAACACAGACTGTTATCTTAACAATTATAACCAATAGTAGTAGTAAGTAACTACCCAACTGTATTCATCTAAACTGCTGTTTAGATTTCCTTAGGAAGTCCGCTCTTTCTTAGTCTTTTAAACACCTGGTTCTGCTCTAAGATTCACTTTTTCTTTATTCCTTTATCTCCTGTTATCTTCTTTAGTTATTTCATGGAATCATAGAATCCTACAGTGCAGGAGGAGGCCATTCGGCCCATCGAGTCTGCACAAACCACAATCCCACCCAGGCCCTACCGTCATAACCCCATGCATTTACCCTAGCTAATCCCCCTGACACTAAGGGGCAGTTTAGCATGGCCAATCCACCTAACCCGCACATCTTTGGACTATGGGAGGAAACCGGAGCACCCAGAGGAAACCCACACAGACACAGGGAGAAAGTGCAAACTCCACACATACAGTGACCAAGCCGGGAATGGAACCCAGGTCCCTGGCACTGTGAGGCAGCAGTGCTAACCACTGTGCCGCCGTGCCGCCCTTAAGTTTCAACTATTTAAGGATGGTCCCAAATATCAGTTACTCTGCTTACCGCTTTGCTGCGACATCACGCTTGGATTTTTCAAACAGCACCGTGTTTGGCGGCTGTCCCTCACAGGTCCGGTGCTCTCCACTCCCCGAAGGTAAGTGAGGGACCCGAGCCTCATACTCCCTTTATCCTCTGCTTCAGAAGAGTGTCCTTCAAAGGTCTGGTGCTCTCCGCTCCCCGAAGGTAAGTATTCTTCCAGATATAGAGAGATATTAGAATGGGATTAAAACATAACAATACATCCAATTTAAAAGTTATAATCTCGCCTTTCCCGGCAATTTGTTTAGATTTGTTTTCTAATCGAGAATGAAATAGGGAAGCATTATAGTTGGGCACATTATAAAGAGAGATTTTTATAGCTTTATAGAAAGTTTTATAGAATCATAGAATCCCTGCAGTGCAGAAGGAGGCAATTCAGCCCATCAAGTCTGCGTCGATCACAATTCCACCCAGGCCCTATCCCCAAGACCCCATGCATTTATCCTAGCTAGTCCCCCTGACACTAAGGGGCAATTTAGCATGGCCAATCCACCTAACCCCCACATCTTTGGACTTTTATATTTCAATTTCTCCAATAAGATGCATCTTAAATTTGAGGGAAAAAGCTCCACACTTTTTATTTGCACCTGATCACTCAGATTGAGTTTGTTTGCCTGTCATAAATTCCTGATTTGATTCCTCTCACATTCCACAGTATGTCCCCCCTCCTCCCCCCTGCCCCCCCCACCCCAGCTCCGCTTGTCAAAAGTACAGCATCATTTTGTATTATTTATCTCTGCCGCATTCCCAGTAAAGATGTCACATTTTGCAGATGATTTCATGTTTTGGCTATTCAATCAACTGATGGTAAAACTCTCGGACAACATTGGAGGTCTCACAGCTCCTTGGAAACACATTGCCAAAACCTGTTGCATTATTTTGCTCCCTCCAGACAGACAGAAACCACGTTCAGCTGATCAACTGTAAAACACTGCGCTGCAAAGCAATCGCAACACAAGTGCTGTTCACATGGTGATAATTCCAGTTTCTGGGAATTTTCTGGCCGATTAAGAAGGGACAGAAAACAATATTGCTTGCAATGCAGCAGATCCCCTGAATAAGAACTTAAATGGGTTTATCTTATTTTAAAATTTGATTGAAGGTAAATCTCTTTGTAAATATGTAACACTGGAATCAGTGTGTTGTTAATTTTGTCCCTGGCCGGGTGTAGATCCTATGAAATGTCTTTACAAGGCTACACTGTGCTCCAATGTTGCTCTGTGGTTTATTTTTACCATTGGTCTTTTATCTATTTATTTCTATCCGCGCCTTCCTCTTCTGCAAGGAGTGGGTTCTCAGAGAGGGACGGTTCCACAGCCGTATCCCCATTACCGTTCTCAAGCCCATGGAAAGTAATAGGTTGGATTTTCATCCTCCAAGTGGCTGGCGGCAGTCAGGAAAATTCCCAGCTTGGCCTGCTTGCCCGCCTCGAGAGAAAGTACCAGGAAAGGTGGTCGTGGTGGTGGGGGAGGAGTGGGGGGAGGGGGTGAGGGTGGCAGGGGTGGGCTACAGTTGTGCGCGTCGACCTGGCAAAGAGTTTTGCGGCCGCCACAGGGGCTGCAGGGTGCTGAGGCGGGCTGTTTAAAAAGGGCCTCCTTCACAGTGTGGGATTTGGTCCCAGTTATAATGAACAAAGTAAGGCCCTCTAGTCCTCACCCTGTCCACGTGACCCCCATGCAGTATAATGTGGATAAATGTGACACTATCCACTTTGGTAGCAATAATGGGAAGACAGATTATTACTTGAATGGATGTGAATTGAGAGAGGCAGATACTCAGCGAGATCTTGGTGTCCTCGTGCATCAGTCGCTGAAAGTAAGCGCGCAGGTACAGCAGGCAGTAAAGAAGGCAAATGGTAAGTTGGCCTTCATAGCGAGATGATTTGAGCATAGGGCTAGGGAGGTTTTGCTGCAATTGTACAGGGCAGCGGTCTCCAAACTTTTCAGTACGAGGGCCGCATCGTATATTTTACACATTTTCGCGGGCCAAAGAAAAAAATTAGTTTTATAAATGAATGAATATTTCAAGTTGCTGCGGACCGGATGTGGCCCGCGGGCCGTAGTTTGGAGACCCCTGGTATGGGGCATTGGTGAGGCCACACCTGGGTGCAGTTTTGGTGTCCTTGCGATAGAGGGAGTACAGCAAATGCTTACCAGGCGGATTCCTGGAATGGCAGGCGTGTCATATGAAGAGAAACTATTTTCACAGTAACTTCATTGCAATGTGAATGTAAGCCTCCTGGTGACTAATAAATAAACTTGACTTGACTAAGTCGGTTAGGATTATATTCACTGGAGTTTAGAAGAATGAGAGGGGATCTCATAGAAACTTATAAAATTATAACAGATTTAGAAAGGGTAGATTCAGAAAGAAGGTTTGAGGATAAGGGGTAAACCTTTTAGAACTGAGGTGGGGAGAAATCTTTTCATCCAGAGGGTGGTGAATGTGTGCAATTCATTACCACAGAATGTAGCTGAGGCCAAAACGTTGTCTGATTTCAAGAATAAATTAAATATAGCTCTTGGAGCTAAAGGGATCAATGGATATTGGGAGGGGGGGGGGGGGGACACCAGGATATTGAATTTGATGATCAGCCATGATCAAAATGAATGGCAGAGCAGGCTCAAAGGGCCGAATGGCCTACTCCTGCTTCTAGTTTCTACTATGCCAACCCTATGGCCCCCCTTGCCCACTATGCCGACTTACGTTACCTCCATGCTCATTCACCCACGATACAGCTTAAGTACCCTAACTTACAGCTCAGGGGAGACATGGTGGCACAGTGGTTGGCATTGCTTTCTCAGAGCACCAGGGACCCGATTCCAGCCTTGGGTGACTGTCTGTGTGGAATTTGCACATTCTCTCTGTGTCTGCGTGGGTTTCCTCCAGATGCTCCAGTTTCCTGCCACAATCCAAAGATGTGCAGGTTAGGTGGATTGGTCATGCTAAATTGCCCCTTAGTGTGCCAAGATGTGTGGTTAGGGGCTTTTGTGAGGTAAATACATAAGGTTATGGGGATAGTGCCTGGGTAAGGTGTTCTATTGGAGAGTTGGTGCAGACTTGATGGTCTGAATGGCCTCCTTTTGCACTGTAGGGATTCTATGATTCTATGTTAAGGATCAAGAGAAACAGCATTGGATACCTTCTCCTCAGCCACATGTTGTTCCACAGGATAGAGAAATCGAGTGAAGAGAATCCCCTGAAGGGTCTATAGCCAGAGGAGCAGATCTCTTGATGTGTGTGAGCAGCAGTGTCTCTGGAGGCTCAGGTTTCTACAACAGGTCGTTGTGACATCTACAGCCTCCTGGAATGAGATCTTCTTCATATGGACTGGGGGGAGGGGGGGGGGCGGGGCGGGGTGTGTGTGTGTGTGTGTGTGTGTGTGTGTGTGGAATGTCAGTATCTGCAAGGTGCCTGTCACCGGAGGGCATCCTCTCGGTTGCCTGTGTGTTCCCTGCCACTACAAGGAGAGAAAGCAGAGAGCAATGATTGTAGTCAGGGCTTGTGTGATAGGAGGGAAAGGTAACGTGGGGCGGCACAGTGGTTAGCACTGCTGCCTCACAGCGCCAGGGACCCAGGTTCGATTCCCGGTTTGGGTCACTGTCTGTGTGGAGTTTGCACATTCTCCCCATATCTGGATGGGTTTCCTTTGGGTGCTTCGGTTTCCTCCCACAGTCCAAAGATGTGCGGGTTAGGTAGATTGTCCATGCTAAATTGCCCTTTAATGTCAGGGGGACTAACTAGGGTAAATGTGTGGGGCTACAGGGATAGGGGCTAGGTGGGATTGTGGTCGGTGCAGACTTGATGGGCCAAATGGCCTCCTTCTGCACTGTAGAGATTCTATTCTATTCTATCTGTGGAGGGTGACTGTGTTGGCTGGATGCAAGAGGATAATAGAATGAGGGCGAGTGCGAGTGGCTGTTCAGGTGAGGTGCCTGGAGAGAGTGAAATGAGTGAAGCAAAGGATGTTCTCCTGGGGAGTGCTGGGCAGCAGAATGTTTGGCCAGTCAAAGTCTAGAGCTTAGCACCTGAAAGTGTGATATATATTTTCAACTTACAAAAGAACAGTTCCTATACTATTTTAAACCGGAGGAATGAAATGAACCTTAAACACTTAATGAGATACTCACCAGATATACACCAAACAGCTAACTACTCCTGCAGTAGGGCAAGACCACTTCCTGAAGAGTGAAGAGGTTCGAAAACAGAAAATAAAAAAATCACATTTCCCTCCCCACCCCAACGCCCCATGTACTGAACTCCCGAGTATACTCACTCCCACTGTTTCTCACTCAGGATGAGGACTCTGCTACTTGCCTCTTACTGATTGTGTCCTTGGAATAGTCCCTTTTTTATCTAGCGTTGAGATGAGTCACTCGCTAGCTTTGCTTCTTGCCGCAGTAATCATCACCGACCAGCAATCGCGGAATCGTATCTAACCATAGACATTTTGCAGGCGTGGCCTGGTGGAGTATTCTGCCTCTGACAAACAGCCAGAAGAACATGCTGTTTGATTCAATCAGCCAATCATTGGGAATGTGGTCTCAATATTGGGAGTCACACTGGCACTGAAATTCATACATGATGTTGCTGAATTGTGTGGTTGGCAGAATGTCTTTTTGGGCTGATGGCAGCACCCTCTTAGTGGATAATGACCCTTGTGTTGCCACAGTAAACAGCAACATAGAAAATAGGTGCAGGAGTAGGCCATTTGGCCTGCACCACCATTCATCATGGCTGATCATGCACTTTCAGTATTCCACTCCTGCTCTCTCTCCACACCCCTTGATCCCTTTAGCCGCAAGGACCACGTCCAGCTCCCTCTTGAACATATCTAATGAACTGGTCCCAACAGCTTTCTGTTGGAGAATCCCACAGATTCACAACTCACTAAGTGAAGAAGTTCTCCCTTACCTCAATCCTGAATGGCTTACCCCTTATTCTTAGACTGTGACCCCTAGTTCTGGACTTCCCCAACATCAGGAACATTCTTCCCACATGTAGCCTGTCCAGTCCCATCAGGATTTTATATGTTTCTATGAGAACCCCTCCCATTCTTCTAAATTCCAGTGAGTACAAATCCAGTCAATCCAATCTCTCTTCACATGTCAGTCCTGTCTTTCCAGGAATCAGTGTGGTGAACTTTTGCTGGACTCCCTCAATAGCAAGAATGTCCTTCCTCAGAGTAGGAGACCAAAACTGTACACAATACTCAAGGTGTGGCCTCACCAAGGCCTCTACATCCTTACTCCTAAACTCAAATCCTCTTCCTATGAAGGCTGGCATGCCATTAGCTTTCTTCACCAACTGCTGTACCCACATGCCAACCTTCAGCGACTGTTCCACCAAGACACCCAGGTCATGTTGCACTTCATGTGTGAAACAGCTTATTTAACCTGTTGATCAAAGTTTTGAGATACTTTGCCTTTCCAGGGTATTTTGAGGGCTGAAAGTGGCAGTATTTAGCCCATTTAGTCAATGTTGCTTTTAGTTTTTTTGTAACAGTAAAAGTCTTAAAGCTTGATGAATATCCTTTCATTGTCACTAGAAACATGAACATCTTTAGATACCATTCTCCCAGAAAGATCCCAAGTGATTCTTAGCTCCCAAGGGCTTGCATTCCTTTTTTTTCCTAAGTAGAAAACTTCTAATCCCACACTGGCAGTTCCAGTGAAGGTTACCCTGGAGATTCTTTTCCCTAGCCAAAGTTAGGCGAATCTTCCAATCTCATTTAAATCCTCATGAGCTCAGTCTCTTCAATTTGAGGACAAGCTGCCACCAGCATTTGTGCATGGTGGACCATAGATATTTGCTGCCTCTATCTCTTGGCTCTCTCTCAGATTCGAGCAAACCAGCACTGTCTATGAGCTTACACCCTGTAAGCTGATCCACACAGGCTCCCAATGGACTTTCTGCTCTCAAAGCCATCTTCAGGGCAATCATATGGGTCTTGCATCCAGATAGAAATGCTAATTAGCTATCTTTTAGACTCCCAAATTTATTTTATCTTGAAACTAAATAGACAGATTAAAGTATAACCATTTACTAAGCGTCATATCCTCCTAAGAGTTTGGAGACTAAAGACCATATTTTCACTCCCAGATTTGGGACATTTTTGGCCTTGGAAAATGAAGCCTGGAAGTTGCGCGGTTTGGTCCAGGCAGGTGGGTTGGGTTTTAAGTTGCGTCTGCTGCATCCAGGGTGAGCACAATGGATGCGGGTGTGGAGACAATCTGGGCCCAAGGCCTGGCTGTGTACACTGCCACTGTGTGAAAGATTGAAAAAAGCAATTTTAAAAAATCTCTTCAGCCCTCACCCCTCAGCCTCCCACACACTTCTCATTCCCCACCCATGTGAGCCCATGTCACATCATGCCTCCCAACACTCCAAAGGTCCCTCATACTCCTTGTCATCGCATCTCCATGGCTCCTTATAGCCCCCCTATGCCAACATAGTGACACCTCATGTCAACCCGTGCCCCCCCTCCCCCCCACCCACCACCCTTTGGTCTTACTCCCTCCATGCTAACTCACTTAGTATCCACATGGGCAAATCTCAGGAGCAATGCTGACTCAAGATAAAGTTATATTGATGACATCACAATTTAAAAAACAGTCTCATTGATAAACTGTCATCCAATACATAGAAATTCCTTCAATTAATCTGTGAAAACAAGCATTTCTATTCTATAGCCACTTGATTGAGCTGTCAAACTGCTAACTTAACCGACACCCACAACGTTAGGTTTTAAAATCCATCATTGCAGCACCAATCCTATACTGAGAGCCCTCAGACTAATGTCAACAAATGGAGTGAAATAACTCCACAAAGCCCAGCAGTGAAATCCCTGACAGCTTTGACAGTTCCAATGAACTTTGACACCTCCAGTGAGTCTTGACAGTTCTTTGACACCTTGGCAATTCTTTGATAGTTTTTTTGACAGCTTTACAGTTCTGACAGCTTTGACATTTCTTTGACATCTTGACAGTTCTTCGACAGCTGCATTTTTTATGCACATTCATGTCTTTTAAAAATCCCAAAGAGCACCTGACATCTCCCAAAGGTGTTCCAGGACCATATCCAAAGGGAAACCTCATGTTTCCAAAAAGATACCCTAGCTATCCAAACAAATCCACAAGGTTCAGACCTGCACCTCCCAGGTCTAATCTACACACTTTGGCTTTCTGACACTTACCTCACCAAAATCACACATGTGTAGAGCCAGCTATTAATTTATATATGTAGCTGTCTCTGGGTACTGTGTGAACTTAGAATTTGTCCCTATTTTACCCCCGTGAAAATAGCGAAGGCTAGGTTCGGGAATGGGACTTCTGAACTCAGGCCTCTGTCAGCATTTTTGTGCTGGCAAAAGCCTCTCCATCTTGTGAAATGTTAGACCTTTGTGTCTATCCACTGTCAACGCAGGGATTGGGGGGGGGGGGGGGGGGGGGAGAGAGGGTGACCTTACCAAAAAGAATTCTAAGTCCAGAACGAGCGTGAAAACGGGAGAGTTTCAGAGCCATTATTTCCGTGACACCGCCAGTTGGATCTTCTGCACTTGGTGCAATAAAAAACCCTTGATCCGTTTTCCACCAGTAGGGGGAGTAGGTGTTGCCTAAATCACCCCAAAGCCGGCTATAGTAGCAGAGGGTATCATTGTGCATGTGCAGGTTTCTGTGCTCTGAAAGTGCAGAGACCTATCACTGCCTCTGCTGCTATCAACTGGCCTCCGTGGCCCAGCAGCCCCACCTCCCCTGCACTACCGCAGAGCTCAACGGCTGTTCACGAAACCCCCTCCCCCCCAACTGGGAGAGATTACCACACCCCCTGCCCAGACAATCACCACCCTCCCCCCCCACTGATTGCCGTTGCAGAGTCGTACCCGTCCTCCCCCTCCCTTTCCCCCACTGATTACCATGGAAAAGTGCGTAGTGGTCCCTCCTTCCTCCCCCCACCAATCACAATGCGGAGTGAGCAATAGTTTCTCCTCCCCCCCCACCCCACCCCACCCCACCCACCCCACTGAACGGCCCAACTCAAGCTGGCCCTGCCCCCAGTAGGCTCCACCCCCTTGGCACTGCCTGTAGTGCCACACATTTACCATGGCAAATCCATCTAACCTACACATTTTGCGACGTTAAGGGGCAACTTAGCATGGTCAATCCACCTCACCTGAACATCTTTGGAACTCTGCAGCTCCTGGTGTTAGTGAGTAATTTCTAGAGGCCATTCCTGGCTTACAACCTCGCTGGCACTGAATGGAGTTAGTAAAACGCTGCGGTCCATCTTCTGTATTGCGCTTGTTGATAGCAAGATTCCACACTGGGAACGGAGCCAGGCAAAGCGATAAATATGACACCTAGAAAATTGCATTTTGCCAAAATTTATCGACAAGTGTTTGGCAGGTTTTATTTGGAAATGTTCTGTTAAAGTTGCAGACAGACAAACATCATAAAGATGCAATAAAGGTTTATCCTGCAACATTGCGGGAAAATTTGGCGGACCATGCAAGGGAGTGTTGACCTCGGATGGGAATTTCCAGCCTTGGGGCAAGCATGGCCGGAAAATCCCGCTCCAAGTCTCTTTTGGTTCACTGAAGAAGTCTGAAAAGTTCATGATTACAGGTACATGGGATGAATGTCCGGGAAGAACAGTCGAGGTGAAGTTCTGAGTCATTCAAAAGCCAATTAGACAGCTGTGATAAGACCACTATTCTTTTCTCTTTCCAAATGGTTTAAAGTGGGCAGCTTGTCAACTTCCTGTATTTTGTAGTCAGCAGGAACAGATTCCACAAAGAATCACAGGGAGCCTAAACTAGGAATATGAGGTAAATTCTTGAATTCATTATAAACCCATTGTCACGTCACTGAAAACACCCAGCTGTACCTTTCCAACACCACCCCTGACTCTTGTATTTCCTCTATGCTGTCAGCTAAATATTGGGAAAATTGAAGTTATTGTCTTCATCTCCGAATACAAACTCTGTTCCCTAAACATTGATCCCATTCCCCTCACTGGCCACAGTCTCAGGCTGGACCAGACTGTTCACTAATTCAGTGATGGACTGAACTTTGAGCATCTGACTCAACGTCCTCAACCTTTTCAAAAATATTCTACTTCCAACTCAGTAATACCATCGCATCTCCGCCCCTGCCTGAGGCAATTTTCTGCTCAAACCCTCATCCATGCTGATTATCTCCAAATCTAATTATTAGAATGCTTTCCTGAATGACTTCTCACCCTCCATGATCTTAAGTTCATGAGAAAACCAACCAAGTCTTACCAAATCATGGTATACATTGGTTGTTCTAGCTTCGGAAGGATTACTGAGACATTGGTATAGAAGCATAGGATCCCTATAGTGCAGAAGGAGGCCATTCAGCCCATCGAGTCTGCACCAACTCTCCAAAAGAGCATTCCACCCAGAACCCTCCCTTTCACCCTAACCTCGTAGCCCCACACATTTACCACGGCTAATCCATCTATTCGACACATTTCTGGACACCGATGGACAATTCGGCATGGCCAATTTACCTGCACATGGACATCTTTGTATGTTCAAACAACTAGTTTATTTACACAACTAAACTATGTACAGCTACCCATGGCTAGGTGTAACACTATTGAAGCTATGAACAGTCTCTTTATTGACTCTTAGTCATGTGTCCCAATCATCATTACGGGAGATGTTATTTCCACTGTCCCACACATTAACCCATACAAAGCCTAATAATCTGCAGTCATGATCACCTATCATTCACTGGTTCCACCAACGCCTCGATTTTAGAATTCTCGTCCTGGTGCTCAAACACTTCCATGTCCTCACCACTTCCTGGCCCTGAAAAGGGAGTGGATTTTAAGAGTTAAATCTCTTCCCCACCTCTGTAATCTCCTCTAGCTTTAAAAACGATAATAATTTGAATTTTTATGGCCCCTTTAATAGAACAAAATGGCCCATGGCCTTTTGCAGGAGCATTTCAAAGCAAAAGAAGTGTTTAGTGAGATAGTTGATGCTTTGGTTTTAATTTTCCAAATCTCCCTAGATTTGAGGAGAGTCCCATTAGATTGGAAGATGGCAAATGTAACTCCTATATTCAGAAAGGGAGGGAGGCAGAATACAGGAAACTACAGGCCAGTTCGCTTAACATCTGTCATTGGGAAAATGTTAGAAGCCATTATTAAAGAGGTTTAGCAGGGCATCTGGATAATCATAGAAACCCTACAGTACAGAAAGAGGCCATTCGGCCCATCGAGTCTGCACCGACCACAATCCCACCCAGGCCCTACCCCCATATTCCTACACATTTACCCACTAATCCCTCTAATCTACGCACCCCAGGACACTAAGAGGCAATTTTAGCATGGCCAATCAACCTAACCCGCACATCTTTGGACTGTGGGAGGAAACCGGAGCACCCGGAGGAAACCCATGCAGACACGAGGAGAATGTGCAAACTCCACACAGACAGTGACCCAAGCCGGGAATCGAACCCAGGTCCCTGGAGCTGTGAAGCAGCAGTGCTAACCACTGTGCTACCATGCCGCCCTTAGTTTTATTTACACAACTAACCGCCCTTAAGTTTTAGCTAATCAGGCAGAGTCAACATGGTTTTGTGAAAGGAAAACCATGTTTAGCCAGCATATTGGCTTTCTTTGAGGAAGTAACATGTGCTGTCGATAAAGGGGAACCAGTGGATATACTCTATTTAGTATCCCAGAAAGCATTTAATAAAGTGCCACATCAAAGGTTATTGTGTAAAACAAAAGGTAATGTACAGGTATGGATAGAAAGTTCACTGGCTAACATGAAGCACAGTAAGAAGTCTCACAACACCAGGTTAAAGTCCAACAGGTTTATTTGCTCGCACAAGCTTTCAGAGCACTGCCCTTGCACCAGCACAAGCTTTCGGAGGACTGACCCTACACCCAGCCAACCGGACTCACCTGTTGAAGGAGCAGCGCTCTGAAAACCCGTGCTACCAAATAAACCTGTTGGACTTCAACCTGGTGTTGTGAGACTTCTTACTGTGCCCACCCCAGTCCAACGCCGGCATCTCCACATCATAACATGAAGCAGGCAGTAGGCATAACTGGGCCTTTCAGGTTGGCAGGGTGTAATGAGTGGTGTGCCACAGGAATCAGTGCTGGGATCTCAACTTTTTATGATTTGTATGGATGACTTGCATGAAGGGATGGTTGTCTAAACTCTGGAATTCATTCCTGAAATCTCTCCTCCTTTAAGATGATCATTTGAAGCTACCATTTTGAATAAGTTTTAAGGCTGCATGGTGGCACAGTAGTTAACGCTACTGCCTCACAGCGCCAGGGACCCGGGTTCAATTCCAGCCTCAGGTCACTGACTGTGCGGAGTCCACACATTCTCCCCGTGTCTGCATGGGTTTCCTCCAGGTGCTCCAGTTTCCTCCTACAGTCCAAAGATGTGCTGGTTAGGTTGATTGACCATGCTACATTGACCCTGTCAGGGGATTAGCAAGGTAAATATGTGGGGTTACAGGAATAGGGCCTGGGTGGGATTGTGGTCAGTGCAGACTCAATGGGGCAAATGGCCTCCTTCTGCACTGTAGGATTCTATGATTCTATGAACTCACCTGTCCTAATGTCTTCATATTTGGTCTGTGTCAATTTCTGTCTGACTACGCTCCTGTGAAGTGCCTTGATCTGTTTAAGTACATTAAAGACACTATATAAATGCCAGTTGTTTTGGGCCGCCTGAGTGAGCTCCTTGTCCACCTCACACTTTAGTAGTTATCAACAGGCCAGCAGTATCATTAATGTCCTGCTGGTGGCAGTATTGAGCCAGCTCACAACAATTCAGTAACTTCATCAATGGGAATGTAATGGAAGAACTTCAGTCAAATGTAAAATGTGTAAAAGTATGAACTTGAATGGTTGTAAAAAAAAATCAAAGTATTTGTTTCAAAGACCCAACACTGCACCGATTCTCTGAAAGAGTATCTTGCCCATAAACACCCTATTCAAAGGATAATCCATCTAACCGACACATCTTGGGACACGAAGGGGCAATTTAGCATGGCCAATTCACCCAACCTACACATCTTTGGACTGTGGGAGGAAACCAGAGCACCCGGAGGAAAAACATAGAAACTAGAAGCAGGAGTAGCCATTGTCTGCGTGGGTTTCCTCCGGGTGCTCCGGTTTCCTCCCACAGTCCAAAGATGTGCGGGTTAGGTTGGTCGGCTATGCCAAAATTGCCTCTTAGTGTCCTGAGATGCATAGGTTAGAGGGATTAAGAACATAAGAACATAAGAAATAGGAGCAGGAGTAGGCCATCTAGCCCCTCGAGCCTGCCCCGCCATTCAATAAGATCATGGCTGATCTGACGTGGATCAGTACCACTTACCCGCCTGATCCCCATAACCCTTAATTCCCTTACCGATCAGGAATCCATCCATCCGCGCTTTAAACATATTCAGCGAGGTAGCCTCCACCACCTCAGTGGGCAGAGAATTCCAAAGATTCACCACCCTCTGGGAGAAGAAGTTCCTCCTCAACTCTGTCTTAAACCGACCCCCCTTTATTTTGAGGCTGTGTCCTCTAGTTTTAACTTCCTTACTAAGTGGAAAGAATCTCTCCGCCTCCACCCTATCCAGCCCCCGCATTATCTTATAAGTCTCCATAAGATCCCCCCTCATCCTTCTAAACTCCAACGAGTACAAACCCAATCTCCTCAGCCTCTCCTCATAATCCAAACCCCTCATCTCCGGTATCAACCTGGTGAACCTTCTCTGCACTCCCTCCAATGCCAATATATCCTTCCTCATATAAGGATTGGCGGGTAAATATGTGGGGATGGGAGGGTGGGGCCTGGGTGGGATTGTGGTCGGTGCAGACTCGATGGGCCAAGTGGCCTCTTTCTGCACTGTAGGGTTTCTATGATTCTATTGGGCCCTTTGAGCCTGCTCCACCATTCATTACAGGAAGGATGTGGAGGCTTTGGAGAGGGTGCAGAGGAGGTTTACCAGGATGTTGCCTGGTATGGAGGGGAGATCCTATGAGGAGAGGCTGAGGGATTTGGGATTGTTTTCGCTGGAAAGGCGGCGGCTAAGAGGGGATCTTATTGAAACATATAAGATGATTAGAGGTTTAGATAGGGTGGATAGTGATAGCCTTTTTCCTCTGATGGAGAAATCCAGCACGAGGGGGCATGGCTTTAAATTGAGGGGGGGTAGTTATAGAACCGATGTCAGGGGTAGGTTCTTTACCCAGAGGGTGGTGAGGGATTGGAATGCCCTGCCAGCATCAGTAGTAAATGCGCCTAGTTTGGGGGCGTTTAAGAGATCCGTAGATAGGTTCATGGACGAAAAGAAATTGGTTTAGGTTGGAGGGTCACAGTTTTTTTTTAACTGGTCGGTGCAACATCGTGGGCCGAAGGGCCTGTTCTGCGCTGTAATGTTCTATGTTCTATGTTCTATTATGATCATGGCTGATGGTCAAATTCAATATCCTGATCACCGCCCCCTCCCTCCCCCCTTATCCCTTGAGCTCAAGAGTTATATCTAATTTCTTCTTGAAATCACACAACGCAGAAACTCATGCAGACATGGGGAAAATGTGCAAACTTCACACAGTCACCCAAGGCACCTGGGTCTCTGGCGCTGTGAGGCAACAGTGCTAACCACTGTGCGACCATGCTCTACAAAATGAGATGTTTGAGCCATAGTGGGTAAGTGCATCATTCAGAATAGTGAGAATTCATAAAGATCAGCAAAAGCAGTCAGTGTGATTAGCTCATATTCACCCCTTGCCACCACAAACGCACGCAGTAATAGCAAATAACCATCCGCAGAATGCACTTCCAGAACTCACCAACTTGCGTCAACAGCACCTCCCAACCCCATGAGCTCTGCTACTAGGGCGGAAAGCAGCAAAATCACAGAAATGGCCTCTTGACCTGGGTCCTGCAATATGCTCAGACTCCGTCTGCTGGTGCTTGTGTCCAACCAGCACTATCTCCAGAACCAGAGGAGACAAAAGTGTGCATGTGTATATTCAGATGGAGTTTCAATAAAAATGTAGATGGCAAAGTCATGGGGAGACAGTGACATGATGATGAGATGGTAATGTCTCTGGCCTAGTAATCCAGAGGCCCAGGCTAATGCTTTGAGGACATGGGTTCAAATCCCACCAAGGCAGATGGTTAAATTCAACTAATAAATCTGGAAAATAAAGCTCGTCTCCAACGTCCAACTAAAAACTCAACTGGTTCACCAAGGTCCTTTAGGGAAGGAAATCTGTTGTCCTTACCTGGTCTGGCCTACATGGACTCCAGAGCCACATGTGGTTGACTCCGAAATAGCCCAGCGACTCAGTCAAGGACAATTGGGGATGGACAGCAAATGCTGGCCCTGTCAGTAACGTCCACAGCCCGTTTAAAAAAAAGAAAAAATGTCATGAAGCCCTTCATTTCTTATCACTAATTTTCATATATAACCAGTTTTTAACAAGGAACCAAGATTGCAGACACCTGCAATTTCACCATTAAAGAACTTTGAATTTGGAACCAGCACGAATTTGTAATTATAATAAATGCGATTTTAAAAGTTAACTGGGTAAATCCAGAACATTCTGCTAACCTTGTGACAAGAGCACAACTTTGTAAAGTTTACCGTTTGAAGTATATCCCTCAACTTCTCAGGGCATAGGCTCCAAAACTAGGGCCAAATGATCAAAGTAAGTTTTACACTTTTATTGTAACATAAGCAATACCCTGAAAATTTGAATAACCCTGTGTTTATTTTTGTACTATTTGTTCCTCGTGTTTAATTTGGAGTTGTGGAAATTGTTTATTAAAGAAATTTCAGACTCCAATGCATTTCATTGCTTTTATTTACATTTGCCATTCAGAAAGATTCACACTTTACCGTATAGTCATTTGGTAGTGCAGAGCTTGAGTATTTTTGAAAATAGATATTTTGTCAAATCTTTTCACCTTATTCTCATCAGGACAATCACAAGAATATTAATGTACGGGAAACAACATTATACTGTATGAGAAAAGTGCTGATTGGCTGGCAAATGGACTCTGGCGGAGGTGTTGCTGTAGAGAAAGCACCAGTTAACGACGACGGACAGTTAACTGCCAATTGCTTGAAAATCTAAACAGGCAACTCACATCTGATTGGTCAATGCATTGCCCTGTGGAATGAACCAACGCATGGTTGTCACTTCTTTTGTTTAGCTGAAATAGGTGCAATGTGAGTATATGTTCATTCTGTCTGCAAAGAAGAGGGTCCTATGGATTAATATATGTAGCTTCTAGTACATGCAAATGTGTCACACTGTGAGTCTGACTGATAAATCTTAAATTTGTTGTCAGCATAAATTTTAGAACAGAGGATTATTTAACAATTGCTGTCCAATCGCAGAATCAAATCTAATGTTGGACAGTTTTGCAATCATGGGCTGGTGTTGTTACGATTGGATCGCACATTGGTATTCTTGTGATTTTCCTGATAAGTACAGGATTAAAAACTTTGATAAAATGTCTTTTTACAATACTGTATTTTGAGATTGTTTTTAAAGCTTTTCACCTCTTCTTTGCTTAGATATTCAACCAATTATCTTCTTTCCGTGACCGTGGCCAACATTCCTTATTTGTGACTCCTCTCTGTTCTCTACTCCATTCCTTTATTTTCTTCTCCATTTAGGGGGTTGTGTTTTCATCCAGGTTTTGACGAAATCTTAACCATATACAGGTGCTGATGCTGCGCATTGTCAGATTTCCACTATGTACCAATTTTTTCTTTCCATTTGTCTTGTAGTCAAATAATTGGTGCGAGGAACACTCCGTATATAACTGGCTTCATGCAATGTGCCCTCTCTAACTTGCAACAACACAGCATCTCTGACGTTTTACTATGACAACAATCAAGAGTAGATCAGGCAGTAACTTTGATAGTTCATTCAGCAGTGTGTTGTATATATCAAAATTTTAACCCAGCCTTCTTGAGGAGGAACATGGTACAAAAGTAATTCTTTCGCCAGTGTTCTGTTCACGTCTCACCAACCGTCGCCTTGGAAATATTCTTCTGCATTTCAATGTTTAAAATAGCTTAAAAAATGTCAGTGAAATTAAAATTAATCCTTGCATACACGTGTCTAACATGCACGCAAAAAAGTGCAGCTATTTCAGCCTGTATGTAAATATTTGCAAATGCAATTATTTAAAATCACCCTGATTTGCACAGGTGTTTGAACTACATTATTTTAACACTTGCAGTTGTGGTGGAAGACAAGCTACATACCAACTTGTCCAGGAACAAGTCCATGCTGGGTTATTCACCTCTTCCAGCCAGTTCTGAGCCTTCAATTAGATTACGATTGTTTCTGCTTATGCCACAGGCTCTTATCAAAATCATAAATGACATCCAATGTGACAGAGAGAAAGGTAAAGTATCATTCACGACCCACCTGCAGCCTTTGACACGATTTCACACAGCAGCCGCTCCACTGTCATCCAGCTGGTCTGCACTTGCCCGATTCCATCCTTATCCAATAACAGCTCCAGAATACCTTGCAATGGTTTTGTTCCCCTGCTCGCACTCCCTTTGGTGTTCCCCTGCTCGCACTCCCTTTGGTGTTCCCCTGCTCGCACTCCCTTTGGTGTTCCCCAAGATACTATGCTTCAACCCCTCCCATTTCTCATTTACAAGCTGCTCCTTGGTGGCATCATCCGAAAGTCCAGCGTCCATTCCCACACACAGACTAACGACACTCATCACTACCTCCCCCAGCCCCATCATTATCCTGAAATTCTTCATCATCATGTGTTCTAAAGTTTCATATTGCTTGGTATCAAAGTTTGGTTTATAGTTTACTCCTCTGTTGCACTTCTTACAATTGTGTCTTGAGCACAAGTGTTTTGTTGTCAACTACATCCCAACTTCATCTGCCACGCTCTGGCCTGCCTCCCCCCAACACCCACCTCGCACCACTGGCTTTCTGCTGTGGTCATGAGGATGGTCACAATGCGTTTGTGCATTTTAAGGTGCATCAGGCAGCATGCAATGAGTTCCAAGTGCCTGTTGCCAAGTAGTGAAGGCACAAGCCCACGATTGCCTGTTACATAATGGCCAACAAGTGTATAAGTTTCAGGAGGTAGTGGCCTTTGTGGTCAAGGTGATGAAAGTTTGGAATTAAGTTCAGCTTTCACAGAAAACCTGGCAATTCAAAATCTGCATCCGACCAGGTCCATAGTTATGTTGACTGACCCTGCAGGACTGGCTCTCTCATGGAACCTGCAGAGGTGAACCCATCAACAGGGACTGGGAGTTGACTGTAGTGGGAGGATAGTCTGAGCTGGACCTGCAGCAATAAATTTACAAGTGATCATCTCCAGATAACTGCATATTGTTAGCTAATTGAACACCTGCAGTACCTTCGTACACAATTGGAGATCATTGCTCCTGCTCTGTCTGGACTTAAATTAAGTGGCATATTTGTCCCTCTGGGGAGAGATTACAGCAGTGATGGAAAACCTAGGCTAGTGAGTGGACAAATGAGTGGTCCATCTTCACCTCAGTGAGCCGAAGCTTGAAATCGCCTTGTTCACTAACCATAAGATTAAATACATTGAATATACACCAAATATTTAATAATGAGCTACAGAGAAAATTTAATCATTTATATATTAATAAAACAATGTCATATGGTAAAACAAAATAAATATTTACACTTTGGACGCAGAGGGAGCGCACGGCTCTCACAGTCAGTGTTGTGAGCAATCAGCACCCACCTCACTTCACTTGCCCGTGCTTTGTATCACTTCAGTCATACCGGTAGGAAAAAACTACATGGATGGAAAGCAGTGGAAAATGGCAACCCAGTGCGTGAGTAACAGTCAACAAAATGTCTCGAGGGCTACACTCAGGATCCAGATGAGCTGCAGATTGCCCACCACTGGGCTATAGTCACTACAGGCAATCCAAATCCCCCCATCGTTCGATATAGATTTCTCAGTAACTTCATCTGAAAACATAAGCAGTTAATAGACTTCTGCATTTGCCAGCCAACTAGTTGATAAAACTAAACAGCTTCTGATGCTCCTGTTCAGTTCCGTTTATGGTGGTTGGACCTGATGTCAGAAAGAAGGCATCATCTCCACTTCAATACTTACCCAAATGGTTCAAAGACTTGAGCTGAATTTTGTACCACTGGCAACAGTTTAGCCAAAAATTGCACACACTTTTTCTCTGGGTAATAAACAATAAGGTCATGTCCTGGTTTTGGATGGATGAGACATGGGTTTCCAAATAATTTTCATCCACAGGTGATTCCACTTGTACAGGCTACTATCCAATTAAGGTGGGGAATCTTTTAACTGGCGACTGGGGTGGCCTGAGGGACGTGACAAGCTTTTCTACAAAAGCAAGATTTTATTAATTCACGTGGTTTTATTTTTAGACCTTCAGGCAAGTTTTAAAGGTTTCTTTTATTTGCCTCAACTGTGAGCAACTCTGAAATTATATGTTAATAAATATTGTCAGCTAACAATTTACTCAAATCTCTTTTACGCTGAATCCTTCTGGCATGATGAACAGTTTATCAAGCTCTAGTTTTAATTTCAAGCCATCGGTGGTGTTGCAATCTGTTTTAACCATTTCTGTCAAGCTGTTACAACAAATGAAGAGACCAGGCTGAATCAGCAATTGCAGTTCAGTGTAAAAAAAGATCAACTGTTGGTTGATTTGCTGCTGAAGAATTACTTTTTTTTGGGTGGGGGAGGATGGGGGTTGGTGCTGAAGGCAGGTGTAAAGAGACATCCTTCTGTACTTGTGATCTCCTCCTGATTCCAACAGTATTCCTGGGCCCCCAAGGTCAGTTAAATGCACAAGTTAGGTCACCAGCCTTCATTTAGGGTGGGTGCCAATCTGAGGAGGCAGAGTTGCTATGGCGTAAGGAAGAGATTGACCTGGGGAGGTGGGGGGGGGGGAAATTTTCCAGGTTCCTTCTCACCTTGCAACCCTGTGGTTCCCTTGTCCAGCCTCTGGAGTCTCGTCGCAACCCATGCAGAATCCAAGAACTCTCACAAAAGAGCAGTCACTGCCTTAAATGTACACCATTGACGTCAGGTGGCCCCAGTTTAGAATGGATTGGTATAATCGAATGAGGGTAATCGGATTGGTTTGAAATTAACATCGTGTAATATTTTGGGGACGGGGGGGGGGGGCTGTGTTAAAACTTGGAACTGATCTTACCAACTGTCACATGCTTGCTTTCCTAACTTACAACAGCAACCTCATTGCGAAAGTGGCTGTGAAGTGCTCTGCGAGGTCATGAGAGGCGCTACAGAAGTACAAAGCTTCCTCTGTCTCGGTGTATTTCCTGGGTGGGGCGAGGGAAGCGAAAGTGCTCGAGTCACCACAAAATGGAAGTAAATATTTTTTTTCACTTTTTCCCCTCTGTTTAAAAGCTGCCTTCAATTGGGATCGAAGACATTACTAATTGGGTTCCGTTTGTGCAGTTGGTCCCAGCTTCATGTTGCGTGGAGATTGATAGGACTGTGTACTGGCTACCGTACCAGCAGCAAGTCAAACCTCTGCACTTATGCTTATCTCAAGAATATTTCGCCAAATGAAAAAAAAAATGAAGAAATATATTTTCGCCCCAAACTTTTATTGAAAAGTTACAGCAATGGTAGCAAAGTCAAAAAAAAAATCATCTTATAATGGGCCAACGAGGAAAGACCTATAGACAAAATCGTACCGTGAAGTGGACACTGGCCATGCAGTTCCTCACCCAAGTGAGGCAAGAAGCCAAGAAATAAATAGTAAATAGCAGCTCAAAGCAAATGGAGTCCAGACAAGTGCATCATTTCCACAGCAGGAGCAGGAAAGACAAAAGGATTTAAAAGACAGTAATATCAGGAATGTTAACAAGGCAAGGTCCAACTTCTGCAGTATTTTCACCTTCAACCACTAACTTTAAAATCACAGTACAGCCACAAAAAGCGCACATAGCAACAATATCTAGCAAGTTTATTAAAAAAGTGCCACAATATATTTAACATACTTTGTTGTGCCAAAAAATTAAATAATTTAAAGAAAACATTGGAGTGAAATATTCATATTCTTCGTCCCCCCTTATTCATTTTTAACAAGTATTTTCTGGCAAGTTTAGAGAAATTACTGAGAAGATGTAACCCATGTAAAACAAAATCCAAGCACCCCGAATGTCATAACTGCTTAGTGTTTCTTCAGAGTGAAGTCACACATGCACACAGCCAAATCTGTCTAATCTTATAAACATGGAGAATTTCCACGGGAACAAAAGGTCCCCTATTCTCTTTCCCTCCCATTCCATGCACTCATCGCATTTCTCTTTCGCTTTCCCACCCCTGGACAACTTAACTTGATTCATGTACATCTTAAGGAGCCTCCCTGCATGACAATTCATCACCAAAAACACCACTGCGGCCCTAGACTCAGTATCTATCAACCAACCATTCACACCAACAGAACAGAGATTAAACTGGATGGCTTTGGAATGCATAGGTCAAACCAGATTTATATATTGTTATTGATTTCTCTATCTGCCTCAGAATGAATTCATCAATGTGACGGCTACATCACAGTATGGCAAAATGTACTCTTTGCACAGGGTACACCACAGGGAGGTGGCTCATCAGCCCATTATGCCAATGTCAGTTGTTTGCAAGAACAATCCAATTAGTGCCATTCCCCTGCTCTTTCCCCATAGCCCTGTAACAGTTTCCTTCCTGGCGATCTATCCAATTCTCTATGCATGGAGAAGACTCTGCAGGATAGAGCCAAAATTGCATTTTTGATCATTGCTAAAATTAGTTAAGGTACGGTACAGAAATTGTGAATTGATACCATCCTTGACTGAAAAGTAAACCACCCAGTTACCTGGATGCATGTATTCTACCGTCAGAATTCTGGACAGTGCCCCAGTAAGCCTGTGTGGACTGTGCTAAGTTGTCCTAATCCTCTCAAGTTCTCTCTCCTGAAAGCAGCGGCTCCTGGTTGGATTCACTTCCAATGCACCTCACTCAAAACAGCCAAACTTCACGAGCCACTTCACTCGAGAATCTAGGCAGAAACTCTGCAAAACAGGCACATCTGATGCTGTACTAACCACATGTGTACAAGCCTTCCATTGGGAGTTGCTGAACTACATACAGCAATCTTGCCTCCCAAGCCAAGGGGAGGGAACCCAATTATTATGGCCCACCAAAACCTCAACTTACTCACCACAGTACAGAGATTGAATGTGGGGCCGTTTGGCACTGTATGGTTCAGCACCACACCACATGGCACACTTATTTATAGAGGCTTTAGCCCAGCCTCTTCTTTTTACATTTTGCGTTCAATACAAAATCTCAATTATGTTCCTATTTTCCTCACTACTTTGATCCATGCTCAAGAAAGCAGCTAGAAGCGTTTGACTAGTCCCATTACCTGAACATGGATTCGCAACCTCCCCTCCCAAGAGTGAATGCAAAAAGTCTGGGCAACAACTTTCAAAACTAAAACTGTACTGTTAAATTAAAGAGGACACAACAAAATACCCCTCATTGCCATCAATTTACAAAAAATATTCTGCTAGACAGTACAAGTCTATCAAATTAACCTGGACAGCTATATTCGAGTGGTAAATGGTACATGTGTGCAGCATACTGGGAACGGAGAACACTTAAAACAGAAGATTCAAAATATTTAAATAAGGGGTAAAAATTGCAGTCTTAATCTGTAAACAAGCAAAATTCAAAAACAGAACTTTTTTTTTTTTACAGCCATCAGTCCCATTGATAAGACACAAAATGGGCCTGTGAAGGGTTAAAAAAAAAAATCCCACACAAGCTGAACGTTGCCCTTTTAAGAGTACAGTGTTAGTTTTCACAGTTAAAGAACAGATCTCGGCCACAGCACAAGAGTCCCTAACTCTTCTACAAGTCGCAGTCTCCTCCTCCAGAGAGCAGCCCGTGCAGACACATTAAAAGAAGCTAGAGAGAAAAACACAATGGGATAGATCGTCAACACAGGAAGATATTTCAGACACGTGCAAAGGACAGGACACCAAACAGAAATCCCGAGGGGGGGGGGGGAAAAAAATAAACAATAATGGCTGGAGCAGTGGGGAGGGAAAGAGGACGATGAACTTAGAAAGGTGAAAGCACGCAGTGTCTCCGAGTGTCAGGAGAAATCATTTCCCGAGGTCTTCAAATAAACAAAGACACCGTAGGACTGAGGTGCAACAGCTTTTAATAGCTTAAGATATTGTAAAACATCCAGAATAATCCGTGGAGTACGTGCAAGAAAAAGCAGTGAAAAAAAAAACAAACCCGACAAGGGGGGGAAGGTTACAAAAAAATTCAGTGCAAGACCTACACAAATGGACCGAGAATAAAATGTATAACATATTGTACATGGCATTCTTCCATGGAATCTCTAAGCAAGATAGAACCATCTCAGATTCCACCTGGGTAGAATGACTGACCTGAGGAAATACAACGTCTCACTATTAAAACACCTTAGCAAGGTTTGAATGGAATGCTCAAAAACATTCAACTCTGCCACATTTACAAAATAAATACTGTGCAATTTATTTTTTTTAGAACACAAAACACCCAAAAGCAATGCACTTAATGCATGTGACATGGGCCTTTAAAAAAATAACACATGCACTTCTTTTTTTGGTGTACAATGTTAACCATTTAAATTCTGTAAAAAAAAAAAAGGTCTTACTCTGAGCAATATACAAATACAGAACAAGCTTTTGTTGATCACAAAAAGCTGGGCACAAGTCTGGCTTCGTGTTTAAAATGCAAAGGCCACAGCCGGTCTGCCACATCAGAAGCTGCCCCCTTCTAATATTGGCCACTGCTCACAGAGGAAAAAAAACAAAAGAGAAACATGCTCCAAAATGACTGAGGGCCTCTAATTATTCAGTGCAGAGCCAGGGGTTACTGTAAAGAAAGAGTGCACAAATATGGACAAAAATGAATGGCAAACCTGAGAAACCCATACGATTCAATTCACATTTATTTGTATTTAAAAACCTGCGTTGGTTCAAACCGTTAGTTTGTACAACATTAGCATCCCTTCATATTGGAAGTGCAATAAAAGTGGAATTAAAAAAAACACACAAGCACGCACACACACAAAAGCACGCACACACACAAAAGCACGCACACACACAAAAGCACGCACACACACAAAAGCACGCACACACACAAAAGCACGCACACACACACAATGCCCTTTCAAACTAAGCCCTCCCGCCCCCTACTATCCCAGGCATCTAAATGTTTGGACCTTTTATTCCCTTATTAAAAAATTACACATTAGTGCCACACGCTGCCTCAAACACAAGAACAGGAGCAGTTACAAAATTGCTTCACATTATAGAATTGAAACAAGTATCAAACCGAGAGTTAACAAAATAAAAATCCTGTCTTAAAAACTGGAGGAGAAAAATAAGCAACAAAAATACTACTCAGTGCCTCAGCAATAACAGGTATTCCCCCTACAAAACTTCAGTTTATTGCACTTTTTACTTGACCCACAAATTTGAGATTTCCAGATTCTCCTGGGATTTTAAACGATCACAAATCCTTTATTTTGTTTGGTATTGTATCACATCCCCCTTGATGTAAACATGCGTTTTGTAACATGCCTGAAATTAAACTATTATGTCAAGTTTAAAAAAAAACAAAAGATTTGTTAGATATTATTATTACACGGATCAAAAGCCTAAAAACAGGAGCAGCAAACACAGGCAGCAAAAGGTGATGAGACACATAAATGATGACAATTTCATGCAATCGCTTCCTGAGGATTCTAATGCACCTGAAAACCATACGGTTTTTTTATGTTGGAATTACTGAGTTGTACACAGTCTCTGACGCTCATTTGGCAGCTTGTGCAGTACACCATGCTAGCACTGAAGTGGTAAACTGAGAGTCCTTTTGTCAGTTCCATACTATTTATTGCTGGATTCCTTCATTCAGCACAGCCACAGTATCAAGTTTGCACGCGTGTTTACATGAAGGTGGGGGTGGGGTTGAGGAAAGGGGAGGAGGGAACGAGAAGATGGAGATGGAAGGGAACAAGCATCGGAATGCAATTGGAAGCAAAAGGGAGTTCATTCCCAACTTGCGGAGGGAAGGATTCTACAGGAAGCCTGAACTGAAAATGAAAGAAAAGTAGGATTAATTTTTCATGAGTTACTTCAAACTAGATGAATGTTCAGCCAAGTACTATTTAAATAGTAAATAATGAATGAGCGCAGTTGTACATGTTAAAAATGAAAATGAGTCACTTAACAAAAAAACAAACATTCGATACGCACAGCAGTGGAAATGAGCTTGCAGGTGAATTAAGAAGAAAGCTCTTCAATTATATGCACAATTACTCTTGCTATACAGCTATCCTAGGTAAGAGCAACAAAATCAAGCTTGGGTGAAGTGTGGAGGGAGGAAAAAAGAGAATCTGCCCTAAGCTGTGATTTTTCCCCATCTCCAATCCTGACGGAGAGAGATCTTCACCTCATCAGAGTCAGGGGGAGGTGTCATGGTCATGCCCAATTCCAGGGAGCTGAACACACAATCCAGGATTTGTTGCTGAGGGAATGTTGCATTGTCACAACTGATGCCTTTCAGATAGACCAAGGAATATCGGGTCAGTGCACAAGATATGCTTCAATTATATAAAGCCTTGGTCAGAGCCCAACGGGGAGACCAGCCTTCAGTCTGAGGTGACACACCTCCAGAGGGATATGATGGCCTTGAAAAAGGTACCGCGCAATTTGCCCAAATGATACTGGGAGTTAAATTATGCAACCAGGTTGCTTATGCTCCATGAAGAGGTGATTAAGCTGATTGGTTTTCAAAATGTAGCGACAGAGAACCTACTCCTCTGATTGGAGGGGAGGAGGGGGACAGAATTTTAAAACTTGAGTAAGGTCATTCGGGAAGTACTTTTCTACATGGAGGGTATTAGAAACATGGAACTCTTTCCCCACTCATCCCAACTAAAGGTGATGGATGCAAGGATACGGGAGATCAATTCCTTAATAGGCAATGGATATGTGGTGAAGATGGGAAAATGGAGTTGAGTGACTAACTGAATAGTGGAACAGGCCAGAGGGTTGAATGATCTACTCCTGTTCCTGATTATTTTTTAAATGACAGCCCCAAGAATAAAAAGCAGTTCAATTAAAGTTGGTATGTAAAGGTCTATATGTAATGGTGTTACAGTACTAATTGGGGGAAGTGTGCCTGAGAAAATTAGAAAACCCAAGCCAGATGTTCAGAATTGACACTTGTTTCTAAAGCTATGAAATTACAATTACTAAGACATCTGGTTTCTTGGAGGCTCAAGAAACTGGAAATGGGCTTTTTGAGGAAGGCCATTTGGTAACAGCAATCCAGCATCAAGCATTCAGACAATCACCATCGAGTGCCTTATACCAGTCAAACAGAAAGGCAAACACAAGGGATTTGATCAATTTTTCTGCACTGTAAGGGACTGGCTATTTTAACTCAGAGTGCAGACAGAAGTACCATCATAATTGTTCCACAATGCCATACAATGCTCAAAGTATCAACACTTAATTTAGAATCAATTAATTCCACAACAATGGATGCCAGATTAACCAGGCAAGTGGGGGGGGGGGGGGGGGGGGGGGGGGGGAGAATGACCAGACAATTGTTTATCCCTCAACTGCTACCACCAAGAACAGATCAAACAGATTATCCGCTCAATTATCTCATTGCTATTCTTGGGAGCTCGCTCGTTGTGTACAAAATGTCTGTTAACATTTCTCTACATTCCAAGAATTACCACAATTCAACCTGCTTTTGTTGTCTGTTAAACTGTTTGAGACATGCTAGTAAAACAAGCTACATTAGTACAAGTCCTTTCTTCAAAGTTAACATGCAACAACATTTTTGAATGTAATGTATGTAGAAAACATGGGAAGGTTTAATATTATCATATCCACCAGCAACAATCTTGGCTGCATTGCCCAACATCAGGGTTTGGGTCGCTTCATAAAAGGTCCTTCAATATAATTTTTGGTTCAAAAGCTACACCGGAACAAAGACACTCGCCAATAGATTAACACGTCTGAGATCACTCGCCTTGTATTAGACAAGAAAGTCAGAATCAACTTTGGTAATGATTAGCCTGAACATCTATCAACAATCTAGACAGACCATCAAACAATAATGGAGTGCACAGTGTGCGTGATAACTGATTCCACTGCTGTGTTTGAGGTTAGTAATCAATCAAGCTTACCAGACAATATGGATCTCATGCAGCATGCAGTGAACAGCGTTAACTGTAAAACAGTACACATGCAAAAGCTGATATGGATGAATGGGTACAATGATAAAAGTGCATACACAACACTTGCTTGTTCTTTTCATCCCTTAAATTTGCACCAAATCCCATCCTGCTCAAAAAAATCTTCCTTTATGGTCACTAGAATCTGGTAACTCTAAAAGAACCTCATTACTCTCCATATCAGCCGTAGTGTTGGTTTTCAGAAGGGTGACAATTACTGGAAACAGAGGTTTCAACTTGGTACCCTAGCACCTGCGAAATATTATTAAAATGCTCCAACATTTTTCATCATTGTCCGCAAGTCTGCATGCTTTTGCTATAGGCTTCTGTTGGAGAACTCCCTCTCTCTGTATTTAGATCAAGATCTGAAATAAGGTGACGCCTCATTCATTCCTGTTGTTTTAGAATTGCTAGTTAGTTGCTGATTTTAGCAAACACTTGGCACAAGTTTCACCTATAATAATCGATCAAGAGGACTCCCTGTGATTTCCAATCAACGCAGCAAGCATAAGTCTGCAGTGCTGCTTTGTCGCCAGCCTCCACCTGAACAGCAGTGTTGATGCACAACACAAGGGGAAAATAAAAAACAGGCACACTGAATAGAGGATCTTTCATTAAATTGGAGGGTGTAGCAGGGGGTACAGAGACACCTGCTTTGAGACTACTAAAACAAAATAGATTAGTTTAAAAAAAGGGACCACAGTGTGCCTTATATTTGCAAACAGTATCATAATGTGCTTCACTTATATATCATATGAAAGCATTGTCTGTATAAGCACATATATAATCCTCGAACAAGTATTATAGATTTAAACTGTATTTTTGTATTTTCTTGTGAGCTTTGACCAACAAGCAATTTACCCCTTGGCATAATGGGAAATAAACTTTAATTAGACAGACCACATTCTTCTGGAATAAAGATGTACAGAGCATAAACCCTATTATCAGGGGCAGGCCAGGCAGCTACAAGTTACCAAGGTTTTTTAAATGAATAGCTACAATAAATAGGCATATTCAATCTTCCACTGATATAAGGGACAGAAAACAGACAGGAGAGATCACTCCCTTTTAGTTCCCAGGACTGCGGGTGTTAGGAGCAACCTGTGAACGTACCGGATTTATGTAGGTACGGTCACTAAGCAATAGGGGAAAGAACATTTGGGTTCGCTCAACCAATTAATTCCTAATTCTGCGAAAGGGTAGAATGCTATTGGCCAAGGTAAATAATGTGTATTAATGTAATTGGACCGTCTAGCTTGGATGACAAGTTGGGCGGGAGTATTGAACCTTCAGAAACACATATCTGTTGTGCTCGTGTGATGTAACGTCAGAGAGAAGCTGGAATCTTCTGACTATCTCTCTCCCAATGCGTATTGGTCAAATAAAGAACATACTGGCTTTATGTTCGCTGAAGGTGGCTGACTACGAGACCACCCCCAAAGGGAAACCCCCGAGAAATCCCCTTAGAGGGCAATTCTGACCAATGCAGTTCACCCTCACTGACTTGTCAAATGGCTCAAGGGGACTTACTGCCAGCATTCTACTTTGCCCAAAGTGAACCAAGTACCACGAGGTTGGTCTGAATTAAAGCTGGCTGACAAATAAAAGGCCCTGGTCAGACGGCAACCGTGAGCTTTTCAGAAGGTTCAAACAGTGCACCTTGTACATATCTGTAAAAAGTAGATCCTATTGCAACCATGGATGATGGATGATGATCTCTGCTAGAGATTTCACCATCCAAAATGTTGTGTTTCGTGCAAACAACCTTCTGACTGACCCATAAAATGACATTCAATGGCAACTGCACTCATCAGCCTTGCGAGAAAGGGGAGAAATGTGTTTTTTCTCAGTGCATTTTCCACTGGATCCCTCAACACTGTCAGGTATGACAGCCAATAATGCATTTGTTCACTCAGCCATGAGCGGAGTTGAGGCATAGGTAATGTACGTGAGCTGCTTTAGAATGAAAGATCTCCTTCTCAAATGACTAGCTCATCTAAAGCTTTTTCCATGATGGAATTGGCCTGTCCTTAATAATAGATTCTACCTGGCTTCATGGACACTGTTGGGACTTGCACTGGAGTTGATTCCATGGGCACTGCTCAGAATGTCACAGTCCCTAGTGGGGATTCTTCACATAAGGGCATTGAAAGACTACGTGGCTAACCAGTTTGCAGCTAGTTTTCAAAGTGTCGTGCATTCCTCAGTAACAGCGAAAATGGTACATAAGAACATAAGAAATAAGAGCAGGAGTAGGCCATCTAGCCCCTCGAGCCTGCCTCGCCATTCAATAAGATCATGGCTGATCTGTTTAGTTCCACTTACCCGCCCGCTCCCCATAACCCTTAATTCCCTTATTGATCAGAAATCTATCTACCTGTGACTTTAACATATTTAACGAGGTAGCCTCCACTGCTTCAATGGGCAGAGAATTCCTGAGATTCACTACCCTCTGAGAGAAGAAGTTCCTCCTCAACTCTGTCCTAAACCGACTCCCTTTGAAAGGGGGTGCAAGAAGAGAGAGACTTCAGGTTGCTTGTGCAAAAAATCTGAGGGTGGGCAGGACAGGGGAAGCATGTAGTTAACGAAGCTTATGGGATCGTGGGCTTTATAAAATCGAGATAAAAAGGCAGTCCGTGTTACTGTATGAAACACTAGTTCTGCCTCAGCTGGAGTACTATGTCCGATTCCGGCTAGCACATTTTAGGAAGAATGTGACGACTGTGGGGAGGGTACAAGAGAGATTTGCCAGAATAATTCCAGTAATGAGGAATTACATTACATGGATAGATTGAAGAAACTTAGGCTGTTCTCCTGAGAGCTGAGAAAGCCAAAAAGAGATGTTTAAAATCGTGAAGAGTTCAGATGGAACAAGTAGAGAGAAACCATCAAGGACTGAAGAGTCGATAGACGGAGTGCGCAGATTTAAGGTGATTGGCAAATTCAGAAGTGGCATGAGGAAAGACCTTGTTTCTGAACCAACAAGTGTTGAAGGTTTGGAGTGCACTGCCTGATATGGCGCTGGATACAGATTCAATAGTAGATTTCAAAAGGGATTTGGATAAATTGAAGATAAAATTGCTATGATAAGAGGAAACACGAGGAAGAGTGCAACTAACTGAGTCATACTTTGAAGGAGACTCGATAGGCAGAATAGCCTCCTGTGTTGTACTATTCGAAGAACAGTATACTTTTAAACTTACAAATCACGTGCGTCTAAATCCTGGTGGCTATTCCCCATAAATACAAGTGTATTGGTGGTGGTGACAGTGAGAGTACATGATGTTAAAAGGTTCTGCTGGCACCATCAGTTAAATGGCACTCAGTGCAGAAAAACATCTGGGAGAAGTTCGCAGTGAGCACGGCCAACGGAGAGGTCAGGAAGGGAAACTGAATGAATGGTCAAAACAAGGAGAGAGAGAGTAAGGTATAATCAAGCAAATGAGGAGAGGGAGAGCGAGGGAGAGAGGGGAAAGAATGAATAGAATAGGGTGGTCAAGAAGCATGGCAACTAGACAATGATGATTTTGGGGAAGGAAGAGTGAATAAAAATGGAGTGTTAAAGGAGCACAAGATGTCTTTTCTTTTAATTCATTACTTGAGGGATTTACTAACACCAGAAGCAGTTCAGAGAAGGTTCACCAAGATGGTTCCTGGGATGGAGGGATTTGTCTTATGAGGAAATGTTGAGCAGGTTGGTCCTGTACCCACCTGAACTTTACAAGGATTGGGAGGTGATCTTATAAAAACATGTCAGATTCTGAGGGGGCTTGACAGAGTAGATGCTGGGATAATTTTTCCTCTCATGGGGGAATCTAGAACTAGAGTATAGTTTAAGATGAGAAGTATCCCATTTATGATGGGGATAAGGGAGAATTTCTTCTCCAAGGGTCATCAGTCTTTGCAATTGTCTTCCACACAGTGCAATGGAGGCTGGGTCATGGAATCTTTCCAAGGCTGAGTTGGATCCATAAGCGAATCAAGGCATCAAGGAGTTTAGAAGTATGAGGGAGGGGGGAATCAGATAGAAACCTATAAAATTCTAACAGTATTAGACAGGCAAATGCAGGAAGGATGTTCCCGATAGTAGGGGTGTCCAAAACCAGAGTTCATAGTCTAAGGGTAGGGGGTAAATCTTCTGGATTGCAATGAGGAGAAATATCTTCAACCAGGGAGTGGTGAATCTGTGAAATTCGCTACCACAGAGAGCAGTTGAGGCCAAAACATTTTGTGGGGGGGGGGAAGAGAGTGAGAGAGAGAGAGAGAGACAGAGAGAGAGAGAGAGATGTCGATGCCAATGAGGCCATACCTCAGCGATGCTGGGTTTGGGGGGGGGGGTTGTTCAGTGATACAAAGGCCCAACTCTTCTTGATACTGTAAAACTTCCAAGCAGCAGGAACTAAGGAATATGGGATGACTGATCACCATGGGATCATCAGAAGATATTCCTAATTGCAAGGCATTTTACAAGAACATGGTTTCCATTTATCGAGTACCACAGACTCCTCCCTGGCATTCACCCCACCCAATGAACAGTGCCAACCAGGAGGTGACCTGCCTCCCACCAGCTAACAACTGAGGAAAAATAACTAATCTGGCATTTATCAGATGTTTATTCGGGGCTCTGAAATGCACTCTCCCAAATTAAAACTGTGTAAGATATTTAGCAAGAGCTAATTGTGTGCACTGCATTTTGGGCTGGTGAGCTACACCAATGTGATGCAGCTGTTTTGTCTCACAGCGCACTTGAACAGATGTTTAGCTGTGTAGTTTATACTCATAGAAATGATCTGTGTTATTTCATCCTCCACCAGATATGGACTTTATATGGATAACGATAAATTGATGCTATGTTTCAGGTTGGACCAAGAATGGAAAGCTCTTGTTCACAGTAGGTTCAACTAGCCACTGAAGTTGTTGAAACTAAATTGCGGTGATCATTAAAACTATTGAAGGATAAAATGTGAAAATAAGCTTGCTTCTTTAAAAAAAAAGGTATGCTTACTTTTTCCGCTCCTTCTCTCGTTTCAGAGTCTGCTGGCTTCCTGACTGCTGGGCCTGTGATTGAAGTAATTCAGCTGCAGTCTTCCTTTGCTTAAAGGCATTAATCTCATCATCCAGGCTCTTTTTCTTATCTTCTAATTTCTTCTTTTCGTCCTGATGAAGTTTCTTTAAACGATCAAATTTATCGTGCAGCTGGGAGATAGAGAAAGAAATAGTGAGGGAGAAAAAAAAAATCAAAACAATGGCTACACCTCAAAGTAATTAACTGGCAGCAAACAAGTCAGGGTGTCCGGAGAACATGGGAGGAGCAAAGTACTTTCTATGGTTGCAAGAGAACACAAACAGCCTTCTGCCTATAACGTGCTCCCACCACAAAAATCTTGCTAGTTTCTCCAGGAGGAGAGGGACCAAAATAAAACCAAGGGTAGCCAATTGGCACAGTGGTTAGCAATGCTGCCTCATAGCTTCAGGGACTTGGGTTCAATTCCTTACGTGGGTGACTGTCTGGAGTTTGTACATTCTCCCCGTGTCTGCATGGGTTTCCTCCAGGTGCTCCGGTTTCCTCCCACAGTCCAAAGATGTGCAGGTTAGGTGGATTGGCCGTGCTAAATTGCTCCTTAGTGTCCCAAGATATGTAGGCTAGATAGGATTAACCATGGTAAATGTGTGGGATTATGGGGATAGGACAGGAGGGGGGGGGTCTGGGTAAGATACTCTGTCAGAGTGCACAGACTCAATGGGCCGAATGGCCTCTGTGCTGTAGTGATTCTATGGCCTTTACCTCCTTCTCCGCTTCCTTTAGTTCCGACTCCTTCTCCTTCACTCTCATGACAAACATCTGTCTCATCTCTTCCTCTTTTTTCTGGAGCTCTCCGAGAAATTCATTCCTCTTTGCCTCGTATGTTTCCTGCAAGCTGCAAAAGGAATCCATTATTTACCTGACACTAAGAACTTGCAGAGCTCAATTAACGCTGCCAGTTAACTTTACAGTAAGCAATGATAACGCATGCAGAGAGCGCTTAACTGGGAAGGGGAAAATCATTGGCATTTCCACTCAACTCAAACATTTCATGATCAGCAGCTCTTGTGCAGGTTTAAGGTGGAAAAGACAGTCAAATTTATCTTCCCAGATAGATCTCTATAGATCGCTAGACTATTAATCCAGAAACTCAGCTCATGTTCTGGGGACCCGGGTTTGAATCCTGCCATGTCAGATGGTGGAATTTGAATTCAATTAAAAAAAAAACTGGAATTAAGAATCTACTGATAACAATGAAACCATTGTTGGAAAAACCCATTTGGTTCACTAATATCCTTTCGGGAAGGAAATCTGCTGTCCTTACCTGGTCTGGCCTAAATGTGACTCCAGAGCCACAACAATGTGGTTGACTCTCAACTGCCCTCTGAAATGACCTAACAAGTCACACAGTTCCAGGTCAACTAGGGATGGGCAATAAATGCTGGCCAGCCAGTGATGCCTACGTCCCATGACTGAATAAAAGAAATATCAACAACAGTCAACTTTTACAGCATTCCAGGACAACTAAGGTGCGAACCTTTACATTTCTAGGATGTGGTACGGGAGACTAGGTGCAGCCTTATTGGTGCAGGTATTGCAGAAACTCGGATCTCGTGCCAGTGCACTCTGTACCTGAAGGGTTTGTTATCAGGATCTGTATCCTTGAATCCCATCTCCTCCAGTTTACAACGCCGGTACAGCTCATAGTGACGGGTGTGCGTCTGTTCCCGGAGGTCCTCCATATTGACTCGGATTAGCATCTCCCTTAGCTTCACAAAGTCACAGTGGTTTTCATTTTCCACTGCATTCAATTTAGAGTTTTAGGGTTAAGGGGTGGAAAAAAAAACATGTTAAAATTGTAAAACAAAAATCAGAATATTAGACTCCATCTTCCCAGGAGGAAAGCCAAACAGCAACCAGGTAGATGCCACACACTGATTAATTCAATTTGCTCCATATGGACATTGTTGTCACACCTCACGTTCACTGGGCAGTGGATATTAGGATTGGGGTGGGGGAGGTGGAGGTGCAAGTGGGATGTGCCATTAGTCTTTAAAAATACACCTTTGCAATACAATGTGTATCCACAACCAATGGTTTGCGGAAGGCGTATACTGGCAGACGAGGGTGAGCAAATAAAAGGCGAACTGAAATCAAAGCTGGAGCTAAAATCAGCATTAGCGGAACTGGTGACTAACACACTGAATGAACAGACTTGCTCTTCTGCTCGGACGATGCTTGCAGACATGTGTCAGGACATTCTAACCGGGACTTTTAACATAAGCCCTCGTTTCATTTCTCCGTAACACAGCGTCACTTCTGTATGGTCTCCAACAACAGGCTTGCTGACTACTATGGAAAGAGGATGGAGTTGGGATTTCTCTTAGAGACAGCCTACAACCCAATGATAAGAGATCCTTACCAAACACACTGAAAGCTGATGCCATTCAATCTTCAAAGTCTTCATGTTCTTAATTTTTTTTTAAATTCCCCCTCCTTCATTTGTGGACCTCTGAGACCCTAAACCAAGTCTTTAGTTTTCACGAGCAAGTGAGTACAAGTTCAGAGCAGAGCTTGCCCCTGCACCCGCCCAACATTCTCACGATGGTGCTTTCAGCGAGGGATATCAGATAACCATCTGGAGCCGAAATCCTGGACAATTAGCTCCCACACAAGGAGCCAATTGTCGTGCTTTTACTGCCTGACTGAGATCAGCTAACTCAGCAGATACTGATTAGCCACCAACTAAACACACTGCGTGGAGATAGCAAAGCAACAGGGGGCATGGAACCCTCGCGTGTGAAAGAACACCACCTAATAAAGGAATGTTTCAGTCACTTACCCAGAATGTAAACCTGCAGCGTTGCTACACAAATCGCACTGCAGCTGGGCAAATAACCAGTAAAATAACAACCCTCACAGTGCTCGCAACAGTGACATGGCTGGATCGAGAATACGCCGAAAGTTCTGCAAATGGGAGGCCCTTCCAAGAGTGTCATCTAGCAAGAGTGTCATACATGAGTCCGGCAATAACTCCCCAGTCACACCATTATAAAACAGCATCACCCTGGGCCATTATGGTTAACACGTAGGAAGCATAAAAATAAATAAAAGGAGAAAAGTGGATTCAAAGACATTTTACTTTGAATGGTGATGTGATGGCATTGCATTGTGCTGGACATTAAGGAACAGCCACCAACAAAAAAAACACTGAAGTAATTGATCCATCCATGTTAAGCAACATCAGGGAGCTTTGTTTGTAGTTGGCGAAGATTCCTGCCATCGCTTTGTCATGAAACCAGCTATGAAACCAGCTTACCCTGCACAGTGCCCCAGGGGTACTGACGTGCCTTCATCATCTTGTTCCCAATCTTGATTTCCTCTGTGCTCCCAACTACAGCAAACGGCAAGTGTGCCTGAAATACGTAGAAGTGCCCGTGTTAATTGCTCTGATAAAATATTTTATAATACAAATCCTATCGGCTTTAATTTTAAATAATACAGCCATTAAATCATGCCTGAAAGAGCGATTCAATTAGTCCCACTCTCCCATTCTCTTTATGGAAACGGTGGCACAGTGGTTAGCACTGCTGCCTCACAGCACTGAGCACGGCTGCCTCACAGCGCCAGGGACCCGAGTTCGATTCCCGGCTTGGTCACTGTCTGTGTGGAGTTTGCACGTTCTCCCCGTGTCTGCGTGGGTTTCCTCCGGGTGCTCTGGTTTCCTCCCACATCCTGAAAGACGTGCTGGTTAGGCGCATTGACCCGAACAGGCGCCATAGTGTGGCGACTAGAGGAATTTCACAATAGCTTCATTGCAGTGTTAATGTAAGCCTTACTTGTAATTAATAAACAAACTTTAAACTTTTTTCTACAGCCCAACATGTTTTCCCCTTTTATTATCTGTTCAATTCCCTTCCGAAGTTATTTTTGAATCTGCTTCAACCGCACTTTCAGGCAGTGCCTTCCAGATCATACATGGCAGAGGCAAGAATTCCCATCCCACCCCAGTTACTGACTCTCCTGCAGTGGAGACAGTTTCCCCCATCTAATCTATCAAAAGCCCTCATTGTTGGAAAATTTAATGGAGGTGAGAGCTTCAAAGAGAATAACCCCAGATTCTGCAATCTGCCACATAACTGAAGACCCCATCCCTGGTACCGTTTTGGCAAATCTCGTTTGGAAGATGTTGACAACATTCCGATATTATTTTGCCCGGAATTGGACACAATACACCAATAGAGAGCTAACCAATTATTTATAAAGGTTTAGTACAACACCATACCCATGATCACCACATCCAAGTCCCACTACAATAAAAACAGACCCACATACTTCTATTTATAACATTGAGGATCATGTACAGTGCATCACCACCATCTCAAGGGCAATTAGGAATGAGTAACAAATGCTGGTCTCACTAGTGACGCTCACAACACACGGGAAAAAATGTTTTTCTTTTATAAAACAAACAGACTTTTCAGCTTGTCCAACCTGATTCAGAAGTTTCAGATCATTAAGCATGAGGGAACTATCAGAATGAAATAAATCACAAAATAGGAATAATGCAGCTGTGTATCATTCAGAGACACTGTAATGTTATGGGAATAACACATTAAAAACTTAAGCCCCCGCAATCACAGTGCGGAGTTAATTTACTCCAACTGAAATTAAATACTTACTGAAGCGAGTGTGTGGCCTTATCCGGCAGTCACAGTATTCAGGTTTGTGGAACATGACATTCTAACATTACTGATATGGTGTCAGAAAGAATACATTCACCCATACACATGGAGGGAGTTCAGCTCAAACATCAGGCACATGCATCAACTTTGCCACTCGAGGGCTGATTTGACAGGTTTTGAAGTGACAGCTTGGGGCCACAAGCGATGCACTGAGCTTTCACAAGAAAACGACCTTGGTTCTTTCATGCTCCAATAAAATGGCAGTGTTTCTAAACACAGTGTAAATGCAGCAGGCACAAGATGGATAGGATAAAACAATTACAGATTTACACTTCTTTATTAGCTCTTTTGCAACCTGACTTTCCTCTCTGAATAATCACAACATGAATTCAAGAACGCTTTTCTGCAGACAAATATTTGAAGATGGAGAAACAAGTATGAAAGGAATGTTGGGACGATGAACAAAACCCCAGAATGGACTCTCACGGAGGAGAGAGGAGCATGAGGGGGGAAGCGGGTGAAGTGGCGAACGCCTGCCCGCCAGAGGGAAGCGGGGAGCGTAGCTGCCAGTGCCTGTCACACTGTGCACCAGGGAGCGTAGCTGCCAGTGCCTGGCTTTGCTCACATACAATTCCAGCACCATGTTATATGGTTAACTCTGATGTTTCCCCAGCAACAAGAGATGCACAATCTCCCATGTTAAAACAAGTTAAAGCCAATAGCGTAATGTGAGTTAATGACTTGCAGCATTTATGATACACCATCAGAAGTTTGCTTAATTCCGGTCTTGGACAAAAATAGCTCCTTATACAAGGCACTGGCTGCAAAATCACTTTCGCCTACAGTTAGCCTTCCAAATATTTACTATGATTTGCCAAACAATGCCAGTGCATGCCAGTTTACATGTCCCTTGCAAAATCTTCACTTCAATGTCACCTTTCTATTCTGCCCCATTTTTCTTTGGAACCAGTGTGCCCAATAGGTCACTTATAGTCAGAGCACAAAGTATTAATCTGGCAGACCATAATTTCTGGTTCCGTCTTAAATTGGAAGAAAAAAAAAAAGAGAGATTCCAGAAAACTCACATTCATTGTTCCATTTATCTCTGCTACTGTCTCATCGTCTGTTGGGAACTGGTAAATCTGCACTCCATTGCTCACCAATTCACTCATTATCTTGATCTTGAATTTCTGGAGCTCATTCTTGGAGATGGAATCTGCTTTGGCAATGATTGGGATTATATTGACCTAAAGAATAAAACAGAAAAGGACACGGTTTAAATGCTTTTTGCATGGTGTAGGTTTGCATAACTTAACAGCTATAAGTCCGAAGCACGCAAAGGCTTCATATATTGTGGATAAAACAGTGAGTTGGGGGCACAAATTGCCTTGGGCGGTTTGATGGGAATTGTGAGCTGAACATCTGCGTTACAAATTTTCAGGGGAAATGAGAAACAAAAAAGGGAAATAAAAATGGGTGGAGAAGCAATCAGAAAAGGATCCCATCTCTTCACTAGAACATCTGGAGCTGTGCTAATACAAAATGTGTGCCAATAGTTAGTCAGTAGGTACGGTAATGGTAGAATTCTTAATTTGCATTTTAGGCCACAAAACCGTGGGATCAAGAGGGGTGGCAGAGGGGAATGCAATTCAGAGAGACAGGCAAGAACAACAGTGAAAAGTCAGGGAACACTTGCAAGTAGTGCTTCCTTGGTCTATATGTTTCTACTCAAACATGGAAAGAAGCCTTGCTGGACCAAGGTCTGGGAGAAGCAAGTAAGCAAATATCTGATTTGAGAATAGGGAAGCAACTGTCTGCAGACAAAGCCCAGAGTTGCGAGAGAATGAGGTTATGTTCCATTGGGAAAGACTAAACAGACTGGAACTTCTTGCTCCAGAAAAAGGTCAAGGGGTGATCTCATTGAGGCCTTTAGCAATATGAAGGGTTCAATATGATAGATGTAGAGATGTTGTTTTTGCTTGTGGAACAGTCCAAAACTCAAGAGTAGCAAATACAAGAAATCCAATATCATAAATCCAATACAGAATTCAAGAGCAACCCCTTTACTGAGAGGGTGAGGTGTGAACTCTCCACCATTTGGAATGGTTGAAGTGAATAGGTGCATTTAAGGGAAAGCCAGATAAGGGGCAGAAAGGAGCAGAAGGATATGCTGATGGTGGTGAGGAAGGAGGAGGTTGGGAGAACGTTTATGTGGAGCTTAGATCAGTTGGGCCAAATGGCCTGTTTCTCCAAATTCCACGCATTCCACTGCCATCTGTGAATGACACTCTGAAGAGTTAGCATTTGGAGCTAGAGATTGAACATTGACAACTCAACAGTTAATGATTACTGGTAGGCAGAACAATTAGTCCTGGGGTGAAGCTGTAAAAGAATGTTTGATAGCTTGAATTCCAAATAAACAGGTCAAGTTCTCACTCCTGCAATTTCAGCAAAAGATAAAAACATCCTGATCACTACAATAATTAAAACGCTCCAAAGGAGGGTTAAGATTACGTGACCCTCTGAGTGAAGATGGTCCTCCCCCCCCCCCCCCGTAACTCCTTCAAGGCTGGTCCCCAGGTCTCTTGATGTTGAGAAAACGAGGTGGATGGCCTGCACCTGCCAGTCAGTGCTAACGGCAGTCTTTGTCTGTTACTGAGAAGTAGATAACGATGAGGCGGCCCACCTTATTTGTCCTCTCCCAGGTTGAAATAATTCCTGATAGCCGAGCAGGTAAGATACTGCCTGTTCATATGAAGATAAACCGACCATCAAAAAATCCCAGGATTAATTATTTGGGTAGAAGTGTCTGCTGCATCCATGCAGCCAAACCAGTGTTGCTCGTTAATAGTGTTTCCAAGCTGGTTGGTCAAATCAGTAAAACCAAGACATCTTTACTCAAGAGTTTATTGATTTGTTCAGTCTCTCAGCACTCCTCCCACTCCCCCAGTGTCCCAGCTGTCCCCAATTTAAGTGTGAAGTACTTAATTAAACAATGCGCATCTTAACAATATAATTAACATACAATTAACATTGTGCTATGTCTGGCATGGCAGTCTCCAACTCAGTACCAAACCAGACAAAGATAACTAGAATTGGAAACAGAATTCTTCACACTGCAGTAGCAAGGACTGTTCTAAAATTGGAGTTAGGTGCCATACCCTGTATTTGACTGGGTAATGCTTAATACTGACTGTGGGTGTAAAAATAATCGGAACAATTGGAGCAATTGTGTAATCCTACGCTTGCAGGGAGCACAGGTCAGAGACAGGGTATCCAAAATCTTGGCCCTAATTTGTCCAAACTGCATTCCCAGCGAGTGTGATTACTTGCGGGAAGCATGGGGACACCCATGGTATTCCGTTCTCCAGCACCAATATCCATCGCTGAAAAAACACAAACATTTAATATTGGAAAGAGGAATAGGGTTCTCTGGACTGCAGCTTTAAACTTTTAACCTCCTTGTTCTGCATTAAATTGACAGTACACGCAAATTTTAGTTGGTTTTCATTTTCTATACTCTAAATATTCTGATCAATAGGCTTAAAGCCAATCTTTCACACAACAACGGGAACTCTTGGACTTAAGTCTCCTGAAAACCAAAATAACCCCAAGGACAAAGAAGTAAGAAATTAGGACATAAATCACATCGTTATTGTTTGGATGTTCTTGTGAAATGTAGATTATACAGATCAGCACATTGAACAAGAGGAGCAAACAGGAAGTATTTGCATCTGACATCAAATGTTTGGTAAACAACGGGACTAATCAACCACCAGACACTGGCATTTTCTCTCCCCACCCACATCTTAATTTATTTATTTTCTCTCCTCTGAGTCTCTTTCATGATAGATATGGCTCCCCAAATGAACCTGGCTCTAGACCTTTGCCAGCACCATTTGGCAACCACCATTCCCCAAGTGCACAGGGGTAAGTCCGTGAACCCATTTTCCTGTATCTGAGCAGAGGAAAGGCAGTGGAGTGCCTCCTGGGTCCCGACTGCACATTGACAAGCATTGATTTGAAAGACAACCTATATTGCGGTTTGAAAAAACATACATTTATATAGCACCTTTTAGAATCTCAGAATGTCCCAAGCAGCTTTAGAGCCACTGAAGTACTTTTGAAATGTAGCCACAGTTATTAGTAAGGAGAGGTCTTGTGGCCCCAGTAGTAAAGGCCAGAAGTTCCAGTTTAAGTCCTACTTCAGGACCTGATGGCTGTGGAAGGTATTCATAACATGGCCAAACAGCTCAATTGTCAGCCTGTAAATCCCTCCAATAGACCTGATGGCAGACAGTGAGAGTCAGGAGTTTCCTGGTCAGCCATACTGCAGAAAGCAATGGAAAACCATTGCAGGACATTGCCAAGCATAATTACGGACCAACCCAATGAACGTTCATGATCACCTTAGGGCAGGGTACCTGTTGGAGGATGAATTAAGGGAAAGGTGCTGGCCGACTTGTACACAGCTCAAGTCTGTTGATGAGGCAGAGGGTTGATGAAGGTAGTGCTGCTGATGTGGTGTACATAGAATTCCATCGACACAACAGACTTCTGAGCAAAGTTAGAGCTCATGGAACAAAAGGGATAATAGCAACACGGATACACAATTGGTGAAGTGACGGGAAACAAAGAGTAGTGGTGGCGAATGGTTATTTTTCGGACTGAAGGAAGGTTCACAGTGGAATTCCCCAAGGATCGTTGTTAAGATCCCTGCTCTTCCTGATGTATATTAATAACCTAGATCTTGTGGTACAGGACACAATTTGAAAATTTGCAGATGATACAAAACTTGGGAGTAATGTGAACTGTGAGGAGGGTAGTGTAGAATTACAAGGAACAGAGACAGGTTAGTGGAGTGGGTGGACAAATGGCAGATGGAATTTAATGCAGAGTGTGAAGTGATTTGTTTTTGTAGAAAGAACATTAAGACACAATAATAAAATAATCGGTACAATGCTAAAGAAGGAATTTTGGGTGTATATGTGCATAAATCCTGAAGAAGGCAGGCAGTTTGAGACAGCAGTTAATAAAGCACAGCATCCTAGGTTTTATTAATAGGGGCGTAGAGTACCTAAGCAAGGAAGGTTTGTTAAACTTAGATAAAAGGCTGGTTCAGCCTCAGTATTGCATCCAGTTCTAGTCACTACATTTTAGGAAGGATGTGAAGGCATTAGAGAGGGTGTAGAAAATATTCATGAGAATGGTTTTCACGGATGGGGGGAACTTCAGTTATGTAGATAAATTGGAGGAGTTGGGGCTGTTTTCGTTGAAGAGGTGGAGAGGAGATTTGACAGAGACATTTAAAATTTTGGGATGTATGGATAGGATAAGGAGAAAGCATCAGAGGACACAAATCTAAGGTAATTGGCAAAAGAAATAATGGTGACATGAGGAGAACCTTTTTCACAGTGCATGTTAGTATCTGGAATGCAGCTCCTGAGAGTGTGGTGGAGGCCGGTTCAATCGAGGTATTCAAGAGGGAAATTGGATTATTGACTGAAAGGGCAATGGAGAGAAGACACTTGGTGAATTGCCCCTTCAGAGAGCCAGTACAGTGCTGTAACCATGCTGTGATGAGGTTCTGATAGGGTTCTGATATATTAGACTGCAAACATAAGAAGGGCTACTCCTCCCGTGCTACACCCCACCTTACTGTCCAATTTTTTCATGGTCACCAAATCAAGAGACTTTAAAGAATGGCCGGTGGGAGCGATGAAGTACAGGCAGACGTGGATCCGACTGTCATGGTAGTTGTGCAGCGTGCGTTTGATCTTCAGCTCTTCCTGCAGGTAGGCTTCAAACTGAGCATCGATAAACTCGACGATAGACTTGTAGCTGCAGAATAAGAGGTCACAATTTTTAATTTTGATGCCAAACAGAAGGAAATTACAAAGCAACTTCTATTTTTGGACAGAACTAAAAAAGGGATCGTTTATATAAACTGACTCACAGAAACAGCTGGACCAAGCAGAAAGACAGCAAACAGTAGTCTGCCAGAGAGGAAGTGGGGACTGCCTCAGGAGGATTAACCCCATCCCACTGCTATGCCTCAGTCAATGAGAGTGGGACTGGAACAGGTTGGGAACAAGTAACCTGCACGCCATCCCCACTTGAAGCTCTTGAATGACAGGGCCCTGAGATGGGCGCAACTTAATGAGAATAGTCCCAAGTTTTTCGAACTCCAAGCTGAACTACCAGTGAGGAATTGAGACAGTTTTCCCTGGGACAAGGAAACAAAGATCAATCTGGACATTCTCCTACTCCTGAAAATCTCATTACGCCATGCACAAGAATACTCATGATTAGAAGAGGTTGTTGAATCTATTGAAGCTCATTGATCCATCTCGCCAACCATGGTTCCCAATTACACCTGGTACTACCTGGGACTCGAGGAATAGGGCCTGGGTGGGACTGTTGTCAGTGTAGACTCGATGGACTGAATGGCATCCTTCTGCTCTGTAGGGATTCTATGATGATATCCCAATGTTGTAATCTTCATTATTGTGTTTGGTAAATTATTTTAAACACTTATTACTCTGAGTAAAGTAGTATGTCCTAATGATCTGTTCTAAATTTACCATTGTTAGTGCATATTCTCTGGTCCAATTTTCTCTGGGTACTCTGAAGTAATCATCTGGGTTTATCCAGATTACACCGAACTTCTCCCTTCACTTTCTGTAGACAGGGTCACCAGTGGCCTGACCAGCATTTAGTGTCCATTCATATTTGTTCTCATGAAGGTGGGCCTTCTTGAACCACTGCAGTCTTTGTGGTGAAGGTTCTCTCCACAACAATTGTTTGCAGCTAGTTGATGCACTTCAGAGAGCACTTAAGATTCAACCACCTTGCTGTGGGACTGGAGTTACATATACGTCAGACCGCATTAAGGACAGCAGCTTTCCTTCCCAGGAGGACCGTAAATAGGCTTGGCACATTGGGGCCTATTTCTGGGACATAACTGCTATTTGCAAGCGAACTATTGGACCTATTGGACAATCCAACAGTTTCATGACTACCTTTACTGATGCAAGCTTTTTATTTCCAGATTTTGTCAACTACTGTGATGGCATTTGAACTCTCTCTGGATCTGCTGTCCAAGCTTCTGGTAAGTCTAGTAACATAGTAGGACGGCACGGTAGCACAGTGGTTAGCACTGCTGCTTCACAGCTCCAGGGAACTGGGTTCGATTCCCGGCTTGGGTCACTGTCTGTGTGGATTGTGGATTGTGGTCGGTGCAGACTCGATGGGCCGAATGGTCTCCTTTTGCACTGTAGGGTTTCTATGATTATCACTACACCACCATAATACTGCAACCAGCAAAGGTGAAACTTGTCCAATCTTTCCTCATAACTCACTCCGTCACACTTGGAAACTGGGTCTCACTGTTCTATGTGCAATTTCCAAGTAGATCTCTTTTTGACAGCGTGGTGTACAAATCTGAATATATATGGTAGGACCAGGATGTTGATCAGCCTTCATACAACTTGCATAGAATTGGGCTCTGGCTACAATATTCTAACAATTCATTAGCTTTAATTACTTCACAACATTGCCCCGACACAGATGTGATGAGGTTGCCATTACTCCCAAGTCTCCTAAATCTCCTCGTGCAACTCAATATTTTCTACTAATTACAATCTACGAAGAAATCCCACTCCACTTGAAAAGTAATTTGTTACATGATGCACCTTGAGACATTTCAATATGGTAAAGTACTACACAATTTAATTAGTCTGCACCCACATTCAATTTAACTTGACAAGCCTATCAAATTGCATAACTAGGCTCAACCATTTTGTAAATTAAAACTACATCATCCGCTTCCACAATGGCTTAATTTTTTGTTCTATTAGCAAATGTGACCAGTTCATAGTGTTTTTCTTTACTAGCCAATTTGTGGAGCATTGTGAGCGAGGTCTAGTAGCAGGTTGGGTACTTGTGCTTTTGGGGGTGAGGGGGGGGAAGAGGTGGAGCGAGTGACTGATTTACAGGACAGTGGCAAAGCTCAGGAATGTGCCCCACTGCCGCCTGGATTAGATCAGCATGGACTGTGGTTTGTCCAGGGATTGATCCTAGATTCTTCCTGGACCGTACAGTTCACTGCTATACTTGCTGATGCCTTTATCCACTGAGCCACTATTGGGAGGACCCATATGTCCACAAATGACAGGAAATGATGACCGTAATGGAAGAGATTCTCAATGTGAATGACTCATCGACCCTCCCTCAGATCAGACACCATTGAAATCCTGCACTTATTGCCTTCTCCACACAATCTCTCTACTTTGGTTCTCTGTCCACGGTCAGGAGGTGTTGCATACAGATAAGCAAGGAGCTCCACAGGGTGGGCTGACATGCAGAGCAGTTTTGAGCTGCCAAGATGCAATACAAACTCTACAATCAGAGGTGGGAACTGGAGTCCTCTCAGTTGTGAGTTCTTAGTTCCCGTCTCAGGACACTTAGCCTAATAAATATGTCAGAATACAAATATTTCTCTCTCTTCCCCCAAATATGGTACCATCGTCCTTTAGGACCACTTCTCCAGTGCACCTAGAATTCTGTAAAATTCATGGAAAGATTTCATTGCAAGACCAAATAAACCCTGTGGCAGGTAAGTATAGATCATGCAGCCCCATCTGTCAAAGGTTGACAGACATTTTGGTATTACCATTTTTTAAATGTTCCCAAATAATATTTTTATGTTACTGTATACAGCAGTATTATACAGCTCTTTTAAAGTTAATTTTACTGTGTTCAGTGCAAGATCCTAACACCACGTTGTTTAAAGTAATAGCTGTCACTTCACATCTAACTGAACTCCAAGCTTCTTTGTTTTGCAACATTGACTCAGATCGATGTTAAAGACTAAACCAGGTCCCTTTAATCAGCTGGTTTTGTACAAAGCTGAAGTCAGTGGGATTAACCCTCATGATTAACCTTCACCTTTAGCGGTACACAGCGGTATGTGGGCTGCACGGTGGCACAGTGGTTAGCACTGCTGCCTCACAGCGCCAGGGACCCGGGTTCGATTTCCGGCTTGGGTCACTGTCTGTGTGGAGTTTGCACGTTCTCCCCGTGTCTGCGTGGGTTTCCTCCGGGTGCTCCTGTTTCCTCCCACAGTCTGAAAGACATGCTGGTTAGGTGCATTGACCTGAACAGGCACCGGACTGTGGCGACTAGGGGAATTTCACTAACTTCATTGCCGTGTTAATGTAAGCCTTACTCGTGACTAATAAATAAACAAACTTTTAACTTTACAACAAGGGAAGGTGAATTCCATGACTTTAGACAGTTGGTGCCAGACGTCTGTTTGGATTTGCAACATTAAAACTTCACTCCAAAATAATTAAAATCAAGAGATACTAATCGTGGGGTGGAAGAAAGCAGTGGGACAGAAATTCTGCAGAATTTGGCAGAACCACCTGGGAGCCTCTTGTGTATAAACAGCCGGTTCTGGGCATTCTTTCATCATGTGACATCCACAAGTGCTCGACAGCTGTGGATCATCCACAGAAGGGCAATTAAGGCAGTGCCATTGCTTAACAAGTGTCTCATTTTACACTTGCTTTTGTTTGTCACCTCTCATCTCCTCTGGACAACCCAACACATTCAACCCAACAAGTTCTGGAAAGAGCCTGCTTTTATGTAATCTTTCCTAATCTTTTTCCATGTCAACCAACTCCATCAAATCACCTTATTCTCCTCTGCTCTAATGATAATTGTGTTCCTGTTTCCAGTGTTATGGTTCAGGTCAGAAACTCCAAGTGTTTTATGAAGCCCGTCTGAATCATAGGTTTTGCATCCTGAATTTGGCTAGGATAAGCATGAGATGTTTCACTTCAGGTATGATTCAAATGACCCACTAGGGAGCTTTTATCAAACAAAGTTTATTCAAGAACATAGTTAACATGTATAGTAAGAAAATTAGCAAGAACTTTTATCAATTACTAACAAGAAACAAAACAATCACTACAATGAATAACTCATGAATATCTCTAATGTGTTCCAATTAAAATCAAAATCCACTAAACAAAACCCTTTAAACAGGTTTATCACCACGCAGGCTAACGCTCACTTAATACTGGAATCCAGTACCCTGGGCTGAATGCTGATTTCAAATTATCTTGAAAACTCAGAGCAGCTTGCAATCTTCAAAACATAGATTCTTTACTGCAGGATGGCAAACAAGATGTGATTTCAGCTAACTGGTAAAACTTTCAAAATAAAAACAGAGAGCAAGAGAGACTTATTTTACCTATGTTTCTTACGAAACTGAAAACAACCCTTGTCATCTGACCGGCACACAGTTTTTTTCCTATTTCTTCTCCCACCAATGACATTACCTAAGGCTACAGAGCTACAAAGCTACAGAGATCATGATTTTTTAAAAAACTCTTAAAGGGACACTAACATCCCACCAGGCAGAATCCTAGAGAATCTGCACTTGACCCCTCTAAGTGTCCCAAGTTTCTTCCTACAATATGGAATCCAGAATGCACACAATACAGTAACAATGGTGTTGGTAAGGGTTTCGCATAAGTTTACCATTATAATTTGTTCTTTACGTTCTATATCACTGGTGATAAAATCTAACATTCTGTCAATCTGTTCATCACCTCGGGTGCTTCATGTCACCCGGAATCCTAAATCTACTTTAAAACCGGTACCATTAATCTATTTACAACAAGCACTCCCTCACATCTCCCGACATTGAATTCCTTCAACCAACTTTCTTTCCCATTTCACCATTTTATCAATATCCATCTTGTTTGAATTATTTACCATGCCTGACTCTATTATCTGAAAATCTGGATACCACCTCCAAACCCGTTAAGTAAATTATCAGAGATCCCCTGTATCCACCAGAATAAGCCCAGAGGTAAAGGTGCATTCAAAAAGCAGCAGGCACCTCTGCTAAATTCAGCACTCCCACAGTACTGCAATTGTCATCGGCCTAGCTTTAATGTTGGGGTCCAGAAGCGGGCCTTGAGCCAAACTAACATTTAGTGCAAAGAAATTAAATTCAGCACATCGAGGCACAGAAATTACAATAGTGTGTGAAAGTTGTTTCTGACCTTTCTTCCTTGTTAATCTGGTCCCCAAATCCCACACTGTTTACGATGGACAGCTTCAGGCGGACATTACTTTCCTGTAGTTCATAGTTGTTGGACTTTATGTGGACTCCTGGCTGATTGTGAGCTGCTGGATCACCTTCGAACCTGGTGTTGAACAGGGTGTCCATTAAGGTGGACTTTCCAAGACCAGTTTCACCTAAAATCAAGGTAGGTTCAAATTGTGAAATAAGCAAAGTGGCCCGAAGTACGACACCATCAATTATCTTCTATGAATGCTGAGACACTAGCACTGCAAATCATACTAAAACTGTGGTGTTGGGAAAAGGACACACTAACTATTGGCTGTAATTTCTCCAACAAGGTGAAGTATGCTGAACAGATGTACAGTTTATGTCAGTTTTTCTTGGCAGAGATCAATCCTCACCAGTAACTGGCAAGAATTACTAACTCCAGTCAGAACAGAGGATAGCATTGTCCACGAGGGTTAGAAAGGGTGCGAACGTGGGCTAAATGTTGCCACAAGCTGCCAACACAAATAGAACAGAAACTGCGTAAGCAGCACACACAAGAGCACTAGGCAACGGGATGACAGAGATAAAACAAAGGCACTAGTGGGAAGACCCTTTACTTACAAGAGACTAGAAATACGCAGAGGTTATAACGTGGCTGCACCATTTCATGCAAGCTAATCACATTCACCTGCCATGCTCCCACATCCTGTTGATCCAATTTTTCTTTTATATATACACCAATTTAATCTAATCTTGAATGTGACATTGTTACTTCCATTTCTGGTTGTGGCAGAATCAAACAGCAATGTGGATAAGGCTGCTTGCTAACCCACTGCCACATTTTAATAGTCAAAATGAAACTGATTCAACAGCATCTGACAAGTAATGACACCACTGACATAGTTGAGCAGAGTTTGTGCAGGCATGAGAGACAGGAGACAGAGAAAGAGGAAGCCACAGAATGGGCGCAATTCAAGTTCCTGTCCGGTGCTAATGCCTGCTGGGATGTGTATCCACAGGCACTGATTAGTTAACTCTCTGGTATGCTGCCCCAAGCAGTCAGGCAACTTGAGGAGGTGACTGAGCAGGAACAAAAAGTTGGAGGAAGCGGGGGGACAGCAAGAGCACTGGGAGGCGGCAAGAGAGGTGAAGAGGAAAGGGAAGTGAGGGGAGGGGGAAAGGGGGAGAGAGCGCGAAGGGGGGGGGGCAAAAAGAGTGGGAGAGAACCCAATACTTGAAACTTTGATATCGTCTTCATCAAATTGCATATGGGGAGAGCTTTAAGTCATGAAGCTCTTTGGTTAAATAGATGTCCTTATCACTTTAAACTTTCCCACATTGAATCCCATCTGCCATGTTTCTGTTTATTTCACCATTCTGTTTATTTCATCCTGAATTCAAATTATCCTCAATATCCACTACTTTGCCAAGTTTCCCACCATCTGAAAACTTTATAAGGGCTCCCTAACACCAGAGTCTAAGTTGATATTAGACTTGAGGAGTAATGGGCTCAAAATTATCCTTTGGGGAACTCCACTGCGAACCACTTTCCAGTCCGAAAAACATCCATCCAACACCACCGCTTCCTGCCACTGAGTCAATTTCATATCCATCCGGTTAATTTCTCCTTAATACCTATGGGCTTTCAATTTCTTAAGCCTCCTGTGTCTACTCCTGTTTGTTTGAGACATTCAAACCAACTCAAATTAAGTTACTCCAGATGTTCCTATAAGGATATATGCCATGTGAAGGTGAATGGAAACAGAATGATCCATACTGGAGCCTAATGGATTTGATCCCCAAATGAGAGGAGATGGCATAGTGCTATTGTTACTAGACTAGAATCCAGAGCCTCAGGGAAATGTTCTGGGGACCCGGGTTCGGATCCCACCACGGCAGATGGTGAAATCTGAATTCAATAAAAACCTGGAATTAAAAGTCTAATGACGACCATGAAACCATTGTCGATCATCATAAAAACCTACCTGGTTCACTAATGTCCTTTAGGGAAGGGAATCTGCCATCCTTACCTGATCTGGTCTACATGTGACTCCAGACCAACAGCAATGTGGTTGACTCTCAAATGCCCTCTGAAATGGAGAGCAATTAGGGGTGGGCAATAAATGCTCGGCCTATCCAGCGATGCCCATATCCCATAAAATTAATACATTTTAAAAAGTACTGAGAGAGGGACCATTTGCCTTGAATCTTTTAACTGGTTGGTATTTCGCCATTAGTTCCTAATATCATGAAAATGAAGAGAAATGATAATGGAAGGTAGTGGTATTTATAGTACAATGGTGCATCTTACTCTGACTAAGAACATTACTTGTGGAAAATTACTTCCATTATTACAAAGCTGTCCTCCTCTGCATTTACCCCAGGGGCATGTGCTCAAGAGGCATATTTCACATTGTGTGTAATGGATGCAATTCAGTAGTATTTCTTTTTAAAACAAATATGAGTGTACAACTTAGGAGCAGGATTAAGCCACCCAGCCCGTCGAGCCTGTCCTGACATTCAAGAACATCATGGCTGATCTGATAGTAACCTCAACTCCTTACTTCCACCTATCCCTGACAACCTTTCACCCCCTTGCTTATTAGGAATCTATCTACCTCTGGCTTAAAATATTCAATGTTTCTGCTTCCACAACCTTTTGAGGAAGTGTGTTCCAAAGGCTCAGATCAGTAACTAATCAATCAAGCACAAAAAATGACCCAACTAGAATTAGCCGATGTCCTGAGGCTTTGCCAGTGAGCAGGTAAAGAAGAATGTGCATGGTCCAAGTTGCAGTAGCACCAACTGTTTAGGTGCATCCATCATATATAAAGCCAGCAAGTTCCAGCAGGAAGATGTCCTTCAGGAAGCCTTGTTAGGTAGTTGACTAATGGGTCAGCATTTCAGGTGAACCGAAGTTTTGGATACAGCTTTAATTTACTCATTTTGATTGTCCCTTACATATCAAACAAAATACAAATCAATTCTTCAGAAGCAAAAATCCAACCGCAGTTATACTATACTGTTTACTGAAGTCAAACTCTCCTTCTGCCTCATTAGAACTTGCTATATTTGACTCATTCATCCATTCTCCAATCTATGTGACTGTGAGAAAGTTTCAGAAAGTTATGCTCTTTCACAAGTTAATCTTAGATGGATGAGAGTGACCTTAAAGTCCATTTGATTTTATTCTTCCACTGAACAAATCCTACTATCCTGTCACAGAATCTTTACAATGCAGGAGGTCATATAGACAATCAAATCTGCACTGGCTCCCCGAAAGAGCATTCTACCTAGTCCCATTTCCCTATCCCCGTAACTTTGTACATTTCAGATAGCAATCAAACCCTTTACGATACCTCAAATCAAACCTGCCTCCATCACCCTCCGAGTAAAATAAAATTCCTTACATTACTTTTACCCGTTATTTTGAATCTGTGCCCTCTAGTGGCCAGGTGGCACAGTGGTTAGCACAGCTGCCTCAGTGCCAGGGTCCGAGTTCAATTCCAGCCTTGGGTGACTGTGGAGTTTGCACATTCTCCTTGTCTGCGTGGGTTTCCTCCGGGTGCTCCGCTTTCCTCCCACAGTCCAAAGACGTGCAGGTTAGGTGACTGGCCATGCTAAATTGACCCTTAGTTTTAGGAGGATTAGCAAGGTAAATATGTGGGGTTACAGGGGATAGGGCCTGGGTGGGATTGTCAGCAGAGTAAGAGTTTTAACAACACCAGGTTAAAGTCCAACAGGTTTATTTGATAGCAAATACCATTAGCTTTCGGAGCGCTGCTCCTTCGTCAGATGGAGTGGAAATGTGCTCTCAAACAGGGCACAGACACAAAATCAAGTTACAGAATACTGATTAGAATGCGAATCCCTACAACCAACCAGATCTTAAAGATACAGACAATGTGGGTGGAGGGAGCATTAAGCACAGATTAAAGAGATGTGTATTGTCTCCAGACAGGACAGCCTGCAAGTCCAGGAGGCAAGCTGTGGGGGCCACTGATAATTGTCAGTGCAGGCTTGATGGGCTGAATGGCCTCCTTCTGTCTTGTAGGGATTCTATGATTCTAGTTCTTGGTGCTCTCGTATGGAAACCATTTCTCACTGTTTATTTTTATATTGTGGGATGTGGGCTTCACTGGCCAGAGCACTTTTGTTGCCCACCCCAATTGTCCTTGAAAAGGTGACATTGAGCTGCCTTCTTGAACTATTGCAGTCTATATCCTGTCCGTACCCCTCAGGATCTTGAATACCACTATCAAGTCAGGCTTCTTTTGTGTAGGCAAACAGTTCCAATCTCTTCTCAGAGTTACAGTTCTGAATCATATTCAAGAATCTCCCGTAGCTTCTCCAATTTCTGCATATCCTTCAAGTATGGCACCCAGAACTGGATATAGTATTCCAGATCAGGCCTAACTGGCGTCTTATACACGTGACTTCCTTACTCTTGTACTCAGTGCCCCTATTAATAAAACCTAAGATAGTGTTGGCTCTCTCAACATGCCCTGCCATCTTCAATGGCATATGTACATAAACACCAGGTCCCTCTGTTCCTGCACCACTTTTAAAGTTTCTCCTTTTGTTTTATAATGTCTCTCCATATCCTTCCAGTCTACATGAATCACCTCACACTTGTCTACATTGAACTTCATCTGCCACTTATCTGCCCAATCCACCAACATATTTTTTCAACTTCATTTGTGAATTTGCCATTTGCTGAATAGGTCCAGCAGTGTCCTGGCCTCAACTCCTCTTCCATAAATTAATTTGTAAAGCTGCAAGCATCAAATCATATTGGCGTATAGCTGAAGATGCCAACAGAAAGACTTGCATTTTTAGCAACAAAAACAGAAAAATGCTGGAAAATCTCAGCAGGTCTGACATTGCATTTTCAGAATGTTTTTCATGGCCACCCGAATGCCTCAAAGTGCTTTATTACCAATGAACTACTTCTGAAGTGAACTCCAGGAAGCTCACATCCTTTTTCAATCTTTCAAACTGTAGAAGGCACACGTCCCACATTAATAACATTGGCAATGTCTAAAAGTATGCTTGAATTAGTGGTTATGTCAATGGTTAGTAATATACTGGCCGGCTGTGCTGTGTTGACTGAAAGACATTCAGTGATCTGTTTGTTACACATGCCAGGAACCAGCAGGGGGAAAAAATAAGTTAATATCTCCATGAAGATCAAATTTGTAACAAGATGACAACTTCTGGTGGACAGAGAACCCATGACAAGTGTCTGAGATGGAAGGGTTCCTAAATGTAATTGATGTCAAGACATATTACCAATGAGCTGAAACACCAACACGTCTGCTTGCACCGCTAGTCTGCGCAGCTAAGCTTTGAAGTGGTTGAATTTTAAAAGTTGCTCATCATCAATTTTCCTCCTCACCCACCCTCAGGAAAGATAAAGATTCACACGACAGCTGTGGTCACTATTTGTGTAAAAGCGGCTCTCGATCATCTGTAATCACTTTTATGCAGGATGGAAAATATTTTTGTGCTGCTTCTTGATCTTGTTCCAATTGTGAACTTTTCATTTATTATGTTTCCGATTATCACCCATCCCCTATTTCCAAGTACTCTGTTTGAATCTTCTCCCTTCCTGGACATCCCTATCACCGCCGCTCTACCATATTTGCTTTCCACAGACATCCACAAGCTCACCAACTCCCACAACTAGCAGACGCTCTCTTCCCCAGTTCCACTTCCTGGAATGAGTCTCTTTGTTCCTCCAATTCACACATTTGTTGCAACGGCACCAACTGTTTGTTCTGAAAATGGGTGCAGACACAATGGGCCGAATGGCTGCCTTCCACGCTGTAACAATACGGAGATTGTGAATGGATTCCATTTTCCTCAACGGACTGACTGAATTCTCTCTTTTCTTAACTGAGGTTTTATTTAAATATGGGTCAGAAATGCCTTTTGACCACGTCTGTCCCATTTCCTGAGGCTCAACAGAGTCCACGTTATCAACTGTGACAGGTTCCCCACCATCCCCCGATCACATCATACAATACGTTGCATTCAGGACTTCATCGACCATTGACATGAGCCTAAAGTGCACATCTTCCCCTCCTCCCCATCACTTTTCAAAGCAGTCATTTTTTTTTTTTTGGGGAGGTGGGGGGGGCGGTGTGTGGAGCAGTGTTAACTGACTTGCTGTTTATGTTCCACTTTGGAATATGGTCACATACTGGGGGTTGGGAAGATTGAAGAGAGGAGGTAAACCTTGTTTGCTCTTTGGACCGTGCATGCCGTTTTTTTTAAAACCTATTTTCTCCCTTCCGCTGGATGCCATGTCTCCCGCTGGGAATTTATTTATTATTAGTCACAAGTAAGGCTTACATTAACACTGCAATGAAGTTACTGTGAAATTCCCCTAGTCGCCACACTCCGGCGCCTGTTCGGATCAATGCACCTAACCAGCACGTCTTTCAGAATGTTGGAAGAAACCACAGCACCTGGAGGAAGCCCACGCAGACACAGGGAGAATGTGCAAACTCCACACAGACAGTGACCCAAGCCAAGAATCAAACTCCGATCCCTGGCGCTGTGAAGCAGCAGTGTTAACCACTGTGCTACTGTGCCGCTCCCACTGAATTGAATTGAAGCCAATTCAAGCATTGCAGTTCCTAAGTTAATGGGGTAAAGGCCAAGACAGAACCCATATTTACTAATCTGCAAGGCCCAGTCCTGGACCAGACCTGTTCACTAACCTCCTTGAGATATTAGGAAACTGGGGAATGGAGGAGGAAAATCAATTATTTCTTTTATCATTTCAAATAGCAAAAAGCAATGAAGACAAATAAAGATACAAACTGAGTCTTCTACCCCTTTAGGCTAGAATTCATTGTGTTTGAAACAAAATAACAACTTTTAAATGATTTGTTTTGTGCCTGTGTTGTGACTCAGTGTATCTTGAGGTATTTCTCCTTTATGAAACATAGTAAGAAGTCTCACAACACCAGGTTAAAGTCCAACAGGTTTATTTGGTAGCACGAGCTTTCGGAGCGTTGCCCCTTCATCAGGTGAGTGTTTCATTTATGAAACATGCTAGAAATCTTTCCACAGAAATTAGTGCCTTGAAATGAAACTGAATAACTTTGGTTTAGCAGCCAAAACTCTGTGGAATACTTCTTTATAACATAGCTATGGGATCCAAGCAAGCTAATACCAGGTGATCGCAAGACCACTCCCAACAGTACGCATTACTTGTAGGAAGAGCAATGCAATCTTTATTACATGGCAAATCACATCCCTCATCCACCGCCCCCATCCTATACCGCCACCCCATGATCACCCACCCACCTCCCCAAACCCATGATCCTCTTCCCCCACCCCATCCCCAACCACAGGCAAACCACATTACATAGCACCAGGCAAGAAGCAGTTCACTAAATCACCTGAATATCTGATCATTTCAATTGAAAACAGATTAAACAAATTTAACAAAAGTTTTCTAGGGAGCAAAGCCACTACTGTGAGAGATGGGGGGGGGGGGGGAAAAATCAGCAAGTGCTTAAAAAAGCCTAAATTAGAAAAACAGAAAAGAAAATTGCCATCAGTTAGTCAGCATTTACAGTGGTTACAATGGTTAGCACTGCTGCCTCACAGCGCCAGGGACCCGAGTTCAATTCCGGCCTCGGGTCACTGTCTGTGTGGAGTTTGAGTTTGCACATTCTCCTCGTGTCTGCGTGGGTTTCCACCGGGTGCTCCAGTTTCCTCCCACAGTCCAAAGACGTGCGGGTTAGGTTGATTGGCCATGCTAAATTGATTCTAGTGTCAGAGAGATCAGCAGAGAAAATATGAGGGGTTACGGGAATAACCGTAACTGGGTGGGATTGTGGTCGGTGCAGACTCAATGGGCCGAATGGCCTCTTTCTGCACTGTAGGGGTTCTATGATTTATTAAGAAGAAAGAGAGGCGAGTACTTCAGGTTTCCTTCACAATGCAGGTATAACGCAGCCCTGAATTAACAAAAGATGTGCTCCCAAAGTGTTTGCTTGTTTTACAGCTGCTGTGCTTTCCCAGAATTTCCTATTACTGAAGCCATCACCGGTGTCCTTTAACTCATCACTATTGATGAGCTCATGAATCAGGAGTCTCTGGCACACATAAATGAAAGCTGGTCGTCACTTATTGTCAAGGAGCCCTCCATTTATTTCCCAAGCCTCTATTCAGAGTTGAGAGTGGGGAGCTTTCATCCAATGTGTTGGACACCAACTCAAAACACTTGCAACAAAAAAATGATTTCAAAGCAATTTGCATTTTCTACCCAAGGTTTGAGATTGTGTCCGTACTGGAACAGATTCGTTTCCTCTGATTCTTATTGGATTGCCCAACAATGATAAATTTCAGACTGAGGGCCGGATTGAGTAGTAGTGACGCCCAATGAATGTGGAGCAGTGACTGAATGGAGACTGGACAGTGTAGGAGTGTTTGTTCACAGGCTCTGTCTATACACATGTGCACACACCAACACACACACTGCTGCAGAGTACAGAGCCACATTTGTTCTAAATCCGAATGATTTTCAGTCTTTGCTCAGCACAATCCAGAGAACGGTGCAGTTTGCCTGACAAATCCCTGAAAAATGGGCACTGAAATAAAAGCAAAATGCTGCAGATCAGAAATGCTGGTAACATTCAGTTGGTCAGGTGGCATCTGTGGAGAGAGAGAAGGACAGTTAGCATCGCGAGTCAAATGTGACCCTTCTTCAAGGAAGAGTCACACTGGACTCGAAACATCAATTTTTGTCCTCTCTCCATAGATGCTGTCGGACAAGCTGAGTTTTCCCAGCATTTTCTGTTTTTATTCCCGAAAATTGGGGTTGCACTATTAGCAAGAAATTGGCCAATAAGTTCACAGACTGCAATATCTCAAGTTTCTGCAACTGCTCAAATCCCATTCTGAGATTCCAGCCATTACTTACATAAAAATGGCATCTTGACACCGGTCAGAATTCACTGCATTTCAAGAAAATCGCCTGCAAGTCAGATTTGCTGAAACTCATTTGTTTTGGCGCTGGTGTTTCCATTTATCATCCACCAGTGATCATAATGTACACAATTTAGTCATAATGCAATGTGCTTAGCACACATTTGACTCAACGTATAAATAATACCTCTTAACATATAAATAATACACACAAGTTGTTGCCAAGTGCTAAATTGATCCATTAGACTTGCAGGTGAATCACACCATGATTGATTTGTAACAATAAAATCAGGCTCTCAGTTTCAAATCAATATAATTCCAGCATTAGCTCATAAGTGAATGGAAGTTCATTTCATTGAGAACAAAAGAGTGGGAGTGGGAGTGTGACACAAGAATGCCCTTTAATCTCAATGGCAGGGAATCTTTATGAAAACAGAGTCTCATAAAAACCTTAATGACAGAGATAAACTCACAGCAACTTCATTGCGAGACGTCTCACAACAGCAGGTTAAAGTCCAACAAGTTTATTTGGTATCACGAGCTTTCAGAACATTGCTCCTTCATCAGGCGAGAAGGAGCAGCACTCTGAAAGCTGTGATACCAAATAAACCTGTTGGACTTCAACCTGGTGTTGTGAGACTTCTTACTGTGCCCACCCCAGTCCAACACTGGCATCTCCACAGCGTAATGCCTTTGCCCTGTTAATGTAAGCCTACTTGTGAAACTAATAAATAAACTTAAACTCCCTCTCCCTTTACTATCTCGACCACAATTTCCAGGAAGAGCACGAGGGATATAACATGCATTCATTCTCTTATTTTCTTAGAAAATGTGGGTTATAGCTCCAAATTAGTTCATTGGTTAAAGTCATCTGTTAGTCATGATTCAGCTACTCAACAATGAACTCAAACATTGAATCTCCACAATGCCATAGCAACACGGCAGTGCTACACAAGCTGCATTAGTTTATTTGGTATTCATATTGAGCACACTTTAACCTCTTCAAAATCCCAAATCATACTCATACCTATGCCTAATCATACACTATTCCATGTACTACACAGAAGCACAAGGCCATCTAATGCAGCGTTTATCTAAGGGGGCAGGGGTCTGTTGAAAAATGGGTTGCCAAAAATGATCCCAAAGATCACCTGACCTTTTTTTCCCCCATTTTCTCTCCAGGAAAAATCTTGCTGCAGTACCATGTATGATCACATGGGGCAAGAATAAACAGGTCAGCGCATCCTGTACATGCACTTGGCGCCAGGCATCCGATATGCAGCGTGGCTTGCAAGGGACAGCCATTTGTTGGAAGTAGGGCGCCGAATAAAATAATTTGAAAATCACTGATGTAATGGTCTTCAAAAGCATAACCTAGAGTCCAGGTTTGGCTTCATTTTCCAGCTAATCACAACCTACACGATAAACCAAATATAGTGGTAATATCATTGGACTCTTAATCCAGAGGCCCAGGTTAATGCTCCAGGGATATATTGGTTCAAACCCCACCATGGCAGCTGGTGGAATTGGAATTCAATTAATAAATATGGAATATAAAGTTTCATGGTCACCATTACAAAGACCATCATTGATTGTTGTAAAAGCCCATCTGGATCAACAAAATCATTTACCTGGTCTGGCCTACATAGGACTCCAGAACTCCAGCCATGCAGTTAACTTTTAACTGCCCTGTGAAATGGTCACTCAGTTCAGGGGCAATTAGGGATGAGCAGCAGGGCTTTGCCTGCGACCGCCATGTCTCAATGATAGAATAAACTAAAAAAGGTTTACACTATGTGATGCGGTGCAGCCAAGATTTGAATATTCATGAAAGAGACGCCAGAATTAATAAGTTTCCAATGTTTTAAGCACATTTTGCACCTTTGGCCCGATTGGATCATTAACACTCATCTGTTACTAAATGTTCTGGTCTCAGTTCATAGAGCAATAATTCTGAAACCAATCGCCAAGATCAAGGCATCAAAATAGAATTTAAGAATTTCAAAACATTCCTTTGTCAAGTTTTTAAAAATGAAATAATGAAATGTAAGACTTGGTGGGCTGAAGGGCCTGTTCCTGAGTGTACTGTTCTTTGTTCTAAAGCACCATGGTGTAGAAACCATACTAGAGAAGTGGGTGACTGAGATATGAATGGAGTGAGATTTGGCATGGAAGATGTCGATAACAGTGATATTCGAGTGTCTGGTCAGAGCACACAACCGGGCGTGAACACATAATGCAGGCACTTTTTGTTTTCACACTGTTCAATTTTCTCTGTGCCTCAAATTAAGTGCATTTTATCAAAACCAAAAGCTAACCTGCTCCACATGCCTAATACCTAACATTGAGGGCCAATGCTTGGTATTTATTATGACTGACCATGTAGAAACACTTGGGTGGCAACATCAGGCTTTGTACAGCTCAGTCTATTTGAATTGCCACTTATACGATGTGCATGCTGTAATAAGTCTTCACAAGCAGAAGTCCCTTCACCAGAATCCCTTTATTTACAATTCCAGCAGCAGTACACAGAATGCTATCAGTCAGCAGTCTACCTTTGGGAGGCCCAGAGGAACTGACACTCCCGGTTAAATACAAGAAAAAGACTCCCTGATCGGCCCATCAGTTGACTCCAATTTTTTTGGCAACCTCCCAATCAGTCCCATAATGCTTGGCTGACCCAAGCAATGTTCTCTGCTTTTTTTGATTTGCTGCACCAATACTTTCAGAATTCCCGTCATAAAAGAGAACACCAAATGGGGAGGTCTGTCCATCACACAGAAATCTCGCTGCATTTTTGTGAAGCATTACAAGCTTACAGCTCCTCAGTTTCAGTCACCCGAGGCCAGATTCGAACCCGAGTCCCTGGAGCTGTGAAGCAGCAGTGCTAACCGCTGTGTCGCCCCGAATTAGGGAGTTCATATTCCAATAGGCCAACCTCAATGGCCTGACTGAAGTCATTACACATGTGGCAGTACTTGTTCTAAAGAGTTGGCATTTCATGCCATTTAACTGCTCTGTTTTAACTTTTTCCCATCATTTGTAAATGCCATATGACAAAGCAGTAATTTTGTGCAATTAATACATACAATAGATAAGGATCATTAAGGTACATTTACAAAGCCTAAAGTTTCCGACTTTTTGTGTGTGTGTTTTAAAAAAAAGACAGGTTTCAAAACACCCCAGTAAATCTGGGGGAGGGTGGCAAGCTTTTATTTTGAACATCATTTAAACTCAATAGGCGTGGGACTTTAAAAGTGATGGTAAAACTAAATGACACTTCACAATTAATTACACAATTCATGAACACCATTCTGCTGAGGTTCACATCAGATTCACTCAACGCTGGAAGAACGCACGTTTATTGCTGTGGCTCCAACAGTACAACAGCCACATGTTGGTTCTGTAATAAAAACTGTTGGAGATTATGCTCAGGGGAGTTTTTGCAATATTGGTTTTAGTAAATAAAACGGAATGTCTATGTGTGACACAGGTCAAACTTTGATCGATCATCTCAGTTTTCAGAGGACTAGCTGCATAGCAGCGTAATGATGCACTTCCTCCATATCTAAGTGGGAATTTCTTAGATGGGACGTGGGTGTGCTGGCAAGGTCAGCACTTATTGTCCATCCCCATTTGCCCTTGAACTGAGTAGCTTGCCTGACCACATCAAAGGGCAGCAAAGAGTCAATCACATTGCTGTAGGTCTGGAGTCACATGCAGGCCAGACCAGGGAAAGACGGCAGACCTCCTTCCCCAAGGAATATTTATGAACCAATATTTTTTTTTACAATAATCAATGAAAGCTTCATGGTCAACACAGCTGGAACTAGCTTTCAATTTTTTTTTAAAGTTTATTTATTAGTCACAAATAGGTTTACATTCACACTGCAATGAAGTCACTGTGAAGATTCCCTAGTGGTCACACTCCTGCGCCCGTTCGGGTGCTAACCACTGTGCCACCATGCCGCCCTATGAAGTGAATTTAAATTGCTTGATTGCTGGCACAGACCCGGTGGACCGAAAAGCCTCTTTTCATGCTGTAAAACTCTCTGACTTTAAATTCCATCAGTTGTTTTGATGAGGCTTGAACCCATCCCCCATTATCATTAGCCTGAGTCTCTGGATTATTAGTTCGGTTGTTAACTGGGGATGAGATACCAACCTTTGCTACAAGTATGAAGAATACAGCCCGCACCACCATTCCTAATAATCCAGATCCAATTATAAACAAAATCCAAATAGTTCATTTTCCCACGAGTCGGAGACGCCCATGCTTTGGACCTGTGACATCGGCTTGGCATGTACAGTACACACATGGACTGAGATGTTAGATACAATGTAGGCACCTTCTCTAGACTGGATTTCAGGGTAAAAATAATCATGGGAAAATACAACAGTGGGAGTTCTCACAGTGAGGAGAAAAACTAGTCATAGACCCGAAAAGTTTAACTCTGTCCCCCCCTCTCTCCACAGACGCTGCCAGCCCCAATCAGCATATCCACCAGCTTTAGTTTTTATTTCAGACCCAACAATCTGTAGTATTTGACTTTTGTTTTGTTGGAGTCGTGGTGAACAGTTACTTTTCAGACTAGAAGATGATGTTTCCCCAGGGGTCAGTATCAGGAACACTGCTCTTTTTCATTTGTATTAAAGGCTTTGACTTGAAATTGTAGGGCAAAATTCCAAAATGTGCAGACAACAGAAATTATAGAATTATTGTGAACTGTGAGGAGGATAGAGATCGATTTCAAAAAGACAAAAGAGGCTGGTGAAATAGGCAGATAAGTGGCACGTTAAATTTAATGTAGTGAATTGCGATGTGATACATTTGGTAAGTGAAGCAACAAGCTATATAAAACTAAAAGGCACAATTCTAAAGAGGGCGTAGGAATAGAGAGAGCTAGGAGTATGCATGCGCAAATTGTTGGAAGGTGGCAGGGAGGTTAGGAAAGTGGTTATAAAGGTATACAGAATCTCTATAAACCGAGGCAGAGAGCACAAAAGCAAGGACGTTATGGTGAACCTTTCAAAAAAAAAACACTGCCTCTGCCTCAACTAGAGCATTCTGCCCAGTTCTGGGCATCACGTTTTAGGAAGTATTTGATGGCATTAGGAAGAGTGCAGAAAAGATTCATGAGAATGGCTCCAAGGCTGAAGAACTTGAATTACATGAACAGATTGGAGAAGCTGGAGCTGTTCTCCTGAGAGAAGAGAAAGTTGAGAGGAGATTGGTAAAGAAGCTCAACGGGGACAGGGTAAATAGGGAGAAGTTGCACCCCTTGGCAAGAAGGATCGGGAGTAATTGTGCCTGTAATTGTGGACGATAGATCAGATTACTGACTTCACATTCAACTATCAGTTAAACTCATGGAAATCCCCAGGTTTGGAATGGGTTCTGCTTTTCTGCCCCACACACAGTTCCAACCCTTCCCCTTCGAAAAAAAACATGCAATGAATGTAATGTGCACAACAAGATTCAAAGGTGAAACTAGACACTGGCTCAGAATGCTTATCAGTTCCGCAGCAATTGGTGCAAAGGTCACTGCCATGTGATTAGACTGCAGCATTTTAAATGTTGCATCCACACTTACCTTTTCCAGTGCTGCAATTGGAACTTTAGTGAAGCATAATGATCTGTAAGCAAAAGAGCCAGGTCTAGAAGCACACGGTTAGGGATTTGCTATTTCAAATTTGAATTGCCTGAAGACAGCATTTTGAACTTGGAAGTTAACTTAGAGAGAAAAATGTGCATTTCTATAACACCAGAGTGTGGCGACTCGGAGATTTTCACAGTAGCTTCATTGCAGTGTTAATGCAAGCCTACTTGTGACACTAATAAATAAACTTAAACTTTATGAAGTACTTCTGAAGGGTAGTCACTACTGTAATGTCAGCCAGGCAATTTTCATTCAGCAAGGTCCCACAAACAGCAATGTAGAGACCAATTAATTGTTCTTAGTGATGCTGTTTGAAAGATTAATATTAGCTAAGAGAACAGCTTTGCTTTTTGCCTAAGGTATAACAGAGACAGCCTGTTTAAGGCAGCTATCTAAACTTTCCAGAAAGTGTAGAGTTTTTTCATTCCAGCAGCTGCCTCCAAAACAATCCTTTTGTTGCCACTTAACTATTCAAAAGAACCATTCAATGCAGTAAATTGTTCTACACTGAGGCACTTCTTGGCATCGGTCCACAAACTTAGCTTTCCCCAGCGTGCACCAATATTTCATTGGCCTTCAATTGTTTAGTTGCCTGGAATAGTGCTCCAAACAAACTTGACCTTCCACACAGTGTTGTACACAACTACCTATAAACTCGCTCAATCACCTTAAGAACTGAAAAGTCCACATTCTTATTGGATACTAGATGTTAGCACATCAACAACAGATCATTTAACCCACCAAGTTTCTACTGGCTCTATGTTAGCCAATTGAAAATGAATCTTGCTGTCCTACTCTCTCCCAAATGGATCTGCATTCTTCCCTTAAAGATGCCAGTGGTCTCTGCATCATTACATTCACTGATAAATCTGAGTGAACCAATTTCTCCTAACTTAACACTATTCTTTATTCTCTGGTGATAATTCTAAATTTTCCCTCAGCATTAATGCTCTAACCAGAGAGAGGTCACTCCTCATTCACCCCTCCATTTTTTTTGTCAGGTAAACAGAAGTATCTTTAAGTGATCTATATTTGTATTGTTAAATATTTGAAACAACACAAAGATATAATTTAAAGGTTCTGTGTTAGGGTAAACCTATTAGATTCATGTTATACAAAGGTATTTGCATGTCTGGGGGAAGGTTTCAGTCAAACTGTGTTCCAATTGTGCTGAGGGAGTTTACAGCGTGAAAAGTAAACTTGAGGTTGGAGAAATAATGAGCTGTTTTTTGAACAACCGAGGCACCGTTAGGATAGGAAGGTTTTTTTTTGAGTGCAATTTTAGCTGAATTCATAGCAGTTGGGGCTAAGAAGCAAGAGAGGGGATATCTAGCAAAGCTGAGAGAAAAGAAAAGCCATACCATGGAGTAACAGTGAGACAACTGGTACCAAAAATTTAAAGAACAGCTAGTTAAGGAAACTAGACAAATAAAGAGAAGTTTCCAAGAAATCTGAAGTTACAGGAACAGAGGAAGCACACTAGAACAGGATACTGTTCAGTAAGGTCAGAGAAGTGAGAAGGAATTGGATCATGACAGGCCAGAAAGATATCTGAAGTAGTTCTAAAGTTTGGGTGAAAGGTTCAGTCAGCAGTTAGGAAGGCAAATGCAATGTTAGCATTCATGTCGAGAGAGCTAGAATGAAAGAGCAGGGATGTACTTCTGAGGCTGTATAAGGCTCTGGTTAGACCCCATTTGGAGTATTGTGAGCAGTTTTGGGCCCCATATCTAAGGAAGGATGTGGTAGCCTTGGAAAGGGTCCAGAGGAGGTTCACAAGAATGATGCCTGGAATGAAGAGCTTGTCTTATGAGGAATGGTTGAGGACTCTGGGTCTCTACTCGTTGGAGTTTAGAAGGATTAGGGGGTATCTTATTGAAACTTACAGGATACTGCGAGGCCTGGATAGAGTGGATGTGGAGAGGATGTTTCCACTAGTAGGAAAAACTAGAACCAGAGGGCACAACCTCAGGCTAAAGAGATGATCCTTTAAAACAGAGATGAGGAGGAATTTCTTCAGCCAGAGAATGGTGAATCTATGGAACTCTTTTCCACAGAAGGCGGTGGAGGCCAGATTATTGAGTGTCTTTAAGACAGGGATAGACAGGTTCTTGATTAATAAGAGGATCAGGGGTTATGGGGAAAAGGCAGGAGAATGGGGATGAGAAAAATATCAGCCATGATTGAATGGTGGAGCAGACTCGAAGAGCCGAGTGGCCTAATTCTGCTTCTATGTCTTATGGCCTTATCTTACCACAGTTTGCAAGACAATATTTGAAATACTGTGTAAATTGGTGGCTGGATTTTGGAGTTTGTGTAAAAATATTTAAGACAAAGGAGTTGGAAAACCCTCTGCTGGATTCTTTATTAAAACAGTGGAGCAGAAGCTTTGTTTGAAAGAACAGTTGGAAAACCTGAAGAGAATTGTTGATGGAAAGCTTTGTTTAAAAGAAGATTTTAAAGTGGGTCTCTCTCAGAGTGGAGTTTGGAAACACTCATGTGACAATCATCTGGGGAGAAATTGAGGTGAAATCCTCAAAAGATTGACTGGCACCTGCCATTTGGTTTCAGAGTGGGGTGTTACCCTTGAAACTGTGTAGATTTGTGAAGCTAAGGGGAGGCAGTGAAGAACTATTGTATTATAAATGAAACTTTTCATGTTTAATAAATGTTTTTTTGTCTTGTTAAAAAAACTAGCTGGCAATCCTGTGACTCTGTTCCTCCACATTTTCTAATAAAGGTCAAAATTATGATCTTTTGAGCCAGGGTTCCATTTGGAGATCTTCCCATCCAGTTAAAATGTCAACTCGGAGCGCAACACTTACAAAATATTGTGCAAAATATTCTCTCAGCCTTCAACATTGAGGTAGAAATGGCTCTGGTGGATCAAATTACTCCTCATAACTTAAAGCTCCTCATCTCTGGCATCACCTTGGTGAGTCTATTCTCTACAACTTTAATGGGGGAGTGGAGGAGATAGTGAGGTGCTAGTAATGTCACTGGACTAATAATCCAGAGGCCCAGACTAATGCTTTGGGAACATGAGGTTAAATCCCATCATGTTAGATGGTGGAATTTAACTTCAAGTAATAAATCTGGGATATAAAGTCCGCCTCAGTAATAGTGACCATAAATCTATCATCGAATGGCATAAAAACCCATCTGGTTCACGAATATCCTTTAGGGAAAGAAATGTGCCATCCTTACCTGGTCTGACCTACATGTGACTCCAGAACCACAGCAATGTCCAGCTCTCTGAAGTAGCCTACCAAGCCACTTAGTTAAACGGCAGTTAGGGATGGGCAACAAATGCTTGCCATGTCAGGGACGCTCACGTCCCAAGAATAAAGAAAATGATGAGTTCCTTATGGACCATCTATTCATTGTCTTGCATAAAGTTATCAATCCTCTTTGTTCTTAAATTTTGGGTCTCTAATCCCAATAGCCTTTTTATTAAAATGACTACCATTTTCAGTGAATTGTGTATCTGTATCTCTATGTCGGTGCCTTCATCCATGTCCATCAGCTTTTCATTAAGGCCATATTTTCACTCCATCTTTCACCTTCCAGACTTCATCATATTAAACTGTGCCTGCCACCTGTATACCCATTTTGCAAACCTGTATTATACCTTACTAAAGTTTTCCTTCCTGCTTGGCCCCTACTTTAATATCAGTAAATTTCAATATTAAGTTGAAAATGTCCAAGTGAAAACCAACAACTTCTAACTCTTCTCAAAAGCACTCAATACTTGTTAACCCCAAACTCTATTACATGTGTCTTTAAATGCTCTATAGTCTCAAAATATGGATTTCAAAAGTTTGTCTTCTATAAATAATATACACATATGTTAGATTAACTGGTCGAGAGCTACCCTATTTATTTTTCTCTCCCTTTTTGAACAGAAATGTTGCATTCAATAATTTACAGGCCAACACAATTTGCATGTTTAATAGGCATGGTTAGAGCCTCAACTCCTCATTGAATTCCTTCAATAACCTGCAGTGCACACCGTCAAGGCTTTGTGCCTTGTCCACTTCAGACAGTTGCTCTTTTCGATAGTTACTCTTTAGTTATTTTCCAGATTCTCCTCGTACACTTATATTTTCACTTCTGTGCTCATTTGTAATCACAAACAAAACATTTACTTGCAAGAATAAAGAAAACGGTGAGTTCCTTACGAACCAACTATCCATGGTCAACTATGAATAGATCATCTACAGCATCATTCCTCCATTATATTCCAACCAGTACCCCGTCACCCTGATCTGGCTCTACACATTCTTAACACTGTTTTCCTTTTCATATCGATAAAGCCTTTAAAAGTCTTTTTTCATTTTATATTGTGCAAGGTTTTATAAATAAAATGCCTGTTATATCCATCTAATTCCTTTTCACTTTGCCACTGCACTTCCTAGATTCACGATTTTCTTTACCCTTGTTAGCCCTAGCTTTTTCATATGATACACCAAGTCTTATTTTAGCTTTGATTGCTCTATTTAATACCAGAATATTTATTTAATGCAGCCCATTTTACCTAGTGAGAATATTTATATTGCACACTCTCACATTTGGAAACTACTGTTAGCATTTGTGTCTGATTAATTTAGGCCAAATCCTTTCTTAGTTCAGCCTTTTTCTAGTCCCCAGTTTCTCTTTGTTATCCTTTTCTATTTATGCATTGAAGCCATGTTGTGGTCACACTATCCCAATTATTTGCCTTTGCTCATGGTTATATGGTCACTCTTTCATTTTCCCCCAAATGAAAACGGGCATGATTTTGATCCTCATTAGAGTAGGAACATAATAATCTAAGAAGCACCACTGGATACATTTTTTAAAAATGCATTCTCCACTTTGATCACATGAGATGACAGAAGCACAATATAGCTTCAGTGTGGCAACTTCAGATCTATAATATTTTTGACAGCATAGGCTTAGCATTTCAGCTGTTTGGTTGATGTATGCTGGGTTGCTGCAGAGTAGCTTCGAGTCAATGGAATTTAATGTGGGCAAGTGTGAAGTCATCTGATTTGGATCGGAGATGAATAAGTGAATATTTCCTAATGGTGACAGAAAGGGAGCTGTGGAGAAGAGGATTCAGGTGTGCAGGTACATAAATCACTGAAAGCTAGCTTGCAGCCTCTTAAAAGGGTAATGAAATGTTGACCTTGATCACAAGTCAGCTGGAACACAAAAGTAATGTGATCACTTTTCTCCCCAACCCCCACCTCCTTCATCAACAAATCCACACACCGACATCACCCCCACCGCCAGTGGAAATCTAGCACTCTTTCCCATACTCCTGTAGTTTCCCAGTTTACTCTCTTTTACCTAATTGGACCCTGGCTTTTCTTTCTGTCAACCAATTCCTTATCCATGTCAAGGTCCTAAACTTGAGCCTTGTTTGTGAACTTTAAGGTGTTCTGGAAAGCTAGGACGACATCACAGAGGCTTATAATGTTGACCAGGATGTCACTTACTCAAAGGGGTCATGGAGAGTGTGTCGGGGGGAGCGGGGGATCGCCACCTTCTGAATCTAAAATAGTTGCTATTCCCAAGGTTATGTTCATACAGTTAGTCCTTAGTTTGATTCCCAATGATCACTTCCATTATTCAATCAGTTACTGATGCTTGAACAATGAGTCTGTAGCTTTCAACTGACAGTTGTCCTATTTGATCTGAGAAACAAACAGTATGCAACATTGGGGTCAAGCAGCTTAGCAATCCTCGAGAGAATTTCAAAGGCATAAGCAGCCAGTAGTTTAGATTTCCAGTTCAGTGGCCCTGTGACCTCCATCCTAACAGACAAGGTTCAGAAAAAAGTGAATAAATGCTAATAGCTTTGAAAAAACAAACCATCAGTAAATCAACCATTCAGGAAATTAAAATGAACTTAATGGTCACATCTGCTCTATTGCACTGGAACAAAGCGAAGCTCCAATCTATTGTCCCCACCTCTGAAGCTGCGATGGCAAGCTGGCAAAATCAAATGTAGTAAGAAGTTTAACAACACCAGGTTAACTTTGTTTAAATCAAATGTAGGCAGGAGGGTGCTGCCGACCATTTAATAAGTTACCTAGGGTTGAAATGACGGCGGAAATAACCCAAGCATTTGAACAATTTTTCGCTGAAGGATCACGGGAGCACGATTGCATTTCTCTGGTATCTTACCTGAATATGGTACAGAAAGTGGCTAGGCAGAGCCATGCAAATGTAAGCACTGCTTTCTCTCCCAATCTCTTCTTAGCACTGCGAATATCTGAATTTTCTCACTTGTATAAAAAGGCTGTCTTGTCACTGGCAAGATCAAACTGCTGAAGGACTTTATCCTTCAGTAGATTGAACGCAATGCAAAGAATGTATCAGTTTATATCCTCTTTGTAAAATGCAAGATCACTACATCTCTTTTAGTGAGTTACAATACTGTACTAATTCAAATCTAAATGCGTGATCTAACAATGGCAAGTTAACAGGCACTTAATGATATGGTCAACAAAAATCAGTCTTTGGCCCATATGGATTATAACAAATTCAAAATACTTCTGAATTGCATTAGCAACACAGAAAACACAGGAACAGGAACAGGAGGAGGCCATTCAGCCCCTTGAGTTTGTTCCACTCTCAGCGAGACCATGGCTGATCTGGAACTTCAATCCATATAGTACTTTTGCCCCATAATCCTTAATGTTGACAAAAATCTATAAATCTCAATGGTCATTTCCAGAAGGCAATTCCAACCTTCCAGTACCCTTTCTGTAAAGAACGGTTATCTAAAAAATATTTGAAAGATCCAACTTTGCCCCTTAGTCCTAGATTTCTCAACTTGTAATAATAGCTTCTCCCAATCTACTCCCAACTGTTCCCTTTGTATCTTGAAAATTTCAATCAAATCATAGAATAGAATCATAGAATCCCTACAGTACAGAAAGAGGCCATTCAACCCATCGAGTCTGCACCGACCACAATCCCACCCAGGCCCTACCCCCATATCCCTCCATATTTATCCACTAATCCCTCTAACCTACACATCTCAGGACACCAAGGGCAATTTTTTAGCATGGCCAATCAACCTAACCCGCACATCTTTGGACTGTGGGAGGAAACCGGAGCACCCGGAGGAAACCCATGCAGACACGAGGAGAATGTGCAAACTCCACACACACAGTGACCCAAGCCGGGAATCGAACCCAGGTCCCTGGAGCTGTGAAGCAGCAGTGCTAACCACTGTGCTACCGTGCCGCCCAATTAAAGGATACTTAGTAATGGAGATCTGTGCACTAGAATGTTAACTTCCCCAGTTGTTTGAATGAATTTCAACCTTGTTAGTGAAATTCAATGTGCAATCGCACAGACACCTCCATAAAATGTTCAATTTATTATGAATGGGTTGTATTATTTTTGTTCGTAAAAGTGATTACATTAATTTTATTCATTTCGGAGAACAGCATGATTCAATTCTGCCAACCCTGCATTGAGGTCCAATTGATGAAAAGGTACTTCCATCTCAGTTCATGTGGGGAGCTCTGCAAGTTGCACTTCATCACTTCCAAATATAATTGCTAAATATTACTTCAGGAATTCAGCGAACTCTTTCTAAATGTCATACTTTCAGGCAGTAACTAAATCAGCTGGTTTCAGATGCAGCAATGAAGTTACCCTGTTGGTAAGCAAGCAACGGTTACAAGGGTTTCTACCGAATAACCAAATTATCATCAATTTGTAGGAATTTTACAATTAAGTAGACAAGAATTGAAATACATTGCTGGTCCACCACCATTGTAACAAAGAGACAGGTTAATATTTTGGGTATTAATTCTTCCAGCATTTTCATTTTATTTGGAGGTTCCAACCTTGGCAGTACCCCACACAACAACCACCCCCCCACCCCCGTCCCAGTTTGCATTATTATCCATGTTTCCATCCCAACTTGCTACAGACAGCAAATGCATTATTGCACTTCAACTGCAATAGGTCTTTAGACCAAACAAGGCATCAAGGAACAATGGTTCAAATTTCTGAGGCTGCTAGGTTGCTTGGGCATATTCTACAGGAAAATCGAGCAGCAAGGGACACATCCTTATAAAGGAAGCACATGCTCTTTTAATTATTGGGAAAGAAAAAGTTGGTGGCTTCAATGGCAGGTACGTGCTTCTCTTTGCCCGATTATTCTGTAATTACTGCTCCAAGCTTGTATGTTAATTCCAGGTACAGGAAAATCTGCTCTAGTGTTTTATTGCAAATTGCCCTCAAAAATTACTTCTTTCTTTACAAATTACAAGTTTAGACAAAATTGTTCATAGTTTTTATTCTGATTTGTTTTCATATTTCCAACCTTTATACTTCCAGCATTTAAAATAGACCAAAATATTGCATAAAAGTGAAACAAACTGAAGGGAAATTAAGTATACTCTTTTATTCTGAAACTGTGAAAGCACAGCCTCTTAAATCACCCCTTAATCATCTAAATTCCAGAGAATACAAACGTTTTGTTCAATCTCTCCTCATAGCTTAACTCGGAGTCCAGATATCATTCTAATACTACAATGCATTCTCTCCAAGGATGCGAAATTCAGAAATGCTCATAGTACTCTCAATGTAGCCTAACCAGGCTTTATATAGCTGAAGCATTCCTTCAACTCCCCACTGATTCTTCTAGCTTCCATTCCTCCTCTTTCTCCAGGTGCCATGCCGTAAGAGGGCACTGGCAACCATGGATTTCCATTGCATTGATTCAGTTTGCAGTAGTTGCTACAGTAGTTGCCTTCTGCAGTATGGCTGACCAGGTAACTCCACCCACTCTTTATATCCCTCCAGCACTGGCAGATGGTAAAGACTAATAATCAACCTGTTCTGGGCACATTACGAACACATCTTGTAGCCATCGAATCCTGTGGTGGGACTTAAACCTGGAGCTTCTGGCCCAGAGATGGGGACACTACTATTGTGCCATAAGACCGTCTTAGATTCCATTCTTGATTATTTTCAGGACCTGCTCTTGACATTTTAATGTTCAATATACCTAGACCCCAAATCTCTTTGGACCTCCAGTGTTTTCTACCACGAAATAAAATAGAATAATCTGTTATGGTGGTTTGGCCTTGCAAATGACAACACATTGAGAAAGTATCCTGTTCTATCCATTTTAGGTCCAAAGTGGATGAAGCCACTTTTTGCCTACATTAAAACCCATTTGTCACAGTGTCACCTATTCATTTAATTGACCAATATCTCATTGCAATTTTATGCTTCCATTGACATGGTTTACAACCTCCAATCTGTTTTTCTATCAGCAACTTTGGATATGTGGCTCCATCATCTAAGTTCTTAATCATTGCAGCAACAATTTATACTGAATGAGAAGAGAGGGCAACAGCACTCTGACTGGTAAAGGCAATATCACTGTGCATTCTCCATGGCAACACCGCTACCAATCAAAGCCCCATTTGCCAACCAATCAGCACCCTCTTCTCATGCAGTGTAAATTGTTGTTCCCTTTACATTTGGTGTTCTTACAAATTGCCCTGTTGAGTGCAAGTCAAAAAGCTTTGACAATGTATTTTTTTCAGCAATACATAGAATTAGCAGAAGCAAAACCATCTTGCACAATATTTGTTTGTAGCATCAGCTTTAGTGAAGGTATACTGCCAAACAGTAAAGATGCATGAACTGGGCACACATCCACAAATGCCATCCTATCAGGCCATTAGCTGCAACATCCATCAATTCTTAACATCATTACTTTGCACTCCCAATAGAAATATCTGTATGTTTAGTGGTGAGATAGTAGAAACAGCCACAAAGTTGCCAGGAAGGTAATGCTACAGTAGCAATTCTCAAAACAATTTGATTTATATACAGAACAACTGCAGTTGCAACTTGGAATGTTTTGCCTTCCAGATTTCACTGAAACCAAAAGATGCACAATAAGGGGTCACAGAAAGCAAGCAATATTCATGAAAGTCTTTCAGTCAAGATAAGCATGATTAGTGCTATATTATTCAAATATTTCAGCAAAGAAAGAACTTGTATTTACATAACATTTTGCACAATATCAGATTTTTCCAAGAACCCCACAACAAATTATGTTAATCTGAAGCATAGTCCCTTCTGCAATTTGGGGAAAAAGAGCAGCCAGTTTAAATGCAAAGTCCCCAAAACATCAATGAAATAAATGAGAAGATCAGCTGTTTCCAGTGATTTTGATCGAAGGATAACATAGAAACATAGAAGATAGGAGAAGGAGGAGGCCATTTGGCTCTTTGAGCCTGCTCCACCATTTATTACGATCAAGGCTGATCGTCCAACTCAGTAACCTAACCCTGCTTTTTCCCCCATAACCTTCGATCCCATTCACCCCAAGTGCTATATCTAGCCGCCTCTTGAATACATTCAATGTTTTGGCATCAACTACTTCCTGTGGTAATGAATTCCACCGGCTCACCGCTCTTTGGGCGAAGAAATGTCTCCTCATCTCCATCCTAAATGGTCTACCCTGAATCCTCAGACTGTGACCCCTGGTTCTGGACTCCCCCACCTTTGGGAATATCCTTCCTGCTGGGGAGATAGTAGAAACAGCCAAAAAGTTGGCAGGAAGGTAATGCTACAGTAGCAATTCTCAAAACAATTCGATTTATATTAGGCAATTGCAGTTGCAACTGGGGAGAAGTAAACCCTGCACGTTCCTTGAGCGATGCCCTGGGATCCTTTATATCCACCTGAGCGGGCAGACAGAAGCTTGTTTAATATCTCACTCAAAACGTCAGAGCCTCTGGTCACCACAACTTTCAGCCTAAAATTACATGCTCAAATCTTAGTGGTGCTTGATCCCTCCTGGCTCAGACACAAGAGCAGTACTCAGTAATTCAGTTACTCCACGTATAAATTATCTGTGTCTAAATGCATCTGACAAATTGGATCAAGTGTTAAGTTTGCTTCAGCAAGTTTGGGTATTTTTAAAAACATTTAGTCACAGTCCCTTCCCTCCCTCAAATTTCAACATTTTTACAATCTAAAAATGAACCACATTCTTTAGAAAGCATGAAATTTCCAGATTTAAAAATAGGACCATGACGCAAGCACATCCAGTGAATTAACCACCACCATGTGTGCTAGTCCAAACTAGAGAGAAACAGCAGACAGTAATCAGATTCAACCCAAAGTGGAAGTTAACAGAATAATTACTGAAATTCAGCAAAGTTTAATTATTTTCAGAATCTTTGGAATTAAAACAGCCTACATACATCAAAGGGGGAAAAGTATTGCAATTTAAACTCCCCTACAGGGCAAGGACTTAATTAAGGATATTATGAAGTAAAAAATATACAGTTCTCGTGCCTTGAGGGCCTGTGTTCCAACTCCACATCATTTCAATCAATGAGACAAGGGATTTCTCATGATGGCCCTGAAAGGCAAGTACAATTTAATCTTATTCCATTTCCAGTAGATGCCAGTCCAGGTTACATAATTGTTAATGTTTCCATTTTTGATTTGGTCGTCACTGAGGCCAACATCAAGAGGTGTACAATGCAAACATGCAACGTCACTGGCTAGAAATTTAGGAAGAAGTTTAACAACACCAGGCTAAAGTCCAACAGGTTTATTTGGTAGCAAAAGCCACACAGGCTTTCGGAGCTCCAAGCCCCTTCTTCAGGTGAGTGGCCACTTACCTGAAGAAGGGGCTTGGAGCTCCGAAAGCTTGTGTGGCTTTTGCCACCAAATAAACCTGTTGGACTCTAACCTGGTGTTGTTAAACTTCTTACTGTGTTTACCCCAGTCCAATGCTGGCATCTCCACATCATAGAAATTTAGGAGCAGGAATATTCAGCCCCTTAAGCCTGTTTTTTAAATTCTTTCAAGGGATGTGAGCATCGTTGGCTGGGCCAGCATTTATTGCCCATTCCCAAGGGCATTTAAGAGTCAACCACATTGCTGTGGATCTGGAGTCACAAGTCGGCCAGACCAGGTAAGGACAGCAGATTTCCTGCCCTAGTGAACCAGATGGGTTTTCAGGACAATCGGTAATGGTTTCATGGTCACATTCGACTTTGAATTCCAGGTTGTTTTTACTGAATTCAAATTTCACCACCTGCCATGGTGGGATTCATACCCGGTCTCCGGATTATTAGTCCAGTGACAGTACTACTGCCTTCCACCTGTGCCACACCATTCAATTTGATCCAAGCTTATCTTTGCAGGGATGGGAAAACGACTTCTCAAAAGTTACCATTATGGCAGCAGTGAGAGTGTTCTCTAATGCATCTGACCAACAAGCACATACCACAGAAAATGCTCAGTACTGAGCAACAAAAAAAGTACAAATGCCTGCCGTTTAAGAATCATCTTTCACCCTGAAGAGCATTAGGTTCATTAAGACAGAACAGCATGGAGTCATTCAGCCAGCCATGCCAGCAGTTAAATACTCACCCACACACAGGATGTTGAAGCAGAAGCCCTGACACACTGACTTGTTGACTAACTGGTCTGGCATACTGTCAAAGCCAACATGCCCAGACAGCGAAAGGTTGCGGGCACCTTCGGACTGGAAAACAGGGAAAAACAAATTAGGGGGTGGCTGGTCACACCAGTTGTACCAAGCTGAAAATATTACCCGTCATATTCAGAGGTTCATTGCTAATTACCAGTACAGTACTTCAAAATAGAAAAGTGAAGGCACATTGTCACAGGGACAAAATTAGTGGTTAGTTTACAAATGGCCAGGCAGAAGCTACATGTAAAACATAAAAGGGGGCTCCCAGCTCTAACTGGATAGCCCCAGAAGCCAGCCAACCAATCAGAATGTCCAAATTACATCACGTCACAGTCCTTGGTGCTGCAGCTGATTAATATATTGTGACATCTCGTCCACTAACAGGCAGCAATTACTTAGTTTTCAAATCTATTTGGTGACAGTAAAAATCGATTTGCGCCGGGTAGCACATACCTGCCGGATCATAAGCCAAACAATTTTTGCAAAATTGACCACTCAGCCATCACACAGCAGCAAGTGTACACTCACAAGCCCTCCAAAACACACTGAATCAACACCAATTTAACTACTTTTCCAGAATTCATCCAGCCATGTTCAAAAGTAGTATCTCCCCTAGTGATGCCAAATAAAACTTGACAAATTACTGCACCAGCCAATAGCAATGTCCTTGGGTTGAACAAGATACCTTTAATGGCGTGATTTAATTGAAAAAACAGATGCTTTCACAAACTGCTGACTAGGTTCCCTCAGGGTACATTGAGAGGAACTACTACAGTTTGAAGGTGGGGCGGTTTAAATCGAGTAAATTCTGTTGTTATGGTTACATCAATTACTCAGCTGGCAAGTCAGATAGGAACCTGACCGGTTACAGCATCACACAGTTAGAACCAGAACAATTTGTTGCATCACAACGGGAAGTTGGAATGGGTTTCAAGGGTGAAATGCTAGCTTCTCAGATTAATACTGATATGGACAAGGTACACTCATAATACAGCAAAGTGATGTTGATAGTATGTCAGATAGTTCAGGCTAAGGCTCACAGGTAAGCAAACATCCATCAGCATTCAGCAGCTGAATCTACTTGTCTCCTAAGTGTAATAAAACATCGCAGATCATTGTGTTAGACAATTTGGTTTCTGTTCTTCACTACATCATCTGCCTCCTCTCCCTCTCATTTCTAGCCTATACACAAATATGTTTGATACATGCTTCATATCCTTTCTTGATCTAGAAGAGATTACCTCTGAAAGAACACAGGAGCCACTCTTTATTGAAAATGCAAGTGTTCTTAAAAAAAAGGTAACCGAAGTCAAAACCAAAGGTAAGGTTAGGCAGAATCACTCTCCTGCCAATTCTTCATCCCTGTGGGAAATGCAACTCATTCCTTGCAGTGACACCCAGAGCAACATAAGCAAGGGCTGAGGCTCTTCAGTCCACCCAAGACAACATAAATGTTTCCCCTTTGTAAATGAGTATAAATCCATAACCCACTCCCCTGGACAGCAATCATAATGCAGGAATATCCAATATATAGCAACACTTATTACTGTATATCTGCCCGATTCCAGCCCCATCCGCTGGCCTTCAGATTTTAACTACATGTAAAAATGTAATTAATGCTTCATTCGAAACCATCAGGTGCATTACCTAGTCACCGTCAGTGGTATCCAGAGTAAAACCCCACATCAGTGGGTTTATATTATTTCACTAAACAATATTGCATGGATATTTGATTTGATTTATTATTGTTACATGTATTAGTATACAGTGAAAAGTATTGTTTCTTACGCGCTATACAGACAAAGCATACCATTCATAGAGAAGGAAATCAGAAGAGTGCAGAATATAGTGTTACAGTCGTAGCTAGGATGTAGAGAAAGATCAACTTAATGCAAGATAGGTCCATTCAAAAATCTGATGGCAGCAGGGAAGAAGTTGTTCTTGAGTCGGTTGGTACGTGACCTCAAATTTTTGTATCTTTTTCCCAACAGAAGAAGGTGGTAGAGTGTGTGGAGTCCTTAATTATGCTGGCTGCTTTGCTGAGGCAGCGGGAAGTGTAGACAGAGTCAATGGATGGGAGGCTGGTTTGCATGATGGATTGGGCTACATTCACGATCTTTTGTAGTTTCTTGCAGTCTTGGGCAGAGCAGGAGCCATACCAAGCTGTGATATGAAATGCTTTCTATGGTGCATCCATAAAAGTTGGTGAGAGTCATAGCTGACATGCCAAATTTCGTTAATCTTCTGAGAAAGCAGAGGCATTGGTGGGCTTTCTTAACTATAGCGTCAGCATGGGGGGGGACCAGGACAGATTGTTGGTGATCTGGACACCTAAAAACCTGACCAATTCTACTTCATCCCTGTTGATGTAGACAGGGGCATGTTCGCCACTATGCTTCCTGAAGTCGATGACAATCTCCTTCATTTTGTTGACATTGAGGGAGAGATTATTGTTGCCGCACCAGTTCACCAGATTCTCTCTCATTCCTATACTCTGTCTCATCATTGTTTGAGATCTGACCCACTACGGTGGTGTCGTCAGCAAACTTGAAAATCAAGTCACACAGTCATAGGTGTGTAAGGAGTATAGTAAGGGCTGAGAACACAGCCTTGTGGAGCACCGGTGTTGAGGATATCCAATTGCCAGGGATGACTTGATGTCAAATTATGTCAAATCACAATTAACTATCTGCCCCGTTTCAGTACCTTGCAGTCAACTACAATTAAATCCATTAGGCAAACATCCAATACCAAATAAAAAGTGTCCCAGCGGGTGAGTGCTCAGCTTTTGGATGCAATTCTGTTCAAAGGAACTCCCGCAGATGCAACTGCAGAAGCATCCCAATTGTATAGAGGCTGGTAAAGATGGCAAAGTATTTATAAAACCACACTGATTGACAAGGGAAGGATCAATGTATTTGGTTGAATTATAAATTCACCAATGGATGATTGATCAGTTTGTGTGCTGCACATCAGTGAAGTATCCATCTCCAACCCAGTTATTGGTGTCATTGAAGTGACAGCAATGTCTATGGTTTAATATTACACCATAGCATGCTACTGGCATTCCTATTTAACAAAGAGTCAAATCTCATCCAGGCAACTATAGATTCATAAATCTTGCATCGATATTGGTAAAATAATGAAACCAATCATTGTGTGTGTACATAAACAATGACCAAAGGGAAAAGAACCTTGTGCATCACAATACATATATTCGCTATCTGATGAATAGCCAGCGCAGCTTTGGAAATGTCTTGTATAACTCAGTTCACAGGCCTTTTTTTGAGGAAGTGGCATTAGTGGAAAACACCCTATTTCCAAAAAAAACCATCAAAATTCCCTCTACGTATCACTGAAACTGAACGTAATACTTGTTAAAGGAAATGTCCGAATAGAGGGAGAAATGCTGAATGGAGTGCTGTGGGATCAGTTTTGGGGCATTTTTTATTGTTCCCAACCTGCGTGAGCCATTCAGAAACCCAAAGCAAAGTGGTTGGTCAAATTTGAAAACTGATTCAGGGAGGGAGCTACAAAAAAAAAAATTGCCAAGTGGGCTAATTATTGTTAATGAAATTCCATATTGACAACCGGAGGACTACCACACATCGCAGGGACAAATACTGGCCACAGATTCGGCACTTCAAATGTCAAATTACTGTGGAGCAGCAACAAACAAACTGAATGGAGAACACTACATTATACAGTTCGGTCAGTCGAGGGGGACATGGAAGGTTCCAAACATAAAACTGTTCCCTGGTCAGACCAGCTCCTGAGCTCTGAAAGGAGGTGGATTGAATGGGATCTTAAATCAGCATCCAGAGCACACCAAGTCAAGTACACGGGAACAAGGCAGTAATGGAGGGAAAAATTCAGAACAGATGAGACAGATGTTAACACTTGGCTTCTGTTAGGATCGGGGAGACAACTCAGACTCATTTAAAGTGCAATTGTATGAATTAATGAAAGGAGAAAGATTATGTTTTAAATTGTAAATGGAGGGAATGAGCACAATTATTCCTCTCTGTATTAATCCTATATGGAAACCTTCTTGGATTTATTTAAATCCATATCCCTCAAACTTCTCTGAGCACTCACGTACAAAGAATTGGAGTCCCTTTCGCCACAGCAGCTGCTCTGCAAGTGGCATCGAGAGGAATGACCGGTTAATCTGTTTTTGACGCTGGTGGTAGGAAGGATACCCAACAAATTCCTCGTTCTTCAATTGCTACCAATGGATCTTTGACATTCACCTGAACCATGAAATGAGGCCAACAGAAGAATGGTACATCTGTGAATATAGCAATCCCTCAGCGGTGCAGTGCAGTGTCAGTCTGGATTATACGGTCAAGACCCACAGTGCAGTTTCAGCTCACAATCCCATATTTCTGAGGTTTTTATGACCCAAGTGAGTTACCGACTGGACCAAGACAGCAGCGAACAGAATGTACATAAAATTACATTGTCGGGTGTACTTAGACAACAAACAGATCTAACCAGCCCTGCAGGTCAAGGAATAAATCAGGTGGTGATTATAGGAACAGGATGGCAAAAAGTTCTGGTAATACAAGTTTTTTTCCTCTTTTTCAGTAAGTCTGTCCCAGGAATTATTTAACTTCAGTTGACACAGATTGGTAAATTTTGAAATTCCTTCGTATGTCACCAGATGGAATGATTTGGAGCATCAGAAATCTTCACTAGCTCACAGGGCGTAATGCTATAGTGAGAGATATATCACCATTGTGAGCCAATCTGAAGAACTCTATCTCCCAGTCCATTCCACCTTTCTAAAAAAAAAATGGAAACAAATTAATTATGATAAATCTGAGGTCCAAATCAATGTGATTCCACGGGGGTACCTTTTAACGGCCTTGATGTTAGGCTGGCACTGGAAAAAGCAATCTTCCATTATAAAAGCTATATCACTTCACTAAAGTTTCATCTACAAAACAAATCTGTAAGCAATGCACCGCAAGACGTTAAACAAGGTGATTTCAAATCAGAAATAAAGAGGCAGACTAGGCAGACGGAAAGACAGTTTGTGTGGTTTCCTGTTTCCTCTTTACACTCCCTGCAGTTTCTGTTTTACACAGTCATTGCCATTACACTTTGCTTCACAGTTTGAAGAACGCTCAAGAAAGAAGTAAATGAATTTCCACACCAAGCCCTTAAACAGTATCGGAATTTATACAGCACTGAAAAACTGGAAACTGTAATCCGGTTTCATCAGATACTGCTCCATGACACTGTGCATGCTTTATCTGGGGTAAGGTTTTTAAGCTGCTGAGGCAGAACTGCATTTAACCAAGATCACTGCTCAGGTGATAGGAGGGAAGTGGTCCAAAAAGCACATTCCGCAGTATATTGTTGGCCATTTGCGGGGGGCAAGTTCAGTAATTTGGCAGCTGCGTGTAAACTCTGCTCTCCTGCTCAACTCATCAAAGATTAGCAAAGCAGGAACAAAATAACAAGCTCTTTTTCTGAAAAATCGCAAAGCCAAGTTGTGTTTTGCTAATGTCTTATGAATGACGTTAACATTATCGAGACAATCAAAAATACAAGGCTGGCACATTTTGCATGCATGATACTTTCAAAAATAATTAGCATTATAAATAAAGGCAAAATACTGCGGATGCTGGAATCTGAAACAAAAACAGAAAATGCTGGAAAATCTCACCAGGTCTGACAGCATCTATGGAGAGAGAATAGAACCAATGTTTCAAGTCTGGATGACCCCTCATCAGAGCTGGTCAGATGCATCAGAGCATTATATATTCATTGTCTGGGTTTGGCTGCTACTCTCGCCTTTCTCTTTAAAATTATCATCCGAGGAAGTGGTCTACTCAAACCATCAATAAGTTTAACTGCTGTTTGGTGAAGGACCTTTGCAGATTGCTTATAAATTTCCAGCTTTGATACTTTGAAGATCAAGTCCTGACAAATCTTTTCAAAACTTCTGTATTTGCTTTGACTTATGAAGCTACCTTTCCAATTCATACAAGTTGCGGATACACTACATTTTTAAAAGATGTTCGTTAAGACAAGGGATGTTCTCAATTTAGATATCTACTGCCAGTATCAAGCAACCCCAGGTCAAGTGCAGCAAATTGTGGCAGCCCAAACTCATTTCGTACAAAGGCCCTTACAGCTGGCTTCCAGAGGAGAAAGGCTAGTGTGTCTAATGTGTGCTCCAGTTCTCTACCATATGTAGTTTTCAAAGGACTAACAAAATGGCCTGTGTTCTGCCCAGAACTAGCTTCTCAACAGTTCTTCTGTACTTAGTTCTCTACTCAAAACTGTGTGCTGAGGAGGCTATGAATTTGCACAGAGTTATGTTTATCCGAATCTAAAGTAAGACTGAAGCATCAGTCGATGCAATTGTTCAATCTGATTAGATTTTCCAGTATTAGACTAAATGCAGGTACCAGAAACCCTCTGGAAAAAAACATTCTCAGCCAAGCACTCGTCGAGTATTTAGTTCACCAGAAGCTAACAGGAAATAGTCATGCTTGTATGACTCATTGTGTTTGTGTTAAAATACTCACATCTGGATCATCTTAGATATTAATGCTGGACAATAACTATCAAAAAGGCTGAAGCTCTTAAGAGAAGGTCCAGGGATGACTGATAGAGGTCTTTAACTTTTGATTTGATTTATTATTGTCACATGTATTAGCATACACAGTGAAAAGTATTGTTTCTTGCACGCTATACAGACAAAGCATACCATTCATAGAGAAGGAAACGAGACTGTGCAGAATGTAGTGTTACAGTCAGAGCTAGGATGTAGAAAAAGATCAATTTAATGCGAGGTAGGTCCATTCAAAAGTCTGACAGCAGCAGGGAAGAAGCTGTTCTTAAGTCGGTTGGTACGTGACCTCAGATTTTTGTATCTTTTTCCCGACGGAAGAAGGTGGAAGAGAGAATGTCTGGGGTACTTGGGATCCTTAATTATGCTGGTTGCTTTGCCGAGGCAGCGGGAAGTGTAGACAGATAGGCCAGACTAAAACTAGGGCCCATAAATAAAAAATGCCCACTAATAAATCCAATAGAGAAGGCAGGAGGAACTTGTTTCCCCCAGAGTGATTTGAATGTGGAACATGGGACGGCACGGTAGCACAGTGGTTAGCACAGCTGCTTCACAGCTCCAGGGACCTGGGTTCGATTCCCGGCTTGGGTCACTGTCTGTGTGGAGTTTGCACATTCTCCTCGTGTCTGCGTGGGTTCCCTCCGGGTGCTCCGGTTTCCTCCCACAGTCCAAAGATGTGCGGGTTAGGTTGATTGGCCATGCTAAAATTGCCCCTTAGTGTCCTGAGATGCGTAGGTTAGAGGGATTAGTGGGTAAATGTGTAGGGATATGGGGGTAGGGCCTGGGTGGGATTGTGGTCGGTGCAGACCCGATGGGCCACATGGCCTCTTTCTGCACTGTAGGGTTTCTATGACTTCTATGCTACCAGAGGGAATAGTTGAGGCTAGGAGTGCGGCTGTTTTTAGGATAACTATGTGATGGAGAAAGGAATATAAAAATTTGCAGTTGTAGGGCGGGAGGGTATTCTTGAGGAGCACAATGCAGTTGGGTCAAATGGTCTGTTTCTGGACTGTAAATTCTATGCAAGGGGAAATCTCAGTGCTGGAATGGAGTATAAACTGTCAACTTCCAGTGAGACAACATGAGCTTTATTAAAGGTATATAGGAATGGTCAGAAGTACACTGCACAGATCAGGCAACAGCTACACGTAACCAGGTTAGATCTTGGATATGAAAATACATTTTTTGTTTCCTGATTTCATTCCAAAAGCTCAAAAGGGAAATCAGACTGGGTGTAGAGGGTGGCTGGAAAGAGAGTGGCATGGATGCAAAGTGGGAATAAGAGAATGTTGCAAATGCAATAGCTAACTGTGATTAAAAGGTTCAGCATAGTCTGGAGAGAGAAAGCTGAAAACTTTGATCAGAAATAAAAAAGGTAATTAAGTGCTGTACCGAGCAGTCTTCTTTGAAATGGGAATGAACAGCACACTCTGACTCATTCCTAATTATCATTTTCTAATTAAGCTTACACGGCAAGAAGGCCTAATGTGCAAAATGTTATTAAGATCTCGGGATAAAGTGGCATAAAGTCTCAGGCTCCTTCATCAGGTGAGTGAGGACTCACTCACCTGAGTGAGGACTCACTCACCTGATGAAGGAGCCTGAGATTCCGAAAGCTAGTGCCACATAAACCTGTTGGACTTTAACCTGGTGTTGAGACTTCTTACTAGAGGTATGGTACACAGCAAATAAAAACAAAACTGTAGAGTGAAGCAGTACACATATGCAATTACTGTTAATTGAACGCGGCAAGAGAACTGAAAACAGGATACTTGGCAATAGATGAATAGAACTTTGGCTTAGTGCTGTCATAACTATGAAGTTCAAAAAAAACAATGGCTTAAACATGTTCAGTAAGAAGTCTCACAACACCAGGTTAAAGTCCAACAGGTTTATTTGGTAGCAAATACCATAAGCTTTCGGAGCACAGCTCCTTCGTCAGATGGAGTGGATATCTGTTCTCAAACAGTGCAAACAGACACAGAAATCAAATTACAGAATACTGATTACTCATTTAAACATGTTCCTCAGTGGTAACACAGAAAATACACAAGCTACCAGAGATCTCATCATGATATTTCTTCAATGTTTTTCTATCTAGTTTCACATCCCTGACATGCTTCAGAGTTTATCAAGTTAGTGATAAGTAAAGTTAATTTATTAGTCACAAGTAGGCTTATATTAACATTGCAATGAAGTTACTGAGAAAATGCCCCCAGTGGAAGTCATAAGATTGACTGAAAGAAACTCTTCCGACAACTACATTTTTCTCCTTGATGAGGGAATTTATTCACAGTCTACAGCTGTTAAGAACTTGATATTGGACATCAAGGCTCAACCTTTGCATTTTTCTTTTCTAAATGTTCTTTGTAAATTTTCACTCCCTCACTGAAAAGGTTTTGACTCCTTGTCTGTGGTAATGGGCGCACTCTAATGCATTAACAAAGCAGCAACCATGTGAACACAACAGGTGTCAGGCTGTGTGTGCACTTTTCGTACACATGGAGAATAACAACAGAACCCAACATCCACATCTACACACTTCCAGCAGGAGCCACAAGGTAGGAACAAGGTCAAATTTTCACTCCATTACCCCAAGACTATAGGGACAAAACTGCAGGCTGCCACAGTTCATGTATTCCCCACTCAGGGTAATCAAGCTCAGGATTCTCTTTTATGCCTCAACTATTTCAGCATTTCCAAAATTACTTTCCTCCTTCCAAATACAACAATGCAACCTTCAATATTTAAATACATATCCAACTAAACAGGGTGCTAATGTCTTATTAATTTATTTATATCACACTGGAAACCCACAGAATGCCATTTGCCCACAATACTGTGAAAGATTAACATATTAAATGAACAATGAATATTTTAAATTCTAGACATGCAAATAACTGTTCCTTCCAAATGAACACTCTGCCAGCTAATGCTATTACAACTATATTCTTCCTGCCATATAATGCAAGCTCACACAGCAAAACTTAAAAGGCAAAGGGTTAGTGGCTATAATGGAAAACTTGGCAGTACCAACGGAAGGGACAAATACCAATGATAAAATTAAATAGAGCTCTCAGTTAAAAACAAATATCCAGGCATCTGTTACCAAGCTGCAACACATCCTTGGATTGTCAGACGACATTCAGAAACTCAATTCATCAAGCTTAATGCTGCAGCACTTTAGTCACCCATCACCCCCCCTTCCCCATCCCAATCACCAAGAGCAGCAACACCCCGGAAATACTATAATCTCCAAATCACATTCTATTGTAACTTGAGGATATAAATTGGTGTTCCTACATTATAGAACATAGAACAGTACAGCACAGAACAGGCCCTTCAGCCCACGATGTTGTGCCGAGCTTTATCTGAAACCAAGATCAAGCTATCCCACTCCCTATCATCCTGGTGTGCTCCATGTGCCTATCCAATAACCGCTTAAATGTTCCTAAAGTGTCTGACTCCACTATCACTGCAGGCAGTCCATTCCACACCCCAACCACTCTCTGCGTAAAGAACCTACCTCTGATTATCCTTCCTATATCTCCCACCATGAACCCTATAGTTATGCCCCCTTGTAATACCTCCATCCACCCGAGGAAATAGTCTTTGAACGTTCACTCTATCTATCCCCTTCATCATTTTATAAACCTCTATTAAGTCTCCCCTCAGCCTCCTCCGCTTGGGTCAATATCTGGAAATTCCCAATCTAACTTCGTGGGAGTGTCATCACAAAGACTGGTTAAGAAGGCAGCCCGCCACCAACTTCTAAAGGCAATTAATGTAGCCATTGCAACATCACCACAGCCAAGGAACAAACTAAAATTTAAAAAATGCAATATTACGTTTCTCAACATTAACATCTTTCACCTTGATGAACACCCAACATGGTTCGGAAGCTTTGATGTTTTAGCGACAATCTCGGGTTTACCCCATGTCTCACACACACACAACCCCCCACCCCCCACCACATCTTACTGACAGCCACCTGCTAATCTCTTCACAACATACTAAAGAGGAACACGTGGAGAATTCACTGGGCCAGCCTGTCTAACAGTACTGGGAACTTTCATAAGCACCGAACCACACTAAATCTGTATGGAAAAAGGACTCAAGTGTTGAGAACTGAAAGTGAGCGCCAAACAGCAAGCTTGTCGACACGAGAAATTCAAAATGACTGAACTCCATTACAGAACCATTGATTTAGAAAGCAAACCCCAGTTCACCAACTCAAATGAATATATGTGTTGCTGACCCAAATTACCATAAGTTTTAAAGCCATCAGAACCCTTAAATATACAACTTGCATTTATAGCACTGTTAATGTAATAAAATATCCCAAGGTGCTTCACAGGAGCATTCATTATAGAATAAAATTTGACACCAATCCACATAAGGAGATATTAGGGCTGATGGCCAAATGCCAAGTCAAAGGGTTAAGCAGTGTCTCAAAACATGGAAAGGGAGGTAGACAAATGGAGAGGTTTAGGCAGGGAATCCCAGAGCTTGCAGAGCAGGCAACTGAAGGCACATCACCAAGGATAGAGTGATTAAAACTGGCGATGCTCAAGAACAATCTTTGTTCGCTCCAACCATTACTCGGATAACGGTGGCAATTCTAGAGCTAATACATGCAAACAAACGCTGACCCAGGCCGGGGATGTGTGCGCTTATCAGACCGATGCTCAAGAAACCAGAATTAAAGCACAGTAGATATCTCAGAAGGTTATTGGCAACCTTTTCTCCATTTTTTTGAGCTCACCAGTGATTACTTTATGTGCATAGCCTGCTTAAATGTTTTTGTGCTGGTACTTCCATGGGGCTGACTTTTGCACAATCCGCATGGGACTCCTGGATTGCTCTGTAGATTAGAGGTAATATTGGTTGTGGAGGCTGGAGGAGACTAGGAAGGCAAGAACGTGGAAGGATTTGAGGGCAAGGATTGGAGTTTTTTAAAAACTGAGGCACGGCTTAAACAGAAACCAATGTGGGTCTGTGAGCACGGGGGAGGGGGGGGAAAGAGGGTGGGGGGAGGGGGGGGAAAGAGGGGGGGGAAAGAGGGTGGGGGGAGGGGGGGGAAAGAGGGTGGGGGGAGGGGGGGGAAAGAGGGTGGGGGGAGGGGGGGGAAAGAGGGTGGGGGGAGGGGGGGGAAAGAGGGTGGGGGGTGGGGGGAGGGGGGGGAAAGAGGGTGGGGGGTGGGGGGAGGGGGGGGAAAGAGGGTGGGGTTAGGACACAGGCAGAGTTTTCGATGACCCTAAACTTACAGTGATAGAGCCTTGATGGCTGGCCAGGAGTGAGTTACATATTACAACAGATATTGGTGAGTCTCCACTATTCTCCACAGCATGCTGCGAAGTAACACCCTAAATCACACCAGTTAAATTGCATGTTTCAGTTACAACCTCACAGAGCCAAAATTGTTTTGATTAAAATTGCCAACAAATAAAAGTGGGTTTGAATATATTCCAACTACTTAACAAATCTCACAATTTAGAAGATCGCCTTAAAATACAAAAGCAATGCTTCAATATCCTTTCAGCCACACGTACCCCCTTCATAGATTATTCCTTGCTCCTAACAGCACACATTTTATGTACATATAACAATCTCAACCGTCTTGCTGAATCTCAGTCAAGTGGTGTGCAGCATTCGCAGTATGCAAAGCTGCATTTTAATGAACCATCGAAGCACCAAGAGTGACGGTGCAATAACGCACAGGGCAATCGTGTCTCCTTTAACATTTAGGTAAAATATATCAGTTATAGAAACCGTTATATGGGTGTGAACTGCAAAGGACTGGCCATGAATAGCGTGTCACGGTTACCCCTCAGCTGTGCGATTTGAACAAGTGAAAGCCAATACGTTTAATTGTGTATATATAAAGCACAGTTATGAAAGTGCAGGTGGCATTATAGGAAGCCAGTAGAATAAGATCCCTCTCCACCTACAACGGGTCTGAGCAACCCTGCCTGAAAATGGCGGGAGGGAGGCAGTGTCTCTCCCCTCTCATTTACCTTATCGTTTTTGAATCATTATTTTAATTGCATTTTTTAAGATTCGCCTCAGAAGCCAACGCCCAGCGCATTTCTTCCATCCACCCCCACTTTTCCTCAGTGAACAATAGCTGAGGTGACCAGCAACCCGGGGGCGATCATTAAAAAAAAACACAAAATGCAGCCTGCGTGCCAAGGGCTGAGAGAAACCCCCATGCATTTTAGCCAGAGCTGATTTTGTAAAGGAGATCGGGATAAGGAGTGTGAAGCTATTCACTCACCATCTGCCGAGCTACTTCTACCGCCGCCATTGCCGATCCGCCGCTAACAAGAAGCTGGCGGATCCCAGCCACAGGCACTGGATACATGTTGGCCGCTACCACTGCGCCCAGAGGGGGGGGATAGGGGCAGCCACAACCTTTGCCTCCCCACCCCAAACAGAGTTTGTTGGCAGATTATTCATTGTGATAACAGTACAGAGTGTTACCATCCCAATCCGCATTTCGGACTGCCCTTCGCCTTCCCCTATGCAGTCAAATGTTTATCAGCATGCGGATGGCGTCCCCTCTTTTCAGAATGGTCGCGTCCCCGTTGGACACATTGTTGCCAGAATAGCGGAAAGAAGTATCTGTTTTTCTGTGAATATTACTTTTTTCAGTTTAAAGGGATTATTGTGTTGTTCCTTCATCAACAACAAACTTATACTGGAATAGTCATCTAATTGTCACAAATTGGTTATTTCCCAATGCTTTCAACGTGATTTTAAAACTTTGTTATTTATGCTTTATAAAGTCGCAAACTAACTTAAAACTGACAAATATTTGGATCTATTTGGGGCATGTTTCTTGACTCGGCTTTTTAAAAATAAAAATTGCAGTGCAACAGCTTGAGCCTGTAGTTGCCGCAGAACAGGTGCGGAAATTTCAGTGCTTTAATGCCACAGTGGTGGCGTCATCACAACTTCAGAGTGTTGCAAGTTGCCTTTTTTAAAAAGTTGTTTTTTTCCCCTCCCACTGAATTCAGTGGGTGATGGTGCAAGCGGTAACAGAGCAGCCAGCACCTACAACTAGCATCAAAGGTGCTTAACCTTTAGCTGTCTGACTGGGTTGACGCAAACTACAGTGTAAAGTTGTTATACCTCCTACAGTAAATAATGACTAACCCATTATCCTGCACAGTGACTCACCCTTCTACTGGACACAATAAGCCACATATCTGATTTCTTGTTTTTTTTATTTAAATGAGACCCTACGTGTTTGACCCACACACCGCCCTATTTGAACCATAGAATGACGACAGCACAGTAAATGACTATAACACCTATGGTATCTGTGCCGACTCTCAGTAAGAACTCAGCTAGTCTCACTTTCGTGCCCTTTCCCTGTAACCCAGCAATTGTTTTCACTTCAAGTGCTTATCCAATTTCCTGCTGAAAGCCACATCTGAATCTGCTCCACCACACTCTGCATTCCCGATCCTAAACACTCTCTTAAAAAGAGTTTTTCCTCGTGTCACCATTAGTTTAAGTTTTAAGTTAAGTTTATTTATTATTTGTCACAAGTAGGCTTACATTAACACTGCAACGAAGTTACTGTGAAAATCCCCTAGTCGCCACACTCTGGCACCTGTTCGGGTACACTAAGGGAGAATTTACCATGGCCAATGCACCTAACCAACATGTCTTTCGGACTGTGAGAGGAAACCAGAGACCTGGAGGAAATCCACACAGACACAGGGAGGACATGCAGATTTTGCACAGACAGTGACAAAAGCGGGAATCGAACCCAGGTCCCTGGCGCTGTGAGGCAGCAGTGCTAACCACTGTGCCATCATGCCACCCCCATTAATTATTTTGCTATGTAACTTAAATATGTGTCCTCTGGTTCTCAATTTTTCTTTCAATGAGAACATTTTTTCCCCCATCTACGCTCAAGATTTTGAATACCTCTACCAAATGTCCTCTCCATCTTGGCATCTAGTATCATAGAATCCCCACCTTGAAGAAAGAGGCCATTTGGCCCATCGAGTCTGCACCGACAACAATCCCACCCAGGCCCTGTCCATGTAACCCCGTACATTTACAATGTTAATCTCCCTGACACTAATTGAATGATTGAGCATGGCCAATCCACCTAACCCGCACATCTTTGGACTGTGGGAGGAAACCCATGCGGACATGGGGAGAATGTGCAAACTCCACACAGCCGGTTACCGAGGCTGGAATTGAACCTGGGTCCTGTGAGGCAGCAGTGGCATTGTGCCACCGTGCCATTCTGAGAAGTGTAGGCAGTCTGATAGTTTAGAAAGAGTGTAAGGAATTGAAAGGGGCAGTGGTGAGGTTGAGCTGCGTGCCATTGCCATATATATGAGGATTATGCTGTGCTTTCGGATGCTGACTTTGAGGTGCAGCATTTGGATGAGTAATAGGAGGGGAGTCAAAGGTCATTGGGAGACACTAGAGGTTACAGTACAAGAACAGGAAGAGAACCTATCACAAGTCATTCTCTGGCTACGATAAGAATGGGACCAGATGAGAGCAGTTCCATCCAGCTGGATGACAGCAGAGAGGCTTTGGAGGAAATGGGGTGGTGAAAGTGTGTTAAAGGCTGCAGACAAGTTGAGAAAAAAAAGCCGGAGGGAAAGGTTATCATTGTCACAGTCACATTGGATGTGATTTGTGACTTTGATAATTGGTGTTTCAGTACAGTGGCAGGGAAAAAACCTAATTGGAGAGATTCTACTCCAGTAGAAATTGACATGTATTTGGGGGGCAAGCATGGGTTCAAAGATCTTGGAGGGAAAAACAAGGTTGAAGGATGGTAGGGTGAAGGGTTGTTGCTTTGAGGGGGAGGTGATTACAGCAGATTTGAAGGAGAGGGACAATGAGGACAGAGACGCATTCACAATATCGTCAAAGATGGGGACCAGGAGGGGATGTTGAGTAGTCAGCAGTTTAATAGGAAAGGGATTGAGGGAACTGGCGTTGAACTCAGAAATGGCATGAGAGGAGAGAGAAGAGAAATTCGAGAAAGAAGTAAGTTCTGCATTAGAGTAGTGGGGAGCATTAGAGATAGTTTGGCCACATGGGCTAATGAAGACAGGCAAGAGACAGAGACAGCTTATCAGATGGTCTCAATCATAGAATCATAGAATCCCTATGGTACAGACAACAATCCCTCCCTATCCCCGTAACCTCACATATTTACCCTGCTAATCCTCCCAAAACTAGGGTCAATTTAACATGGCCAATCAACCTAACCCGCACATCTTTGCTACCAAATAAACCTGTTGGACTTTAACCTGGTGTTGTTCGACTCCTTGCTGTGTTTACCTCAGTCCAATGCCGGCACCTCCACATCATGACTGTACTGAAACACCAATCATCAAAGTCACAAAGTCACAAATCACATCCAATGTGGGGAGCACCCGGAGGAAACCCACGCAGACACGGGGAGAATGTGCAAACTCCATACAGACAGTGACCAAGCTGGGAATTCAAACTGGGTCCCTGGTGCTGCGAGGCAGCAGTGCTAACCACTGTGCCAGCATGCTGCCCCAAATATGGTTCTTAAGGGGTAATCTTTACATTACAGGATGGAATAGTGAGCAGTTTCAGCAGATGAGAACAGAATGCGACAGTGCTGTCTGTGGTCCATCCAGATCTGCGGTGAATGGACAAATAACTTATCCGCCATATCTTTTCAAGTCTGTGTCCCATGGGCTTAAGGGAGCAGAAATCAGGGCCAGGCAACGGCAAGGATGAGAGAGCAATGATTTTATTGTGTATCAAAGGTGGAGGTCAGAGTGCAGTTGAGCAATTCAGTGCCTGCAGAAATGTTGTGGCAAATGGAGGGTCAGAATGTAGACAGTTTTATAGCAGGTTATGAGTAGCAATTTGTAAAGCACTTATCTCAAAGCACTTAACAACTAATGAATTACTTTTGTGGTGTAATCACCATTGTAATGTAGGAAAGGCGACGGCGAATTTACGCATAGCAAGCTCCCACAAACAGCAATGTGATCATTTTTTTTGTGATGTTGCTAAGACACCAGGGGTAACACCTTGCCTCTTCCTCAAAAAGTTCCATGTGAACTTTTATAGCCAGCTGAGAGGGCAGACAGGTTTATCCACCTCTAGCAATGCAGCACTCTCTCGGTATTGCATTGGAGCGTCAGCCTTGCAGCACAGTGGTTAGCACTGCTACCTCACAGCACCAGGGACCCGGGTTCAATTCCGGCCTCAGCTCACTGTCTATGTGGAGTTTGCATATTCTCCCCGTGTCTGCGTGGGCTTCCTCCGGGTGCTCCAGTTTCCTCCTACAGTCCAAAGGTGTGCGGGTTAGGTTGATTGACCCTAGTGTCAGGGGGATTATCAGGGTAAATATGTGGGGTTACGGAAATAGGGCCTGGGTAGGATTGTGGTCGGTGCAGACTCAATGGGCTAAATGGCCTTTTTCTGCACTGTAGGGATTCTATGATTGATGTTTGTACTCAAATCCCAGAGTGGGATTTGAACTTAAAACTTAATGACTCAGAGGTGAGAATGCTTCCAACTAACATTACCACACTCATAAACCAATATAGTCGACATCATCAGAAGAGGTGAGAAAGTTGGTCTGGATGAAAGATGTAAAGGTTCAGGCCCTATTGTACAGCAATAAAGCAATTTTTGGAATGCACCATTGTAAAAGTAGCATTAAGGAATCAGAACTCTCAGCAACTTTTACAGATGCACCATAGAAAGCATTCTTTCTGGTTGTATCGCAGCTTGGTATGGCTCCTGTTCTGCCTATGCGAACCAGCCTCCCATCCATTGACTCTGTCTACACTTCCCGCTGTCTCGACAAAGCAGCTAGCATAATTAAGGACCCCACGCACCCCAGACATTCTCTCTTCCACCTTTTTCCTTCGGGAAAAAGATACAAAAGTCTGAGGTCACGTACCAACCGACTCAAGAACAGCTTCTTCCTTGCTGCTGTCAGACTTTTGAATGGACTTACCTTGCATTAAATTGATCTTTCTCTACACCCTAGCAATGAATGTATCACTACATTCTGCACTCTATTTCCTTCTCTATAAACGGTATGTTTTGTCTGTATAGCGCACAAGAAACAATACTTTTCACTGTATGTTAATACATGTGACAATAATAAATCAAATCAAAATCAAATCAAAGAACCCAGCCATTTGTGTCTGAACGCAAGGCAACCTAACTGGGCAATATAACTGGGATTTATTGACTGCATATCATACTCTAGCCATATCAGACTGAGAGTGGTGTTTTCAGTGTAACCATGGTCCAAATGTCAAGTGTTAACACATGAGTACAAATTCCTTTATAAAACACCAATAGCCAGAACTAGCACCAACCTGTATCAAGTATAATTTAAGTTTAAACATCTACCAATGGTTTGATTCACGATTATCCCCTACCATTTCAAATGGGAAAGGGCGTGGCAGGGAGCAGGGACTTATACCTTTGCTCTTCGAGTATGTGTGGCCATTTCATAACACTGGCCTCTGCTGGAAAATGCGCATGTACACATAAGTCGGGTAAGATCACAATCTGGTTCAACTACGATGCCTTCCATGGTCAAATACCTTGGTGATATCCAACGCCAGCACCTATAGCACAATGGTAGATTAATATAATCCTTGAGGAAGGCTGGGAGAAAGCTGACAGGAAAAATATTCATTTTAAGGAGGGAGCTCAACATCTCCATGGATGGTAAGTGATTGAATCACGAACAACATCCCAATTACTTTGGTGTCACTCTTGACCAAGCACTGACATGCAAAACAAATCTGAGCAAGACAGCAGCAATGGTAAAAACGCGAAACAACCTCCTCAGTAAACTTGCTGGCTCTTCATGGAGTGCAGATACTCAAACCTTAAGGACCTCAGCTTTTGCCATTATCTACTCTGACTGCAGAGTATTGTACACCAGTATGGTACAACTCATCCCACACCAGTCTCATAGATACCCAGCTCACCACAACAATATGTACTCTCTTGGATACCCTCTGATCAACTCAAACTCCCCTGGTTCCCAGTCCTGAACGAACGTCCACTATACCACCCCACCAACCACCACCCCTAACCCCTAACATAAGCTGGCCACAAGAAAGTCCCGGGAGAAAGTTTACGTCAACCCAAATCAAAGCAAAATACTGCGGATGCTGGAAATTTGAAATCAAAACAGAAAATGCTGGATAAACTCAGCAGGTTTGGCAACAGCTGTGGAGAGAGAAACACAGTTAACATTTTGAGTCCACATGCCTCTTCTACAGAACTGAAGAGAGATAGAAATGTGATGAATTATATACTTGGAGATGGGGTTGGGGCAGAATGGAAAGTTAGAGATAAGTCGGAGTTAAGGAGAGATTGACAAAGATACGATGGACATGAGACAAAGTTGCTGTTAATGGTGCCATTAGGGACAGAAAGGTATTAGTAGTGGCAAAGGTAGGAATGTGTTCATAGAACATAGAACATAGAACATTACAACGCAGTACAGGTCCTTCGGCCCTCAATGTTGCGCCGACCAGTGAAACCAATCTAAAGCACATCTAACCTACACTATTCCAATATCATCCATATGTTTATCCAATAACCATTTGAATGCTCTTAATGTTGACGAGTCTACTACTGCTGCAGGCAGGGCATTCCACGCCCTTACTACTCTTTATCACCCCTCAATTTAAAGCTATGTCCCCTAGTGTTAGCCATCACCATCCGAGGAAAAAGGCTCTCACTATCCACCCTATCTAATCCTCTGATCATCTTGTATGCCTCTATTAAGTCACCTCTTAACCTTCTTCTCTCTAACGAAAACAACCTCAAGCCCCTCAGCCTTTCCTCATATGATTTTCCCACCATACCAGGCAACATCCTGGTAAATCTCCTCTGCACCCTTTCCAACACTTCCACATCCTTCCTATAATGCGGCGACCAGAACCGAACGCAATACTCCAAGTGCGGCCGCACCAGAGTTTTGTACAGTTGCAACATGACCTCCTGGCTCCGAAACTCAATCCCTCTACCAATAAAAGCAAACACACCGTACGCCTTCTTAACAACCCTATCAACCTGGGTGCCAACTTTCAGGGATCTATGCACATGGACACCCAGATCCCTCTGTTCATCCACACTACCAAGTATCTTACCATTAGCCCAGTACTCTGTATTCCTGTTACTCCTTCCAAAGTGAATCACCTCACACTTTTCGGCATTAAACTCCATTTGCCACCTCTCAACCCAGCTCTGCAGCTTATCTATGTCCCTCTGTAACCTGCCACTTCCCTCCGCACTGTCTACAACTCCACCGACTTTAGTGTCATCCGCAAATTTACTAACCCATCCTTCTACGCCCTCATCCAGGTCATTAAGAAAAATGACAAACAGCAGTGGCCCTAAAACAGATCCTTGCGGTACACCACTGGTAACTGAACTCCAGGATGAATATTTCCCATCAACCACCACCCTCTGTTTTCTTCCAGCTAGCCAATTCCTGATCCAAACCACTAAATCACCCTCAATCCCATGTATCCGTATTTTCTGCAAAAGCTTACCATGGGGAACCTTATCAAACACTTTGCTGAAATCCATATACACCACATCAACTGCTTTACCTTCATCCACCTCTTTGGTCACCTTCTCAAAGAACTCAAAGAATAGGAGAACAGTGAAAGAAACACTGAACAACAAGGAACAGTGATCATGTGGGGGAAGGGTGGCTTGCGTTGGGACAAGTCAGGGGAACCAGATAACATAAAACAAAAGGCTGGAGTCAAGATGGAGGGGAAAGTTGTTGAACTCAGTGATGAGTCCAGAAGGCTGCAGCATGCCTAATCGGAAGAAGAGGTTTTGTTCTTCCAGTTTGTGTTGAGATCAACCCAAGCCTGCACTACACACGTACCTTACCAAACCATCTGCTGCTTGCCTCCCATCACAGCAGCCTATATGGTTAAGACCACCTTGCCAGGGAATGACAGCAGAGACCCTGTGGCATAATCAAAATGTATGGCAGAGCCGGTGCGAAGGGTCGACTCCTGCTTATAGTTTCTATGTAACAGGAATGGAACCAGCACACCACCATTAATAACCACTTCCTCATCATAGATCCCCAGAGCCCACACATCCGGCTGCCACGCCAACATTGGAAACTCCTCAACTATTTTCACACTGGCCAAGGCCTTTGTGCAGCAAATTGGCACAAGTGGGGTCTTGCCGGGAACCCGGACTGCAGTTGCGCTCCCCAATCAATGACTCATACCATTGAAGACTGCCTCCTGATAACATTCAGCAGACGGCTCAGAGATCTCTCTTTAGCCACTGAGGGAACTATTGTCTGGCTTGGTGATTACTGATCTTTATATGCCCTGTTTGTGAACAGAATTCCCACTCACCTGAAGAAGGGGCTTGGAGCTCCGAAAGCTTGTATGGCTTTTGCTACCAAATAAACCTGTTGGACTTTAACCTGGTGTTGTTAAACTTCTTACTTGGTGATTACTGCACATGCTTATAAATAAAGATTTAAATTACTATATAAAAGGGGCTTACAAGAATTGTTTCCAGGACTCTAACCCTATTTTTCTTTTTAATAATCCTTTTAACAACCCTTCCTCTATCTTGTGAGCTTTGAGGAGCTGCATATGATAAATAACAAGTGAATTGCTGCAAATGATTGGAGGAGGAGATGCTGGATGCCAGAGATACTGAACCTGAAATTGTCCAGTTACTTTATTTCAAATCAGTTTTTTCCTTCCGGCTCAATTCACAAATATTGCAATCAGAGCTCGGTTCGTAGCAGCAAGTTTTAAATTACAGTCTTCTGAACTTTAGAACCCATTTCTTTCAAATTGATGAGAGTTTTCTTCTATGATCTGTTGCAGCTGAGATTTATTTTAAAGTTGCTTCCTGGTGTGAGCACTGCACGTGTGGATTTTTAAGAAAAGAACACACATATTTGAGAAATCTCTCTTCTGCTTTTGCAACCGAAGGCATGAGAGAAAACTCGTGACTGAGTTCCACTGTGAGAGCCGATTCAGCAGATTATTTTAAACCTACTTATTTTGACCGGGGTAAATTCTGAAGCCAGATCAGCAGGTTGGATGAATGTGAGGAGATGTGAAAGAATTTTTGCCTGCATTTGGGAGACAGAGGTCGGTGCAGGGGCTGTGTGTCTGATTCAGGGATATAGAAGCGACACACATAGGGGCATTCCGGATGCCGGATCACAGTTCAGTCAGTGCTCTCTCTCTCTCTCTATCTGCTGTATACATTTTCTATATATACAGTAAGGAAATTCCACGGGGGCGTGGTACACAAAGGGCACCAACTAGGACAGCAGCCCACTGCTGCTTTCTGTATCACTTCATCTCCGAGCGTGGACTTTGCTACCAGGAAGAGCGAGCAGGGGAAGGGAGTTGAGAATGTTTGAGAAGCTGGGGGACATGAGCCAGAGCCGGTTCCTTGTGGCGGCGAGTCCGGGTGCCCCATTCCGCCCGGCGGGAGACGCGCCCCCCGCCTCGGATTGCGGCGGGAACGTCCCCCCGCCCGAGGAGTGCAAGATGCTGACCTACGGCGCGGTGCTGGAAGACGTGAACCGCCTCTCCCACCTCCTGGACCGCTTCTTGGAAACGGCGGAAAATTCCGACAGGCGCAACGGCGGCGCAAATCCGGCGCCCGCCCGAGCGGCGGGGAGGCCCCAGAGCCCCGGAGGGTCACTCCCGGGCAGGAGCAGGGCGGCGGCGGCGGCTCCCTCGGCGTCCGGCCGTTCGCTCAGGCAGCGGGAAAGTCGCCGGCGCCAGAACGGCGTAATCGCGGCGGAAAGCTCGCCGGGCGCCAGGCGGAGATGCCTGAAGGAGCTGATGCGCCGCAATGGCTGGGGCGGCTTCGGCGGCATGTGGAGCGGCCTGGGCGGCGAGGGGGGCGGCGACAGGGGCTCCCTGTCCTCCTCGGGCACCGACGAGTCGGCCGGGCCCCCGGCGCTGGCGCTGGAGCCCCGGGAACACGAGTGGATGGTGGCGGCGGCGGCCGGGGACTGGGACAGGATGGAGGCGCTGCTCCTGCAGGAGCCCAGCCTGCTCAACAAGAAGGACTTTGTCAGCGGCCTGACCGCCACTCACTGGCTGGCCAAGCTGGGCAAGGACGAGGTGCTGGTCAAGCTGGTGCGCCTGGCGGAGGGGCGGCGGTGGCCGCTCGATGTGAACGCCAAGGCGGGCGGCGGGGGCTACACCGCCCTGCACCTCGCCGCCATGCAGGGCCACCCCATGGTCATCAAACTGCTGGTGGGCGCCTACGGCGCCGACGTGGACGTCCGAGACTACCGCGGCCGCAAAGCCTGGCAGTACCTGGGCAGCCAGGCGCCCAGCCAACTGCGGGAGCTGGCGGGGGCTCCGGGGGAAGAGCCCCAGACCCCCAGGCAAAGCCCCCTCCCCACCGCGGAGCAGCCGGCGGACAATCCGGCCAAAAAAGCCGACTTCTCCATCATTGCCTCAATACACAGATTCCTGAAAGCGTCTGCCTGGCAGAGGAGAAAAACAGAAGCGGACCATTAATAAACCTCTCCCACAATAGACTCAAACTCTGGGTGCTCCAACTGGAATTGGTCACCTTCCATCTCAAATTATTTTTTTTAAAAACAAGAATTGATTTATTATTGTCACATGTACTGGGATACAGTGAAAAATATTAAGACTTGCCTACCTAAAACAAAAGACTTGCCTAAGATCATTTCATAATCTGTCCTCTAGATTTTGGAAGGTTTGCATTTAATTTTAGTCCTTTTCCTTGAAGGAAATTTCCTCTCCGAATGTATTTTGTGTTTTGACATCTTACCAAAATGTGCATTTACAATCTCTCCGCTGTGGAGGTGTAACTGGAGTTCAGGAGTGGCACCGCTACTCATTGTGCTGCTTTATGATTCCAAAGTTCACCAGAAAAAGCTCTTTTTGATAATATGTGTGTATCTACGTGTGTGTGTGTGTACATGTCTATATCTGCACATGTCGGTACGTGATGACATCAGGATCAGATGTGATGGAACAGGTCACAAGGATGGAAGATTATCATTCATCTTATACCAATGTAACTTAAACATTTATGTTCGGTTTCCTTTTCAAAACATCGTGGGCCGAAGGGCCTGATCCTTGTTCTATGGTTCGTTTTAAGTTCCCGTAATTAGAACATATTTGTACAAAGCGTGTGTGGATTTCAACATATTCTTGTTCTTTTGAGACCGGTTATTACTGTGGAAATATTGCCTAGGCACCTTATGCTGGTTCATATGATTTGTATAGAGATTAACAGTTCAATAAAATTAACCAGGTACCGAGATTTAAAATACCAGACTTTATGTGGTGCTTTTTTAAAAGTGAGTTGCCAACTTGAATTTGTCTTCATGTTAATACTTAACAAATAACCTTCTAAGATTGTTACTTATTTTCAACATATATTGTGAAAAACTAGTATCTTCATGCATATCAGCTATGAATTATGTTTAGACATGTTCTACATGAATATGTTTTCTTCTGCATATTCCATATTTTTGCTCGGAATTTTGAGTTTCAGACCATATCATATCCTGCCAACAGGGTTGAGTATTCCAGTGTGTGAGAAAGTAGAGAATGGCTTGACCTGTTTGTGGATCTTTCATTAGAACAGATTTCTACCAAGGGAGTTTGCATCTGAATGTTGGCCTGTTTGAGACCTGTTTGCACCCTGAGCATGTTTCCAAAATCTTCTATTTTAAGTGCAGACCTCCCTACATTTTCAGTTCCCCCCAATATTCTCACCCTCTCCCCTTTCTCATTGTCTACGTCTTTCCCAGCCTTTTCTCCATCTCAGCTCGTTTCAAGCTGTTTTGTTCCTTTATTGCCTCTTCCACCACCTAACTCAATAATCTTTTCTAACTTTTAATAGTTTCTTGCTTTTCTATTAAGCCGTTTACAGGCGATTCAAACCAATTAACCACCCACATAAGCACATGTATGTACAACTCTTCCCCCTGCAGTTTAAACATGAAATTAACCACCCATTTGTCCTTTGTGTTCGAGTCTGTAAGTGGCTTGCTTAATTAACCTTCCATTTGGAGTTCTGATGAAAAGTTAACAATTGAAATGTCAATTTGTCTTTGCTCCTTGCACATATTGAAGGACCTGCTGCGTTTTTACAGCATTTTCTCTGCTTACTGTTTATTCAGAACTTGCATATATATTTTTGTACTAACAAATTGATTTCAGTAATATGTTCACTGAGAGTCGGGGGGGGGGGGGGGGGAATATGTGTCCTTTGCCTCAAAATTTCAACCAAATATTTGAAGCAAAGTGCAAATTACTCAGTGTTTGTTCATCATTACTTTGCCATTGGACAATTTTTAGACTATTTTACCATTGTTTTAAAAAGTGGATATTTGGTCATGGTGATAAAATGTAGATTGCTTTGTGTGGCTGATTTACCACTGAATGTATCTGTTAATTATTGTTACAGATAACAGGTAATTATTGTTACTCACAGAATCCCTACAGTGCCATTCGGCCCATCGAGTTTGCACTGACCACAATCCCACCCAGGACCTATTCCCGTAACTCCACATTTACCCTGCTAATCCCCTGACACTAAGGGTCAATTTACCATGGCCAATCAACCTAATCCGCACATCTTTGGACTGTGGGAGGAAACCGGAGCACCCGGAGGAAACCCATGCAGACACGGGGAGACTGTGTAAACTCCACACAGACAGTGACCTGAGGCCGGAATTGAACCCGGGTTCCTGGCGCTGTGAGGCAGCAGTGCTAACCACTGTGCCACCGTGCTGCCCTGTACTCAATAAATACTGTAGAATGTGTTTTCATTGCAGCTACTGATGTAGTTGTAATTCAAGTAATATTAGAGTAGTATTATGCAACATAATTCCCTGGTGACTGGATCTGAACCATTCTTAAGAATATTCAGGCAAGCAAGCACACACTCTCTTCTAGAATCATAGAGGCATAGAGTTGTACAGCACATGTATGTACAACTCTTCCCCCTGCAGTTTAAATATGAAATGTTCACAGAGGGGATAATCCATGCTCTCCTAAGACTTAAATCTGAGGTCAAGCAATTGTAAGAGCTACTGAGGAATTGCAATTGACCACCAGGGAATTTTGTAAACCAGGTTGGGAAATAAACTTTTTTTTTGCTCTATGTGGTGCCATGTATGAGAATCACTGTACGATTGCACCCTGACTCTGGATTTAGACTGAATACTATGGTATCAGTGCAAAGTGGAAATTATAAACGTCAAACTTGCAATGATAATGCACACTAGGTTGTCACTGTTCTACAGCTGAAGTTTTGAGACCCACAGTTAAAGTTTACCACCAAAGTTATACACCATTTACATTGTAAGTCCAGAGCCAGAGTGTAATTGTAATTTGAATCACTCTCGCCATGGCAATCAAGTTTGTGCTCGTAAATGCAGGTCTTCTTCTTTCCTCCAGTATAAATGCAAGTTAAAATTTATAGGCTGGAGCTGGCAGGACTAGCCATTTTCTGGTAATATTTAAGACATTTTGACTGTCTTGCCTAATTTCAATTTGGGCAACCTAACTTCTTCATTAGTTACATAATAGGATGTGGAACAGTTCAACTTGGCATTGAAGTAAACTGTCTTCTTCAACTGATCTGAACTCCATTGCCAAGTGCTTTGTCCAGATAAAATCAACAATGCAGAAGGAGGCCATTTGGCCCATTGAGCTTGCACCGACAACAATCCCACCCAAGTCCCATCCCCATAACCCCACATAATTATCCTGCTAGTCCCCCTGACACTAAGGGGCAATTTATCATGGCCAATCAACCTAACCCGCACATCTTTGGAGTGTGTGAGGCAACCCCGTGGACAGGGGGAGAACATGCAAACTCCACACAGACTGTGACCCGAGACCAGAATTGAACCTGGGTCCCTGGCGCTATGAAGCAGCAGTGCTAACCATTGTGCCACTGTGCCACCCTGAAGTAATTTCAGATTCCACATTTATTATAATGGAAGCACAATGAAATGTTATTTCAGCTTCACAAGGTTTCTTTTGCTGAAACAAATGAGAAAGCGGACTCAAAGTGCCAAAGGTAAATTTAGGGCCAATAGTAAGACAAAACCTCAGGAATAATTTTAGAAACAGTTGCATGTTTTGAGAATATGGGGGCTTGCAAGATTACTTTCTCAATAAATAAGCTTGGCACAACATCGTGGGCCGAAGGGCCTGTTCTGTGCTGTACTGTTCTATGTTCTATGTTCTAAGCTAGATTGGATCTTCTCAGCGCTGCTGCCTCACAGCGCCAGGGACTTGGGTTCAATTCCCGGCTTGGGTCACTGTCTGTGTGGAGTTTGCACGTTCTCCCCGTGTCTGCATGGGTTTCCTCCGGGTGCTCTGGTTTCCTCCCACCGTCAAAAAGACTTGCTGGTTAGGTGGATTGGCCATGCTAAATTCTCCCTCAGTGTACCCGAACAGACGCCGGAGTGTGGCGACTAGAAGATTTTCACAGTAACTTCATTGCAGTGTTAAGGAAAGCCTACTTGTGACTAATGAATACACTTTTTATTTTAGCTATCTTGTGTTTTTACAAATGACTTAGATCAGGGTTTAGTTTGCTGGATTTATCCATCCCAAGGAACATGACTAGAGGGTAATGGGACCAGTATGCATTTTTAAAAAAAGATTTCTGAGTGGATAACTATATACGTAGTATTGTTTTAAATCTGAGAATAAATCTGCCATATGTAAAAAAGGGATGGAGAGAGAGGGGAGTGGAGAAAGAGACAAAGAGGAAGATGGGATGGATAGATAACTATATAGAGACTACTCCGACAGGTGCCTTTTGGTCACCGTGGAAGGGATAATTGTGTCATTACTCGGAGAAATATTGTGAAGGTAATAGATGCTATTTCATTGGTGGGGGAGGGAGATGAATTTCCCAGATCACCCAGTTGCTACTGACCAATACACTTACAATTTTGCTGTATTATATTCTTAAAATAGTGAGCTGAGCCGCGTGGAATAACAATTTCAACGCACCTCTCAATATTCTGCAACCTTAAGGGATACCTTTCCATCTATTTACAGGTAGTTTCAAATGCCGCAATCCTTCGGGTGAATGCAAATGTCCTGAACTGATATTAATGATTTCAATTCAAATCAGTTCGGAACAGGAGGGAACTAATCACTGGGTGGGTTTTAGGAAGTATGATTTTGGTTTCATTAGAAGAGCATTGGTATTATGTTGTGGCTTGTAATCTACTTGCTACATTTCTATGGTTTCAAGGGTGATACCTAAATGGGACTTAGTGCGAGACTGCCGATATTACATAAACAGTATGAAGAGCATGGAAACGTGGCATAGGTTAGACGCCAAGACAGACACATTATTGACTAGTCTCACCTTTGGCATTCCAAAGCAAATTGTACACGGAGTAACCAAGATAACAATGGCTGTGCAGCAAATGGCTATTGATTCTGTAGGAAGCAGCAACCTTAAAAGTGGGTATACTGAACATCATGCATGGTGTTTATTTTTAAGACTCTCAAAGCGTGTGCCCCCCAATAAAACATTCATTTTTTGGTCAGTTTTCCAACAGTTGGGTAGACTTCCTGTTCTGCCGCATATCCGACTGGGACATGCGAAATCCTACCCTATTAAGGCAAGTAAATTGTGAACAATGTGCATTGTGATAATCTATTAACTGTCAAACCGACTCTCATTTCAAATTGTTTCTTGCTACAACTAATTGCTTTGAATTCAGAAATTACTGGTCATGATATTCGCAGACAGACGCTTAATCCGTTTGTCCTCATATTCTTCTGACCGCTATGGTGAAGCAGATATTAAATAGCATCTATACTTCCATTCCAAAATGAATCGATGATCGTATGACGGTAGAGAGTAAAACATACCTCTTCATTATAGAATCGACATGCAGCCTTATGAATGCAGTTAATCTTTTCAGCCGCACAGACCTCAATTCCCCAATTCCCGATCCAGAGTTGTAGTTTAGAAAACTTCACACTAGCAATGCACAGTTCTGTGCTGGGGAGGTGTATTTGTAGGGTTACTCCAGTGAGTAAACGTATTGGGAAGAAATATTCATGTGGAATAATTGTAATGCGCTAAATTTAATTCTCAGTCATACTTCTGACTCCTTATGTTGACAGTAAGAAGTCTCACAACACCAGATTAAAGTCCAACAAGTTTATTTGGTATCATGAGCTTTCAGAGTCCTGCTCCTTCATCAGGTGAGTGGAGAGTTGGGTTTACAAACAGGGCACATATAGACACAGACTCAATTGCAAGATAATGGTTGGAATGCGAGTCTTTACAGGGAATCAAGTCTTTACAGATGCAGATAGTGGGAGTGGAGAGAGGATTAAGCACAGGTTGAAGGAGCAGCCGTCCGAAAACTCGTGATACTAAACAAACCTGTTGGACTTTAACCTGGTGTTGTGAGACTTCTTACTGTGCCCACCCCAGTCCAACGCCGGCATCTCCACATCATATTATATTGACAACTTGGCATATGTCATCTAGCTCAGGAAAGTTGCTATCAAAGTGGGCAAATGTTTTTCATTTTTGTAGCAGTTCAATGAACTGACGGCACCATGGGAACCTGATGACGTGTTCAGTGTTCTGTATGTTTGGTTTAATTATTGAATGAAGCAGTTTACATCTACAAACCCACTCAGTGGGATAACCCACTCAGTGAGATAACCCACTCAAGTCCGCCTTCAGGCTGACTGAAGGACTTCACACACCTGAGGCAAGACTCTTGTTCTAATCCAGATCACGAGCAGGTTACATAAAATGTCATTAGTAAACGGAAACCAAACTGATTAAGAGTCCAGTCGACACCACTGAGGCCTCCTGTAGCAAATCTGAATTCATAACAGTGCATTGATGAGGAAACAAATGTATCGGCGTGAAACCAGCAGCAAATCACTTATTGCAAACTCTGTTCTTACCTTCACTCTGTACAACCAATAATTCTGTGCACAGAAATGCTAACATTTCTGTACCTATAGTAATAAACTATATTACATTCTGAACCTACCTGTTGTGCAGACATGGTTAGATATTAAATAATTAATTGGTAATCGTCATCATTTTCGATTTTTTTCTCTGTACTATTTTCTCTCCTGTTATTGCTGCAGGTATTGAAACCTTGCTGGTTCCATCCTTTGCTACATTTCCCAACTAGCTCCTTTTCATGTACAGGCAGAATTCAACCAAGCATTCGGATGGTTACTTGAATAGAAACAATGTGCAGGAGGTATGGGGAAAAGGTGGCAGACTGGCACCAAGGCTCAATTCTGTATGGAGTCTGCACGTTCTCCCCGTGTCTGCGTGGGTTTCCTCCGGGTGCTCCGGTTTCCTCCCACAGTCCAAAGATGTGTATGTAGGTGGATTGGCCACGCTAAATTGCCCCTTAGTGTCCAAAGATGTGTTGGTTCATTTTTCTTTTTCGATTTATGTTTATTAATTAGTGTCACAAGTAAGCTTATATTAACACTGCAATGAAGTTACTGTGAAAATCCCCTAGTCATCACACTTGGACGCCTGTTTGGATGCACTGAGGTAGAATTTAGCATGACCAATGCACCTAACCAGCACGTCTTTCGGACTGTGGGAGGATACCTGAGCACCTGGAGGAATCTCACGCAGATGCAGGGAGAACATGCAGACTCCACACAGACAGTGAGCCAAGCCGGGAATCGAACCTGGGTCCCCGGCATTATGAGGCAGCAGTCGGTGGATTAGTCGTGATAAATGTGTGGGGTTGCAATGCTGGGTGGGGTGGTGGGGGCTGGATAAGATGCTCTTTCAGACAGTCAGTGCAGACTTGATGGGCTGAACGGCCTCCTTCTGCACTGTCTGATTCTATGAACAGAGATTGCTCAAGGGTGAGAGCCCTGTCTGATTTCTCCCTACTGGTGGTGCCTGGGTTGAGATCCGCTATCTCAGCTATAGCTGAACCTGGGCGTGTGACTTGCTGACCCATGGAACTAACTCTCAGTCCCGGTGAAATGAGTTCTGGCTTTTCTTGTTCTCAGCGATCGATCTCCGCTGCCCCTTCACCCAGAAAAAGGAGAACAAATGATTTGGGATACCCAACCTTCTGTTTTGCTGAGGAATAAAGTCAGGTGAACGTTAAACATCTTATGACACAGTTTGAAGTAGTACTAGGGTTGCCAACCCTCCAGGATTGGCCTGGAGTCTCCAGGGATTGAAGCTCAATCTCCAGGATACTGTGTGTGACCCTGGAGAAAAATCATCAGGATAATAGCCAGATATAAAACTATTGAAAATAGGTGGGGCTGGGGGGTGGAGGGGCTGTTTGGCTGAAATCAAGCAGCAACCAATAGGTTACTGAGTCTTTTCACTTCCCTATTGGTGTAGCAAGGCAATGCATCACCAGTGGGTGGAGTGTGGGGGAAAGTCATGTGATGAAACCTCCAGAAATACATTTACTCAAAGTTGGCAACTTGAAGTAGAACAGGAAGTAGTCATGGTGTCCTCTCTTAACCCACATGACCATGAATAACTGTAACTGGACAGTCATCTCATTGCTGCTCTTGGGCAAATTGCTTGTCGCTTTAAATCTGTACAACAGAAATTGGAAATCGGATGCAGTCATGAGTGGATGTTTCCAGAAGGAAATGGGAGGAAATAAACTGATAGGATTGCTCCACAGAGATGAACTGTCCAAAGATGTGCGGGTTAGGTTAATTGGCCAGGTTAAAAAAAATTGCCCCTTAGAGTCCTGGGATGCGTAGGTTAGAGGGATTAGTGGGTAAAATATGTGGGGGTAGGGCCTGGGTGGGATTGTGGTCGGTGCAGACTCGATGGGCCGAATGGCCTCCTTCTGCACTGTAGGGTTTCTATGATTATAATGGGGTTTCATTACCACACTGATACAGGACGGCGGGAATCAAATTTCATTCAAAAACAGAAACCAGACTGATTCAGAGTCCGGTTGACACCAAGCCAATAGACACCTGTAGCAAATCCACATTCATAACAGTGTTCCATTAGCATTGGTTTGGAAGCTAAGTAGCGGTGTGAAACTAGCAGTACAACTGCATTGTTAACCAACTATTGGAAACTCCATTCAGATTTATTACCTTCATTTTGTACCAACAATAAATTACTATTTGACATGGATCAGTGGACCTAACAGCCACTTTCTGAGCAGAATGATTCTAAAATGACACTCATAAATACATAAATAAATAAATAAACAATGACTACTCTAGAGTAAAATATTTTACAGCTACATCAATAAAAAAAGGAAGGCTGGGATGGGAATAGGACCATTCAGGGATAGGTAGGAAATACCACAGGTAATAAAGAAATAAAACAGAATTATTTTGCTTCAGGGCTTTGCCAGGACAATAATACAGTTATAAAGTTTAACGTTTATTTATTAGTGTCACAAGTAGGCTTACATTAACATTGCAATGAAGTTACTGTGAAAATCCCCTCGTCGCCACACTCCGGCACCTGTTTGGGTACACTGAGGGAGAATTTATCAGGGCCAATGCATCTAACCAGCACGTCTTTCAGACTGTGGGAGGAAACTAGAGCACCCAGAGGAAACACATGCAGACATGGGGAGAGCGTGCAAACTCCGCACAAACAGTGACCCAAGCTATGAATTGAACCTGGGTCCCTGGCGCTGTGAGGCAGCAGTGCTAACCACTGTGCCACCATGCCACCCAATGTGCCACCATGCCGCCCAGTAGAGATTGATGCGATAAGGAATGAGATAAATACATTTCAAGTCTGGATGATGCTTCGTCAGACCCTTCATCAGAGACTGAGACAAAAATACTTTTTATTGTCACAATCACGTTTAGCTTTCTCTCCTTTTTTTTTTACAAATTTAGAACGACCGCAGTGAAAAATTAGTTTGCTAAAATCCCAGCTGCAGCCAAGACTTGTGAGAAAAGGATTGTGCAAGTCTTGTAATACAAACAGGTGCCCAGCAGCAGGAACTAATGCAAGAACTAGATATCCAAAAATTGCAAAGAAAGCAGAACTGTCAAAGTGGCATAAAGTCAAATACATACTTAAAAGCGAAACTCCCCAAATAGAACAGAAAATTTCAGCACTATCTGGCTTACACAGGCAAGCAACACTGAAAGAGAGAGTTCCTTGGCAAGGGATCGATTTTCAGTTGCATTACATTAGGATTTCTAATGATGATCTCATACGCTCTTTGTGAAGCCTCTAGAACGTTGCAATGCCTGCACTCAGGCCAACTGAATGGATGCGGTGAAGTTTGCTCTCAGCATTCACAACCCTAAACTTTAGAGTCTAAGGAATGCAGCTGAGGTGAGATTTTTATTGGGGGGGGGGGGGGGGGGGAAGCCTGATCAAAGACAAATGAATTGGCAGAATCCAGCAGCATTAACAATGGGGCATGGTTTCACTTTTGGGTTTGTTACTTCTAAATGCTTCAAGAATACTGTAACATTTAAGCCCTTTATCTTAGCTCCTTTAAATAATTATTCATGGCAGCTGTCCAGATACAAGCTAAGGTAAGTCGCGTATAACTGTTGAGGGGGAAATTGCATGCAAATTAAATTCACAAAGCCACTGACATTTACAATGCAAAAGAGCTACACTGTATAAAAAAATCAGCTGGGTTCGCCGACCATGTGAACAGGAGGAGTGCATGATGGAACATTTTCAGGGAGCCCAAAATTATTTGCTCTCCTGCACCAACAGAATGAATGGGGGTTAGCTATAGAAACATCAAAAAAGGAGCAGGAGTAGGCTATTCAGCCCATCAAACCTGGTCTGCCATTCAACATGATCATGACTGATCTCCTACCTCAACACCGTACTCTAGCATCCTCCCCATACCCTTGATGCCTTTAGTGTCCAGAAATCTATCTATTTCCTTCTAAATATATTCAGTGTCTTGGCCTCCACAGCTTTGTGTGTCGAGAATTGAGGTTCATCACCTGAGTGATGAAGTTTCTCCTCATCCCAGTCCTAACTGGCCTACACTGTATCATGAATCTGTGACCACTTGTTCCAGACTCCCCTGCCAGGGGAAACAACATCCCTGCATTCAGTCTGTCTGTGGTAACGTGGCCCCTTTAAGGGGGGCGATCCTTGAGGGCCATGTGATCAGGTCGTACCCTATGGAAAGGCCGCATGGGAAGTGGAACCAATCAGGAGCAAGGGCGCTGCCCTGGGTCGGGCAGTGGACGAAAACAAAAGGTGATATTCCTCAGTCTGTGGTGCACACATGTACAGTCTAGTGAGAAGTCTAACATCGGCTGACATGCCAGACACAAATGTCGGAATTTTACCACCTCACCCACCCGAGGCTCCTAAGATCCACCCCCCCCCCCCCCCGAGGCCAATGAAGAATGCAGCTCTGCGAGCCTCGCCCATCCCAATTCTAGGGCAGGCATGCCGATAAAATTCCAGCAAAAGTCTTTTGTCCAGGTGATCAAAATAGTCAAAAATCATTTTAACCCCCAACTTTCAATCATCACGTTGAGGTATAAATTTCATTCTTTAGTCTGGAAGCCAGGGGAAGAAAGACATGAATAATGTACCAGAAGTTCTGAGAGAAACAAGTTTTACTGAGGAGCTGAAGGAAATCAATATTAGTAGAGAAATGGTGTTGGGGAAACTGATGGGATTAAAGGTAGACAAATCTCCAGAGTTTGATGATCTTCATCCCAAAGTACTTAAGGAAGTGGCCCTGGAAATAGTAGATCCATTGTTGGTTATTTTCCAAAATTTTTTGGACTCTGGACTGATTCCTACAGAATGGAGGCTAGCTAAGTAAGCCTGCTATTCAAAAAGGGAGGTAGAGAGAAAACAGGGAACATTAGGCCAGTGAGCCTAATGTCAGTACTGGGGAAGTTGCTAGAGTCCATTAACAAGGATTTCATAACCCAGCATTTGGAAAGCAGTGGTATAATCAGACAAAGTCAGCATGGATTTACAATGTGGAATTTATCACGGAATCTATTGGAATTCTTTAAGCATGTAACTAGTAGAGTTGACCAAGGAGAGCCAGTGGATTTAGTATATTTAGACTTTCAGAAAGCTTTCGACAAGGACTCTCATAGCAGACTGCTGTGCAAAGTTAAAGCGCATGGAATTGTGGGTAGTGTCTTGAGATGGATGGAAAGCTGGTTGGTAGGCAATGACTAGTGGGAGGGTACTGCAGGGATCTGTGCTAGGACCCCAACTGCTCACATTATATATTAATGATGTGGAAGAGGGAACTGAATGTATCATCTCCATATTTGCAGATGATATAAAGTTGGATGGGAGGTTGAGCTGTGAGAGATGCTTCAGCATGATTTGGACAGGCTGAGTGAGTGGGCATATGCAGTATAAATGTGTTATCCAACTCGGTAGCAATACTAGGAAGGCAGATTACTGTTTGAATGGATGTAAATCGGGAGAGGTGGATACTCAGCGAGACCTTGGTGTCCTCGTGCATCAGTTACTGAAAGTAAGCACGTAGGTACAACAGGCAGTAAAGGCAGCAAATAATATGTCGGCCTTCCTGTGTGATGATTCTGTGCCTTTAAGAAACGTGTTTTAATCATGTTTCTCTGCGGAGTGCTTCAAGCAGGCTCTGGCATTTTATTGGTGCCCTGTTGCCTGTAACTGGTGTCTTTTATTGTTGCTGACACAGGATAATTGAAGCAATGTTGATTTTAACCTAAACTAATGCAGTGTTTTGTTGTTTTAATATGTCCCCTGATTGGGGGTGATTGACAGGTCATGTCATATGGCTAGGGACAACTCTGCTTCACAGAAAAGTCCAGTTTTTAGTTTCTCTTTTCAGTCGTATCTTGGAGAGAAGCAATAGTGTTTTTCCCTTCTCTCTGGAGTGGAGTTTCTGTTCTCTGTGTGGCTGTTTGTTTGGAAGCTGCCAGAGATTTAATTTACCTCTCTGAGATTTGGCTGTTTTGAGGATATCCTTCTCTGCAAACAGCTGGCCTGGATTTCAGTCCATTGGTGTCACAAAGCTGAAGATCCAGCATCACGTGAGCATACTTGCATTTTGTGCCAAGTCTGGAGAAGCGTGTATGTGTGTGGGATGGTGTTTAACTTGGAATATCAGAGATAGCTAGCTGTCAGGAGTTATACTGTGTCATGTTTCAGTCTTGTAATCGGTAAAATTTATGCTAATTATTTTTGTTATATTTTAACTGTGTTCTTAAATAAACTTTGTTTGATAAAAGCTTCCTAGTGGGTCACTTGAATCATACCTGGAATGAAAAACCTTATGCTCATCCAGGGACATCCGAGGTTGCTGGCACTCGGAGGATTGCTGGCACTTGAAAGATTGCTGGAGACAGGAAGCTGCTGAGTCTGAGTCAGTTGACAAGCCTCCGGACTTGGTCCTAAACCAGTTGGTGGAGCTACAAAGGCAGTCAAGGGAAGTGATGTTAGTTGCATTCCTTAGATTGCAGCGTACAATGGAGTGGTCCGTTCAGTCTGATGTGACAATGTTAGCATGCGAACGCACTGAGGTCAACAGTGGTAGGATGGCAGCTGCCATAGAGACCTTGGTCCAGGATATTGGTTTTGCACTCCTGCAGGAACTGCACTCTATCGCTATAGACTGGGAGGCACCCAGTGTCAACGTGAGAGAGCTGTGAGGCAGCTCAACCTCACTCCAGCTGCCCTTTGCCTCAACGAGCAAGCCAAGGGCCTCTGGCACTCAAAGGACGAGGGCTCAGCAGCAACTGGATACCCTGGGACCATCCATCCAGATGCCTGGTCAATCTAAATCCCTGTGCCCCATTGCCTGATGCAGCTATACAAGACCCTCGTCAGACTCCACTTGGAGTACTGTGCTCAGTTCTGGTTGCCTCATTACAGGAAGGCTGTGGAAATGATTGAAAGGGTGCAGAGGAGATTTACAAGGATGTTGCCTGGATTGAGTGGCATGCCTTATGAGGATAGGCTGAGGGAGCTCGGTCTTTTCTCCTTGGAGAGATGTAGGATGAGAGGAGACCTAATAGAGGTATATAAGATGTTGAGAGGCATAGATCGGGTGGACTCTCAGAGGCTTTTTCCCAGGGTGGAAATGGCTGCTACGAGAGGACACAGGTTTAAGGTGCTGGGGGGTAGGTACAGGGGAGATGTTAGGGGGAAGTTTTTCACACAGAGGGTGGTGGGCGAGTGGAATCGGCTGCCGTCAGTGGTGGTGGAGGTAAACTCAATAGGGACTTTTAAGAGACTCCTGGATGAGTACATGGGACTTAATAGGATGGAGGGTAATAGGTATGCCTAAAAGGTAGGGATATGTTCGGCACAACTTGTGGGGCCGAAGGGCCTGTTTGTGCTGTAGTTTTTCTATGTTCTAATATCAAAGAGACACACAAAAGTCAGCATTTGTTTGTAAAGGTTCACTTGGTCAAAGAATTGTCTGTGACTATGGCCTTAAGGCCTCTCTACATGCCAGAGACTGCTGGCCCCTGAAATGATGCCCATTATGGGGTACACCTGAACATTTACCCCGACCCCCCTCAAACCCACACAACTGCTGAGAGCTTCAGCCAGGCAACTGGATGTTCTGCTTTCAGCTGAGGTGCTGGAATGATCATGAACTGCACTCCAAGACTGTGCAGTTTGGTCTGACTAGGAGGGGGAATGTTCAGTATCTATATTACATCAATCAAGTGGGTTCCGAGGCTTCACCTCACTGTTCCATGGCCACATTTCCAAGGGGATCTTCTACCTCTGGTGAATTTGTAGGCTGCACAGGGGTTTTAAAACTAAGGGAATATCTAAGGGTCACTGAGGGATCGGTGTTGCTTGAATGGGCATAATTACTGCACTGTGTATCAATTGAGCAGCTGGTAACCTGTCTCAGCTGTGGGAGCAATCTTTCAGTTGGGTGGCCATTTTGGTCATGTGTTTGTGTGAAACCTTCCCTTGCTCTTTCCCCCTTCCGGAGCCTGTGCCCTGCAGCCCCCTCCATTCCCTCCCCGCAGTAACATCTGACCCCTCCCATAATGGTAGCCCAGGTCCTTAAACCCTTCCCTTAGTCATGTCTGGCTCTATCCATTATGGAGCCCGTACCCTTCAGCCCCTTCCCTTCCTGCAGTCCTGTCTGGCCCATCCTGCAAATGGATCCATTGCCCAACAGGACATTTAAAACCACCCCCACCTTCAGTGTGTGTGGACGTTGCAGAGATCTTCCCAAGAGACCACCTCTGAAGCCGAGAGGGTGCAGCCTGGCACCAATCCCTGTGAGCATTGCACGATGGTGGTTTTGCACTCACCTCAGAGTCCCAAGAAGACTGTAGATCACCAGCTGCACATCCTTTAAAAGCTGTTGTGAAACACATCATTGTAACTGCACACTGACATGGGATTTAAATTTAATGTGGAGGATGATTCTGTATAGTTCTGAACGCACTGGAGAGAGTGCAGAAGAGGCTTACATGATTGACTTCCAGGCAAACTTCAGTTATGACGACAGATTGCAGAGGTTGGGACAGTTCTTCTTGGAGAGAAGGTCAAGAGGAGATTTGATAGAGATGTTCAAAATCATGAGAGGGCTGGACAGAGTAGATAGAGAGAAACTGTTCCCACTCATAAAAGGATCAAGAATGATGGGGCACAGATTTAACATGATTTGCAAAAGCAAAATGCAAGAAAAACACAGCAAGTGGTTTGGGTTTGGGCAGTGTGGCGGAGGCAGGTTCAACTGAGTCATTCAAGAGAGCATTAGATGATTATTTGAATAGAAACAATGTGCAGGGGTACAGGGAAAAGGCAGGGGAATGGAACTAAGGCATAATACTCATTTGGTGAGGCGGTGCAGGCACGATGGGTCAAATAGCCTTCTCCTGCACTGTAATAATTTGGATTCTGGCGAGTAAGCATCATAATGAGATGCTAATGCTGTTTGCGATGTTTGGTGGTGGGGAAACGTGGCCCACCCTGAATGGGTGAAGAGCACAATTGCGTCGTCATTATGACATTGGAAATCCTGTTTTGAGACCTCTCACGAAAATTGGAGCCCTAGTGGGGAAAACGAGGAGAAATTGCTTCATAGAGGCTTGTTAAGACCCGGAACATCTGACCCAAAAGACTGGCGGAATCTTGAGGATTTATGTAGAAAAAGTCATGGTGTGGAATTTAATTCGATGGCTCTTGCAAAGAAGCTAGCACAGGCACGATAGCTCCAATAGCCTTTTTCTGTGCTGTAAAAATTCTATGACCGTCTAGAAATATACTCAAATAAATAAAGGATGCGGTTAAAACTGCTAAAATCTGGACAAAACAGAAGTGCACACACCTTGTCGTGATATTTATTGATTACAAGTGTTCAACACTGTTGAAAATATAAACAATTCATGAAAAAAAGCAAATGCATCGCTTTGAGGATTAAAAGTAGCAAAAATGTCAATTTTCTACTGCAGGAATCATTTCAACAGTTCTTGGAATGTACCACCAGCTTTGCAACCTTTCTGACGCTGCACTAAAAGTAAAGCCAACAGTATTTGCTGTTCCTAGTTGCGTTTCTTTTTGATTGTTACCATTTCTCAGACCCTGAATGTGCGCACAATGTCTACCAGACATTAAAAAAAAGCACAAAGAACCAGCAACATTGCAAATCAGGGATCAAGAAACAGGCTCAATACTTGCCTGTTTAGACTGCCACACATAATCCAAAAATAGCCACACTCTTCAGAAGTGAATCTTCCAAATAAAACTGGTTACTGAACAGATTTAATTTCTCCCTTCTTCTAAGAAACCAGCCCCCAACCCCCCTCCCCAACGCACCCCCATTGCGATGAATTCCAAGTGTTTTTCTACGTCAAAACTCAGACTGCCATTCCAGTACCTTTGTTTAATAAAAGAGAGTATACGTATCTATCCATCCTATAGTAGGTTTCCATAACACGCAACATCAGCTACTAAAGACTTCAGGTTGCCATGTTATCAGCACCCTCTGCTGGAGGAACAGGCAGGGGCACTGTAGAAGGCTTCCTAAGGAAGAGTGCCTTTGAAATGAAATAGAGTGAGAGAGTTGTGTTGAAAGCAAATTTTTGATGAAATGCAAAGAGGCAGGTGTGAATCATTTCCGACTATTTTTTGAATAAGTTCTTATGCATACTTTATACGTGGCTGGGTGATGGGGTACAATTTCAGTTAAAAGAACTGGATTGGCACAGAAACAAGAAGTGAACAAAGTTAAAGTTTCTAAGCTCTTCCCACATAAATCACTAAGGCCTATTAGTTAAACTTTGAAAGGGTAAAAAGAATAGCACTGCAGATTTACATAACCTTCACAGTCCCTTCAATACGACCAGTACCTTTTCCACATTTTTAGTTCGAGACAAATCAAGTCTAACCCTAAAATGTAGCACATAGGACAACTGCTCCCCCCCGCGCCCCCCCCTCCCACCCCTCCTCCCTGGGTCTTTTCATACATTCCACAGGTGAAAAAGTCAATAAGGCCACTAAGGATTTGGTCTCCCATGCAATAATCTGTAATGGTGCACCAAACGTGTATTTTAACATACGACCCAGGAAGTTACTCGCATTTGCCGGCAGAATTCTGCTGTAGCTGACAGAATACTTCCTTTACTTGTGATCTGCCTACTGAAGCAAATGATGGGATGTCATTAATATCATTTCAAAGCTGTTGGCGAGAACATTTTCAGAGTCACTAGCACCTGTCTAGTAAGCACAATGTCTAATTTACATCCTGGCTGACCTCCGACTGCAATAATCTTGCACATTTGTGCCCTGTCACAATTGTGATGGCAAAATAAAACCTCCATTCCTAAAATAGGGAAATTACCAGTTTCAAACATTTTATCTCACAAGCAACCACACCAGCCTTGTTCTCTGAACTCCTCTCCAATAAGCACACTCCTGGACTTCCCCATATTTTGGTCGGTGTACCGTGACTGCTCCACCTTTGAACTGCTAGCAGCTGTTTCATTCTTCACTCTCCTTTTCTGCAATATTCCTAGAAGCCTCAAACTCCTCTTTTTTCTCCTCCCTCGCATCCGGCGACTTTATGCTGCTCTCGCTGGACTTTGCACTGGTCACTAACCGGCTGCGGTTCCGTGCCCCTGGCTGGTACAGCTGCATAGTCGGACGGTCCTGTAAATAACAAGTAAAAAAACTGAAAACATCTGGATGAATGACAATTCTGAGAGTTGGATTAAATGACACCACATCTCAATATGATAAAATGTCTTCTCTTTAATTAAGCACATCACAGGCAATGCAATCAGAGCAAAATTTATAACTATATTCAGATTAACACCGTCAATACATCTATCTTCAATTGCTTACAACAGGACATCTACATTGGATAAACTCAGAGGCCACTGATATACCCTTAAAAGTATTCCTTATTTTTGAAATGAAAAGTGGATACTGCACTGCTCGATTTCAATACTACCACAGACTAGGATTAAAAAAAGAATTTTGCTTTCTATTAGTAGCTATAAATTAACCTAAGCTTTTCAACACACTATAATGTAATCAAGCCACTGAGATTGTACTCAAGATTCATTTTTGTGGAATTATTAAGCTTCATATATTTGCTTAGCAATTTTAACGAGTTTACATCCATTTATTTTATAAATTACATGCATGATTGCCATTGATGCCAACCTGCAGAACAATATATATTAACCAAAAAATAGAATCAGTGTGCAGATATTTGATGAAATGGCTCCAAAATGCACTATTGAGAGAAGCGATGACTGAGTATTATATTTGCAATGTGGATGTTTTTATAGTAGAGGCAGGTAGAGCAGGTTTTACTAATCCTTCCTTTACAAGATTTTCTCAATGAAACATTGCATACCTTATTTCGGATTCGTTCCTTTTTTGCTGCACTATCTTCTTTCTTCTCTTCTTTTGCTTTCTCCAACTTGTCATAGCTTGCTGTAATCTCCGAGCTCTCCTTCTTCCTGGTCTTTTCATTTGTTTGATCCTTTTCCTTCTTGAGCTCTTCATCTTTTTTTCGGAAAGGTTTGTCAGCCTCGCATCGTTCCCTTGGCTTCCATCGCTCTTCCTCCTGCCGCTTCTGACGCTCTTTCTCCTTCAGCCGTCTCTCACGTTCCCTTTCCTCTTTATCTCTGTAGTCTCTTCCACCGTCATCTTCAACCCTGTCAAGCACAAACAAAGTGAAACTTACTCAAGAGTTACAACAGAATTTTAAAAAATATGAATCATATTCACTTTGGGACATGCCGAATGCTGCCAAGGTTGCATTTACTTGCTTATCACATGTTGCCCTAAGAAGATAGAGTCATAGAGGTTTACAGCATGGAAACAGGCCCTTCAGCCCAACTTGTCCACCATTAAGCTGGTCCCAATTGCCCATGTTTGACTCCTATCCCTCCATACCAATTTTACCCATGTAACTGTCTAATTGCTTTTCAAAAGACAAAATTGTACCTGCCTCTACTACTACCACCTCGGACAGCTCGTTCCAGACACTCACCACCTTCCGTGAAAAAAACTGTCCCTTTGGACCCTTTTGTATCTCTCCCCTCTATCTTAAACCTATGCCCTCTAGTTTTAGACTCCCCTACCTTTGGGAAAAAATGTTGACCATCTACTTTATCTATTCCCCTCATTATTTTATAGACCTCTATAAGATCACCTCTCAGCCTCCTACGCTCCAGGGAAAAAAAGTCCCAGTCTATCCAGCCTCTCCTTATAACTCAAACCACCAAGTGCAGGTGGCATCCTAGTAAATCTTTTTGGCACTCTTTCTAGTTTAATAATATCCTTTCTATAATAGGGTGACCAGAACTGTACACAGTATTCCAAGTGTGGCCTTTCCAATGTCTTGTACAACTTCAACAAGATATCTCAACTCCTGTATTCAATGTTCTGACCAATGAAACAAAGCACACCGAATGCCTTCTTCACCAACCTGTCCACCTGTGACTCCACTTTCAAGCAGTTATGAACCTGTGCCCCGAGATCTCTTTGTTCCATAACTCTCCTTAACACCCTACCATTAACTGAATAAGTCCTGCCCCGATTCGATCTAGCAAAATGCATCACCTTGCAGTTATCTAAATTAAACTCGATCTGCCATTCGTTAGCCCACTGGCCCAATTGATCAAGATCCCATTGCAGTCCGAGATCACCAATCCTAGTGTCACCTGCAAACTTACTAACCGTTCCTCCTAAATTCTCATCCAAATCATTAATATAAGTGACAAATAACAGTGGACCCAGCACCAATCCCTGAGGCACACCGCTGGTCACAGGCCTGCAGTTTGAAAAACAACCCTCTACAACCAACCTCTGTCTTCAAGCCAATTTTGTATCCAATTGGCGACCTCACCCGGGATCACGAGAGTTAATCTTATGCAACAACCTACCATGCGGTACCTCGTCAAAGACCTTGCTAAAGTCCATGTAGACAACGTCGACTCTACTGCCCTCATCTACCTTCTTGGTTACACCTTCAAAAAATCAAATTTATGAGATATAATTTTCCACTCACAAAGCCATGCTGACTGTCCCTAATCAGTCCTTACCTGTCTAAATGCCTGTAGATCCTGTCTCTCAGAATACCTTCTAACAACTTACCCACTACAGATGTTAGGCTCACCGGCCATACGTTAGTGAAGGCTTTAAAACTAAGTGGCTTTTGAAAACACATTAAAAGCCAAACAAGGAGCGTGGCACTGGAGAAACATGCAGGCCAGACTGGGTAGGTGGATGGTGTTTCTACCATAAGAGGTTTGTGAGGTAGTTGGATTCTTATGACAATCTGATTATTTCCTATTCATTTTCTCTTGATTTAAATTAACAGATTTATTGAATTAATTTCACAACTTAAGTAGATGCAGTTCACTGCATGACAAGGCCAATCGGTGCAAAGAGTGATAGCTTGATCAGGTGATCAAGAAGGCAAATGGGATGTTGGCCTATATCGCGAGGGGGATAGAATATAAAAGCAGGGATGTCTTGATGCACCTGTACAGGGCATTGGTGAGGCCGCAGCTGGAATACTGTGTGCAGTATTGGTCCCCTTATATGAGGAAGGATATATTGGCATTGGAGGGAGTGCAGAGAAGGTTCACCAGGTTGATACCGGAGATGAGGGGTTTGGATTATGAGGAGAGGCTGAGGAGATTGGGTTTGTACTCGTTGGAGTTTAGAAGGATGAGGGGGGATCTTATGGAGACTTATAAGATAATGCGGGGGCTGGATAGGGTGGAGGCGGAGAGATTCTTTCCACTTAGTAAGGAAGTTAAAACTAGAGGACACAGCCTCAAAATAAAGGGGGGTCGGTTTAAGACAGAGTTGAGGAGGAACTTCTTCTCCCAGAGGGTGGTGAATCTCTGGAATTCTCTGCCCACTGAGGTGGTGGAGGCTACCTCGCTGAATATGTTTAAAGGGCGGATGGATGGATTCCTGATCGGTAAGGGAATTAAGGGTTATGGGGATCAGGCGGGTAAGTGGTACTGATCCACGTCAGATCAGCCATGATCTTACTGAATGGCGGGGCAGGCTCGAGGGGCTAGGTGGCCTACTCCTGCTCCTATTTCTTATGTTCTTATTCATCTGGCGTGTTAGAATACAAGTGCACTAGTGAAACTGTCCGGGCCAACCCATTCCAGTTCTTTTCAAACAGTTACAATTTGGATTTCTGGTTAACATGGCTCATTACAACCAAGCTAAATGTGCAGCAAACTTCCATTACTTTGGTGTCACCTGCAGCATAATGGTGATACTCTCATCTCTAAGCCAGAAGGCTGTGGGTTAAAGTCCCACTCTCAGCTCACACTTTAGCACAACACTCAAAGTGCTGCACTGACAGAATCATAGAATCCCTACAGTGCAGGAGGCCAAGCTGCCATACTTCGGGTGAGAAATTAAACCAAGGCCTGATGCACACTCTGGGTGGATGTAAACAATCCCAAGGCACTATTATGAAGGAGAGCTGGTGAGTTTGTTCTGTAATTTTGGCCAATACTTATCCTTAAACCAACATCAGTGAATTGCGAGAGCATTTATTTGCACACTCATTAGCACTGCTGCCTCCGAGCACCAGGGGCCCGGGTTCGATTCCTGGCTTGGGTCACTGTCTGTGTGGAGTTTGTACATTCTCCCCATGTCTGCATGGGTTTCCTCTGGGTGCTCCGGTTTCCTCCCACAGTCCAAAAGATGTGCTAGTTAGGGTGCATTGGCCGTGCTAAATTCTCCCTCAGTGTACCCAAACAGGCACCGGAGTGTGGCGACTAGGGGATTTTCACAGTAACTTCATTGCAGTGTTAATGTCAGCCTGCTTGTGACACTAATAAATAAACTTTAAAACTTACCCGTGTGCAAATTGACGACCACATTTCTTATGTTACAACTTAACTCAAAAGTACCCGATTAGCTGTGAAGCACTTTGGGACTTGCTGAGATCATGAAAGGTGCTACATAAATGCAAGCTGATTAATTCACTCACGGTACAACATTCACTTGAGTCATAACTTATTGATCCAGATAAGGGTTTAGGGTTGTTACTAGACCTCGAGTCTTTGTGCACTATCATACTGATGTCTCATCATAAAGTGTTCCTTCAACAGACAAGTTTAAACTTTGAACTGCTCTGGGCTGCAGAGTGGAAAGATACAGATCTGTGCGCACAAATTCCAGCAATGTCTCCATCCTCAATGATGGAGGAGCCCAGCACATCAGTGCAAAAGGATGAAGCATTTGCAACAATCTTCAGCCAGAAGTGCCAAGTGGATGATCCATCTCGGTCTCCTCCAAAGATCCCTAGCAGCACAGATGTCAGTCTTCAGCCAATTCAATTCACTCCACGTGATAGCAAGAAAAGGCTGATACTGCAAAAGCTATGGGCCCTGAAAATATTCTGGAAATAGTCCTGAAGACTCATGCTCCAGAACCTGTCGTGCCTCTAGTCAACCTGTTCCAGTATAGGTACAGCACTGGCATGTACCCGACAGTGTGGAAAATTTCTGAATATCCTGTACACAAGAAACAGGACAAATCCAACCCAGCCAATTAGTGCCATATCAGTCTACTCTCAATCATCAGCAAAGTGATAGAAAGGGTTATCAATAGTGCTATCAAGCGGCACTGACTCAGCAATAAACTGTTTGTGGATGTTCAGATCACGTTCTGCCAGGGTCACTCAGCTCCTGACCACATTACGGCCTTGGTTCAAACAGGGACTAAAGAGCTGAATACCAGAGGTGAGGTGAGTGTGACAGCCCTTGATATCAGGCTGCATTTGACTGCATATGACTTCGGAGTCCTAACAAAACCGGAGTCAATGGGAATCAGGGGAAGTCTCTAAGCTGGTCGGAGTCATACCGAGCACAAAGGAAGATGGTTGTGGTGGTTGGAGGTCAATCATTTCAGCTCCAGGACATCACTGCATGAGTTCCTCAGGGTAGTATCCCAGGTCCAACCATCTTCAGCTGTTTCATCAATGACCTTCTTTCCATAAGAGCAGAAGAGGAGACATTTGCAGGTGACTGCATAACGTGCAGCACTATTTGTGATTCCTCAGATACTGAAGCAGTTCATATCCAAATGCAGCAAGACCTGGACAATATCCAGCCTTGCTCTGGCAAGTGGCAAATAACATTCATACCACACAAGTGCCAGGCATTGGCCATCTTCAACAATACAGAATGTAACCATCACTCCTTGACATTTAATGGCGCTCCCATCAATGAATCCCCCACTGTCAACATCCTGGGGGTTACAGTTGACCACAAACTGAACTGGACTAGCCATATAAACTGGAAGTTAGGAATCCTGCAACAAGTAACTCACTTCCTGACTCCCCAAAGTCGGTTCACCATCTACAAGGCACAAGTCAGGAGTGTGGTGAAATACTTTCTACTTGCCTAGATGAGTGCAGCTCCAACAACACTCAAGCTTGACACCATCCAAGACAAAGCAACCTGCTTAATTGCTAACAATTCCACAAACATTCAATCCCTCCACCACTGACAAACAGAGGCAGCATGTGTACCATCTACAAGATGCACTGCAGGAACTCACCAAGGTTCCTTAGGCAGCACCTTCCAAACCCACGACAACTTCCATCTACAAGAACAAGAGAAGCAAAATACCTGGGAACACCACCACCTGGAGGTTCCCCTCCAAATCACCACATTGCCGTTCCTTCACTGTTCCTGGGTCAAAGTCCTGGAATTCCCTCCCTAACAGCACTGTGAGTGTACCTACACCACAGGGACTGCAGCAGTTCAGGAAGGTAGCTCAGCATCACCTTCTCAAGGGCAACTAGGGATGGGCTACAAATGCTGGACTAGCCAGCTATACCCACATCTCATAAATGATTTAAAAAAAAAAATCAAATAGTCTTGCACAGAAAAGAATAAGGGAGAAAATATGTACAAGCCCTGCCACTCACATCAACCCCAAAAGATGCTTTACCAGATACTAGGTCATATCTCACTTCGTTGCCTTTACCAGGAATTAATGCTTAATACAGAGAAAGAGGAGGTTTACCTCAGCTAACACATGTAGCTGATTGCTTAAAAAGACACAGGGCAGGATTTTACGGCCTCACTTGACCGGAGACCAGAAAATCCCACCCAAGGTCAACGGACCTTCCCACTGTACGCCCCTTGCCCACTCTTGATTCCCGAGGCGGGTGGGACGGCAGAATTCCAACAATCGTCAAGAAGTCACCTAGGAAATCCCTCCAGGTGTACTGGAAGAAAAACACCAAGAGAAATGAGACCTTGGTTGATGATGTGGCCGTTCTGAACTAATATAGGGAAGAAATCAGTTCTTGAACACTAGACCAATGACAATATTAGCACAGAAAACACATTTCCTTATGATTTATACCATTGAGTTCCTCCTTGATTGTAGTATGCATGCAAACCACAACACCAATTTAGTATCATGGGCAAGAGGCTGTGCATACTGAACCTGCATCCAAATAAGACGACTGTAAAAGGATGTAAAGAGTTTAATTTATGCTCACTCACTTCTTTCCTTTATCTTCTTTGATGGCACTTTCCAGGCGTTTACTCTGTCCAGTGAACGGTCGGTCCTCTTTAGCTTTTTCCCTCTCCAGTTTCTTCACTTTCTCCCTGGACTTTTCCAAACTGGAGTCATCTCCTTTATCTGATTTCTTCAGAAGCTACAAATACACAATTATATTTTGTTGCTCGACATTGTTTTAAAAATGTTAAATAAAAGTGCTTTTGTTAGAACATTGACATAATTTCAGGTACCTTTATCTTAGGTTCATCCTTTGATCTGTCCTTCTCTTTATCAAATCCTTTCTCCAGCATCTTCTTTTGCTTCTCTGCTTCTCTCCTTTTCCGCCTTTCATCCTCTCTCCATTTTCTCCTTTCTTCTTCTCGGAGTCGCCTCTTTTCCAGCTCTCTTCTCCTCCTTTCTTCTCTCTTTTCCTCTCGTATTCTCTGGTATCAGGATGGTGTGGGGAGAGGGTGAACATAACGGACGCACAGGAGACAATTAATGACAAGCTTGAATAAACACAGAATTGCTTTTCCTTATTTTGGCTTTTTAAAAAATGACAAAAATCAGAAAATCACTTACCTGTTTATTTTTCACATAGTCCAAAAGCGGTGTGGTTTTTTTAGCTGTTAAGTGTAAAGAATAATTATTTCATCCATGCAAAAAAACTTTTGATTTTGAGTTCTGACAAAATGGCAACAACACTGGGAAAACGTAAATATATGAAATAAATCAAATGGGAGTTCAAAAGAAACCTATTTTTCTAGCGAGTGGGGTGAATGTGGAACCACAGGAAGTGGCTGAGGTTAATTTTACACATGTATTTGAGGGGAAATTAGATAAACATAGGAGGAAGAATGGAAGGGAGGATTAGGCTGATAAGAGTTGGATGAGGAAGGTTGGAAGCAATGAATGGAGCATTAACAAGGCAAGGACTGGTTGGACCAAATAGAGGGAGTGCAGAGGAAATTCACCAGGATGCTGCCTGGGATGGAAGATTTAAGTTATGAAGAGAGGTTGGATAGACTTGGGTTGTTTTCGTTGGAGCAGAGAAGACTGAGGGGCGACCTGATCGAGGTGTACAAGATTATGAGACATGGACAGAGTGGATAAGGAGCAGCTGTTCCCTTTGGTTAGGGGACACAGGTTCAAGGTGAGAGGCAGGAAGTTTAGGGGGGATGTGAGGAAATACTTTCTTACCCAGAGAGTGGTGACATTCTAGAATGCGCTGCCTGGGAGGGTGGTAAAAAGGTATCTAGGTGAGTACTTGGCACATCATAACATCCAGGGCTATGGGCCAAGTGCTGGCAGACGGGATTAGGTGGGAGTTCAGGTCTTCTAATGTGTCAGTGCAGACTTGATGGGCCAAAGATTCTGCGCTATATGACTCTATGAGAATATACTAGATAGAGATCAGCTATGTTATATAATAAAGCACATTGCATCACGAATTGAAAGCATTAGTATAAAATGAGGCAGCATTTACAAACTGAGCTTGTGGACGTGTGATCAGGGCTGTATTTCATAGGGATAATGTATTTATTACCTAACAATATAGTTGCTGCGAATGACGTTTTAGGATGCTTCAGAGGGCATCAAGAGTCAGCTATTAGGGTGGACTCAGAATAGAGATATGTAACATTTTCCTTCCCTTGAAGGGGATTAGTGAATCAGCTGGATTAAACAATAACCCCAACCACCCAGCTGTTTCAACTTATTTTCAGACACCAGCTCACCAATTCATGGAATTCAATTGACAGGAGGATTGGAATTCATAAATACGTCATATGTACTGCACTATCCGCCCTGGTTTAGGATCTCATCAGGGCTATGCAAGTAGTGAGGAGGGGATACGGCAGCAGATCAGAAAATTAAATACAAGTAACAGACAATGGGAAATACGTTTTAAAATAATTTAAACGGCATGCAAGCTGTTCAAGTCAAGGCCTGATTATGCATGCGTGGCCATAACAGAAACATTTCCGTAAAAAAATTACAAAACTTATATCAGGCAGGTTAAAACAATGTGATCCAACGACTACCTATCGCCTGACAGAGCACACAACAAACCATGAGGGAAGACTAAGGAATTAAATCATGTCAATTAGTGCAGCACTGCATTGAAGATTATTGTATTTAGAAATTACATGCAGCTAAAGGTTTATACATTAAGATTGAAAAGCAAATGATTAGTAAATTAATTCTGCAATAATTTATGGGATCAAGTACTGCAATTTGTCATTTTTATCAACAAACTGCAAGAGGTAAACAAATACCAGTTTGGAAACTGATCAGATTTATTTAAAAAGCTCATTTTACCTGCTAACTCTTTCGTTTTGGCTTCAATTTCCTCCAAAAGTGTTTCGGGATTGTTTGAATTTTTCTCATCATCCGCATTATTATAACTCTCCAAAAACTTCTTATATTCAGGATCTGATATTTTAAAAAAGTACAAAAAAGTTTTTTTTTAAACTTGCACCAGTTCCAAAATAAACATAACCAAGACTCAAAAAGAAAAGTTATCTCAAGGTTCTTACATCCAATTAATCTGCCACTTCCCTAAAAAAAAAAATCTTTATTCTCTAACTTTGCTTCTGAGAAACTTGTGACATGAACTTATATTGCTGTGACAATGGGGCACTTACAAATAGTGCCATTTGGGACCTGCCACTGTGGAATAGCAGAAATCCCTTCTGCACCTATCCGAAGCAGCAAGACTAATCAACAGAGGATTGAACCTGCATCCCAAGGTACCGCACAAGAGGTTGCTTCAAGATGTTAACCTAGTCTACCCTCAACAGCAGTTTAATTTAAGAATGTTTTAAAAAACATAACCACAATATCAGTTTCAAAGAAAGGGGGGGGGTGAAGAAAAACAGCTAAATTTCAATATTTTTGGTTGTTAAATCCTCCCTGTTGTACTTTTCTCAGGTTTGTTTACTTGGACAGTTTTGTACAGCGATCCCTGGCTCATTCGGCTTAGTTGACCTCAAGTCTAGTTTAGTGGTTAGGGCATTAACAATTAGCCTCAGTGCCCCTGGATTAGGCTTGGTGTTCAGATTGCTGGAAGCATTTTTTCACCCGGAGAAAAGATTAGCTTGTTTCTGATTTCCCAACTTATGGAACAGTCTCTCTGATCTCATTAAAAGCTCACGCTTTTCACAAGAGAAGGAACCACCTCTGAGCCACAGTATATTAAAAAAAAGTTCACAATTTCAAGAATATTTTCCGTTCCCCTGACCCAACAAGTGGTGCTAATGCAGTAAAGAAATAGTACATTACTTCAAAATACTTCAACAGCAGTCAGCATAGCAATGATAACACAACACAAATAGACCGGAACCCAAACAACTGGCAATTCAGCGTCCTCAAAAATACAGAACAAATAAAGCCACTCTTTTTACGCCAGGAGAAGGGCAGACCAGACAATAGACTTCTCTCCACAGACCAGAAATACTGGTCCTGGGGCAGCTACACAACTCCCTGTGATGTACTAGGAGACCTGTAACCCCCACTTGCACAAAACGTATATCAGTTTAGTTAGGGCATCATGCGGCACGGGCTTGGAGGGGCTGAAGGGCCTGTTCCTGTGCTGTACTGTTCTTTGTTCAAGTACTGCCAAGTCATCCGGCTAAAGACAGCAAAATTCATGACAATTTAACATTGGCATGTTAAAGCGTCACAGATCCTTGGGACTGGAATAGAAGTAAATTATGCTTTGCTGTTTAATCTGCAACATGAGAGATTAACTAGAACAGTGGCATCTTTAAACATTTCAGGAGAACCAACATATTCTTCAGTTGTCCCTATCCAACATAAATTAATCTGCAGCTGTTTCCCATCTAGGATTTCAGCATTTCCTTAAATTAATGGAATTAAAAATTAACAGAAGAAAATCATTAGTGACAGATTGAGAGAACGGGTGTGATTTTGAATCCGGTTTTTAACCCAGCAAGGTCTCGCACCAGTGGACTGGACACAGGGTACAATATACCGGCCTAGGAGTTTAAATGTCATACTAAGTCATAACTACTGCTGAAGAACCTCTCAGGTCTTGGAAAAACTAATTTTATATTTATTTCAATATTTCCCAATATGATACCAATATAACTTATTAATAAACACATTTAAAACTTTCTTTGATATTTTAGCTTTTAACGTGCATACCCAGTGATGAAAAGAAAATGGTTGAGAGTTTCAAGTTTCTAGGTGTCCAGATCACCAACAACCTGTCCTGGTCCCTCCAGCCCAATGCTATTGTTAAGAAAACCCACCAACACCTCTACTTTCTCAGGAGCCTAAGGAAATTAAGCAGGGACGCTCACCAATTTTTACAGATGTGCCATAAAAACAATCCTTTCTGGATGTATCACAGCTTGGTATGGTTCCTGCTCTGACCAAGACTGCAAGAAACTACAAAGGTTGTGAATGTAACCCAGTCCATCACGCAAACCAACCTCCATCCATTGACTTGTTCTACACTTTCCGCTGACTCAGGAAAGCAGCCAGTATAATCAAGGATCCTACGCATCCTGGACATACTCTCTTCCACCTTCTTCCGTCAGGAAAAAGATACAAAAATCTGAGAACACATACCAACTGACTTAAGAACATCTTCTAACCCTGCTGCTGTCAGACTTTTGAAGGAACCTACCATATACTAAGCTGATCTTTCTCTACACCCTATTTGTAACTGCAACACCATATTCTGTACCCTTTCCTTCTCCCCTATGAATGGTATGTTTTGTCTGTATAGCGCGCAAGAATCAATACTTTTCAGTGTATCCCAATACATGTGACAATAATCAGTCAAATCAAATCTTTATTTAACTCTAAAATTTGCAAAAACTGAACGTTATTCAGTGCATTTTACTTCCTGGTTTCCTGATGGGAGAGAATTCCTCCATTTGATTGGATGCTTCCACTTCTTGACGACATCCCCGTTCCTGGACACCACGCGCTCTACCTGATTTGGTGCCAGGTTCAAACCAGGGGGAAGGCAAAAACATGCCACAAAGATTTCTAAAACATTGTGGACAGCTCTGTTGGAGTTCAGTAGCCAGCGTCATTGCTGATTGAAAAATCCATGCCTTCGCTTAATACATTTTCTATGAGGTGACAGAGCAATGGTGATAAATAGGAGAGAGTAATTTAAATTCTGTCCACCTAGCTGAAGGACATGAAAGTAGAAACAAAATGGAATAGGACAAGAAAATTACACTTTACAACAAAATGTTTACTTGGAAAAAGAAATATAGGTTCTCCATACCATCACTAAAATGTATGAGGTCCATGCCATCTTCAACAGTTCCCAGTTTTGCATCTTTTTTCTTGCTCTTCTTCTTGGGAATTTTCTGAAAAGGGGCAAATTCTACAATAGCAGGGTACTCCTGACCTATTGGTTGGACAAAGAGACAAACACAGGGAATAAAAATAATGGAGCTCTGACAATTAAGAATGGCTCAAATTAAACCTTCCTTCAACAATATATGTTTCTGCCATCTTAAATTCATAAACAAATGGAACTAAAAATGTTAATGCTTTCTTTAAGATAGACTCTGCAGTTATTTTAATTAGTAAATAAGGTTACATTAAAAACATCTTGGGGGTTATCATTGACCAGAAACTGAACTGGGCTAGCCACATAAGTATTGTGGCTACAAGATCAGGTCAAAGGCTACAAATCCTATGGCAAGGAAATCACCTCCTAACTCCCCAAAGTCTGTTCATCATCTGCAAGACACAAGTCACGAGTGTTATGGAATACTCGCCACTTGCCTGGATGAGTGCAGCTCCAAAAACACTCAAGAAGTTGAAACCATCCAGGAAAAAGCAACCTGCTGGATTGGCATCCATCCACAAACATTCACTCCCTTCACCACTGACGCACAATGCAGTAGTGTACCACCTACAAGATGCACGACAGAAATTCACCAAGGCTCCTTAGACAGCATCTTCCAAACCCACGACCATCTACAAGGACAAGGGAACCAGATACAAGGGAACCAGATACATGGGAACATCCCATTCCCCTCCAAGTCACTCACCATCCTGATTTGGAAATATATCATCGTTTCTTCAATGTCACTGGGTCAAAAATCCTGGAATTCCCTCCCTAACAGCACTGTGGGTGTACCTACATCATATGGACTGCAGCGGTTCAAGGCAGCAGCTCACTGCCACCTTTTCAAGGTCAATTGGGGATGGGCAATAAATGCTGGCCTGGCCAGCAACTCCCACATCCCATGAACGAATGAAAAAAAAATGGCACCGAGTACATTATGCCTTGGCATTGTTTTTACTGACTGAAGTATTACTATCACCTGTGCTACAGGAATCAAATTCCTTTCAAATGTGCTATAAATCCAGTTATGGTGCACCAACAGTAAAATATAATTTATGGTACCAAATAGTAATTAAAAGGTTCCTTATAATTAAATCAACTATGAGTCTGTGAGGATATTGGTCTATTGGATGTGCAGCTTCATTCTCTGCTGTGTTTCACATCCACCGACGGAAATAAAGTAAAAGCAACATAATAAAGTCGTGATCAATACAAATAACTGGGAAAAGAATCAGCTTTACTTGACATTTCCTCACAACAGTTGCTCACAGCTGCAAAAACCAGAGCATAATTTTTTTTAAACATATCTTGACTAACGCAATCATGCAAAGAGAAACATTTCATTTTAATAGAATGCTTTAAAAGCACAACAAATATTGTCACAACAGTACTAATTACTGCATAATTATTAGATATACATCCATCAAATGGGGGAAATTTCAAGAACAATGTTCCTTTAAGCAATAAAAGTATTTAAAAAGAATCATTCAAGATTCACTCTCCATCTGTTTTGTTTGATTTTAAATGGGAAAAGTTTGTTTATTTCTAATAATGCTTCTGTGCCTAATGTAAAGCCTCAGAATAATCCCCATTATAGTTGAAAGATTTTTGAATAATGTTAACATACCCAGAAAAGATAGATGCAAGCAATTCTTGATAATATATATTTGAAAACGCATGCTTGAAGGCAAAGACTTAATAGATTCTGCCTCACAGCGCCAGGGACCCAGTTCAATTCCGGCCTTGGCTGTGTGGAGTTTTGCACGTTCTCCCCATGTCTGCATGGGTTTCTTCCGGGTGCTCCGGTTTCCTCCCACAGTCCAAAGATGTATAGGTTGGGTGGATTGGCCATGCTAAATTGCCCGTTAATGTCACAAGATATATAGGTTAAGGGAATTAGCAGGGTAAATACGTGGTAAGCCTGGGTAAATTTCAGTGCAGACTCGATGGGCCAAATTGCCTCCTTCGGCACTGTAGGGGTTCCGTGATTCTAAAGAAGGGGAGCAAATGAGAAGGTATCGGCATACTTACTGATGTACAAAGTTAAAAATACCTTACCTTTGCTGTCGATGAAAACATAGCCATCAAACTGATCCCTGAAGAGGACAATGTCCTCTTGGTTTTTGAAGTTGATGTATGCTCTAGAAAATATGTGTGGAAATAAACTGTGGAAAAATAAGAGGTTTTAGGTCAGAATTAAACCAGAAAGGTGCAATCAACTTCAATTATCTTGTAGGAATATTACACATAATAAAATTTGCAGTCATTAGTTATGGTTGCATAACATACACAAAAAGAATTCCCCTTATTATAGCCAGACCAAGTTCCATACAACACAAGAGATAGGAGAAGAAGACCATGTAGCTCATAAGAAATTTCTCCTAGTCACAGTCCTAAATAATCGGCTTCTTAACCTGAGACTGTGCCCCAGAAGTCCACTTTCCCCAGCTAAAGGAAAGAACCTCTCAGTGTGTACCCTGTCAAGCCCCTTCAGAATCTTATACATTTCATGAGATCATGTCTCGTTCTCCAAAATTCTAGAGATATCGGCCTAATTTACTCAAGTCTCTCATTACAGGACAATCCTCTCAGCCCAGGGACCAATCTTGGTTGTACTGCCTCCAATGAATTATATCCTCCCTAAGGTACGGAGTTCAAAATCGCACAACACATTCCAGGTGTGATCTTGGCAAAGTCCTGTATAATTGTAGCAAACTTCTTTACTCTTGTACTTCAATCTCTTCGTAATAAAGGCCAACATGCTATTTGCCTTCCTGAGAGTTCCTTTTATAAGCACGTTCTCTCAGAACGTTAACAGTTACAAGTTTCACACCTTTTAGAAAATATTCTGGTTTTCGATTCTTATAACCAAATTGAATAACTTCACACTTTTCCACATTATACTTCATCTGCCATCTTGTTGCCCACTTACTTGATCTGTCTACATTTCTTTGCAGCCTCCGTTTCTTCCTTACGATTTAATATTTCCACCAAGTTTTGTATCATCAACAAACTTAGATATTGTAATGACCTCAACGAGGCACATGAGGTTGGCCTCTTGGGGTATGAGCTCCCTGATTGAGGTAACGATTGCCAGCCCAATCAGGGAATCTCACCTGTATATATAAGTGTCAGGATTCTGACTTTGTACCTGAAGAACTCTTAGGAGTGGAATTGAGTTTGTAAATAAAGGAAATCTGATGAAGGGACACTGGCCTGAGGAGTTATTCAGATACATTACTCTTGCTTTGTCCAAGTCATTAAATATACTGGATACAGCTAAAACCCCAACACTGATCCTTGCAGCACTCCATTTATCACAGACTGTCAACTTGAGAAGCTCCATTTATGCATATTCTTTGCTTCCTGTCCATTATCTAGCCCTCTATTCATGCTAGTACTCCCCAAGCCATGAGTCCTTATCTTGCCTATTGAACATTTGTATGGCACCTTATCAAATGACTTTTGGAAATCCATGTACACTACATCTTAATCATTTATCTCCTTTATCTACCCTATTGGCCATATTCTCAAAACACTCTAATAAAATTGTCAAACAGAATTGTTAACTTGTTTTATTCATACTATAATCTTCTAAGTGCATCGTTATTCCTTAATAATAGATTTCAATCCTTTCCCAACAGTCGATGTCAGGCCAGCTGGCCTATAGTTCTCAGGTTACTCTCCCCCTCCTTTCTTGAATAGAGGTATCACATTTGCTAACTTTCAATCTGCTGGAGCTAGGGAATTTTGGAAAATCATAGTAGCAGAAATAGTGACATTCTTGGTATCTCTTTTAGAACCCTATGATGCAGGCCACCAGGTTGTGGGATTTGTCAGGTTCCCCAGTATTTTTTCTCTGCAGATATTAATTTCATCACTTTTTTCACACCTCGCTTACCCTCCATTTCTGATATGCCTTTCTCTTCTGCTGCGAAGACAGACACTAAATATCTGTTCAATGCCTCTGCTATTTCCTCATTCCCTTTGTCTCTGCTTCTCAGGGACCAATATATATTTTAGCTATCCTCTTCCTTTTTATATACTTTTAAAAGCTTATATGACCTGCTTTATATTTCAGGTTATATTCCAGACTTTCCCAATTCATTAATTTTTGGTGACCCTGTTAGTTTCTAAAATATTCCCAATCCTCAGACTCTCCACTATTCTTTGTGATCTTATATTTGATTTATTATTGTTACATGTATTGTTTCTTGTGCGCTATACAAAACATACCGTTCATAGAGAAGGAAATGGGAGAGTGCAGAATGTAGTGTTACAGTCATAGCTAGGGTGTAGAGAAAGATCAACTTAATGCAAGGTAGGTCCATTCAAAAGTTGGTGACAGCAGCAGGGAAGAAGCTGTTCTTGAGTTGGTTGGTATGTAACCTCAGACTTTTGAATCTTTTTCCCGACTGAAGGTGGAAAAGAGAATATATAAGCCTCTCCTTTTAACCTCACACCATTCTAAACTTCCTGATTAAGCCACAAATGGATCTTTCTTCCTGATATTTGTTTTTCAATAATGTATATATTGAACATTCTGACTTGCCTCTTTAAATGTTTTGCCGTTTATACCTTTGGATATACCGCATTGTCTATTTACTCGATCAACCTTACCCATGTAATTGGCTTTGTTGAAGATTCAGATTCTAGTCTGTGATTGGATTAGGTTGCATTCAAATTCAACATGGATTTAATTTTACTATGATTACTTGTTTCCAGTGGATCTTTTACTTTGAGATTGCTAATTAACCCTGCCTCAATTACACTATACTAGATCTAAAATACCTTTATCCACAGTTGGTTCAATAATGTATTGCCACAGAAACTGATCACTGAAAACATTCTAAAACCTCATTTGCTAGACCACTCTTGCCAATTTGATTGGTGAAATCTATATGAAGATTAAAATATCCCACAATTATTATTTCACCTTTGTTCAATCCTCCAATAATTCATTTAATGCTCTGTCCAACAGTACAGTTAGGGGGCCTATAAACTACTCCCACCAGCATTTGGACTCTTGCTTTTCCTTATCTCCACCCATATTGATTCTACTTCAGGACCTTCCAGGTCAAGATCCTTTCCCACTAATATCCTTCTGCAATTCTTTACAATCAGGCCTAACTCTCCTCCTTTGCCACTCTGTATGCCTTTAGGAAATATTGTGCATCCTATTCCCCCACCCTGCTCACCAAGTAAACATGTTATTATAATGACGATTAGATATACACCATGGGTGAGATTCTCTGGCCTTCCCTCAGCATTTTTCCTGGTGGCAGGATCCTCTGGTCCCATTGTCATAATGGGAATTCCCATTGAAGTCAACCCACGCCACCGGGAAACCTGGGGCAGAGGGTGCGATCAGAGAATCCCACCGACATGAATGGCCAGAGAATTCTGGCCCATTTCTCTCTATTTGTGCCACTAATTCATCTACCTTAATGCAGATGCTTCAAGCATTTAGCTAAAGAACCTTTCCATTTCTGTTACTGCTACTGTTACAATCCCAGCTGATGTTACTACTGAAAAGTCAGATCCCAGTGTGAAACCTGGCTTGATAAATCCTAATTATTTTTTATAGAAACCGTGGTGAGTTACTGAACAAACTCACAGGAGACTGCTGATGAACTTTCAAAACACAGAATAAAACATTTATTGAACAAGAAAAGTGAACTATATTCCACCAGACAAAAAGGTTCATAAATCTCAATACAAATGCAAGATAGTGATTGAAATATTCACTATTCTTTCATCCCAACTATATCTTTACAGGTGCATACAAATTTGGAAAAATAAAACAAATTACCATATCTGTCTTATATACTAATATTCAGGGTAAGCATGCAGTACATGTGAACCAACTGGTCAGACACATCACACTCCAAAGTAAATGACAGATGCAACCAAAGCAGATTCTATGATTTTTTTCAACAATCTGCCCAGATGCTTGTCACACAGCAAGCCAGCCGGTCTCGCACTTTCTCACAAGGGTTTCCAATCTATCCATTTGAAGATCTCACTTGCAAATTAAAATATTAAATTAGCTTTAAAATGACAAGAGTCAGTATTTGTCAAATTTCAACTGTATTCTTTACGCAATACATTTAAAAATTCTGAAAATCCAGTGTTCAATTTAGTAAAAGTTGAATTTGTAAAATTGTTCTTTTTTGTTGGTGTTTTGAAGTTTGGCAAATGGCTCGATGAAGATAACATTGAATGATTATTAATATTAGAGTGTAATTTTTTTAACCACAGAAGGCTGTGGAGGCTACGTCACTGAATATATTTATTTAAGAAGAAAATGGATAGATTTCCAGGCTCTAAAAGGTATCAAGTGTTATGGGGAGAGTGCTGGAGTATGACGTTGAGATAGAGGACCAGCCATGATCACATTGAATGGTGGAGCAGGCTCAATGGGCCGAATGGACTACTCCTATTTTCTGTTTCCATGAATTGTCTCCAAACATCACCCTCACTTGATAGATTTAATCAGGATTCACCTCAGGGTTTCAATCTCACTTTGAGATTCTTTTCCCCTGGGTTGTCATGTACACTCAAGCTTCAGGCTCTAAGCACAGTTTCAGATCTTCGGCCATGGCAAGCAGAACAGCTGCTCCAAAAGGATACCTTTTCCCTTATGGTCTGCAGCATAGAATCACCAACCGTAGGCTGCCCTCTTCAATCTTTAGGGCTTTTCTCAAGCTCATTTGCTCCTCGCAGCTCTCTCTCTTCAATTTGAAGGCTATTGCTTTTCTCTCTCAACTTTACCTAACAGGATCAGTTTCCGATCTCGGTCTTTGCCCCTTACCGAGGACCTTCTCCTGGAAACTGTTTCTGTCCCACTCCCTGGTTTGGCATCTTCTTCCTTGTTCCCCTCCCTATGTCCTACTCCTTGGGATACCTTCTCTGCAATGGTGTGCCTCTTCAGGTCACCTAACCTACAGCTGCGCACGATTGCGCTTTTCTTCTTCGCATGTGAGCAGAGCCAGTTGAAGAATGCAAAAATGGATGAACTGCACATGTGCGGCCCTTTCCCTGCTGGCAATCATGCAAAAGTCCCAAGGCCCAATGTATTCCCAAATTCCGAATTAAACTGAAGTTTTATTTCATCACACTACTCCCTGTGTGGACCTTATTCACTAATGTATAATTGCTGTTAAACTCTCTGTCCCTTCCTGTCCCACTACTTTTCTCTTTAGATTTCCAAATCTCCTTGACCCCTCCCCTATTCTATTAGTTACACATTTGCGGCTCAGAAATTGAACTCTGGCCCAACATAACACTCACAAACTAAATCATAATCTTCGGGTTAAACTCAAAAGGCTGAAATCTATTGTTGCAATTGCAAGAGTTAAAACAAAAAGTGAAAACATTACAGTTGAAATTTCCCCAACAGGTCAACCAAGCTGATTCAGGCCGCATCCTCATGAAATAAGAAATACTTACAAAAATTCCACTTGTGGGCATTCTCTCTTATTTTGTAAACATTAAATCCAGAAATGGCTGCTCACAAATCAGGTTCTTTGCAGCCAATTTTTTATACAGTTCCAAACCTTACTGCAAACAAACAGTGCAGAAGTGCTGCCCGCTGAGAGAGTTACAATAAATATAATTCTCAGTCAGTTCTGAAGAAAGGTCTATGACCTGAAACATTAACTCTTATTGCTCAGATGCTGCCAGATCTGCTGAGTAATTCCAGCATATTCTGTTTCTATTTCAGATTTCCAGCATCCCCAGTATCTTGTCTTGGGTTTAAGGCCCAAGCAGAGCTGGTGTGCAAGGCAAACTCACTCCTCCAGGTGATAACTTTGAGCATGCGTGATCTCATACATGTGCACAGTCCTGTTCTTCAGGACTGCTTCTTAATGTTAGACTAGGCGGGAGCAGCCTCTTAATCAACAGCCCTGTGAGGTTCAACCATACATTACTTTACACGGTGTCAAGTACAGGTTTGTACAAGACAGCAACTTGAAAGCCTTTTGCGTTCCATGGGCAGAATGGGATCTGCCTTCAGAGTTGTGTTGTCAGTTTTATATCCAAAATTGTTCTGCAGCTCATCAGGCTTATAATCAACGCAATCAAGTGATTTCAGGACACACATGCAAATTAAACTCTAGTCTCTTTCAGTGAGGTGCCAAGATTTCATCAACTGCCAACCCCATGAATGGCAGTATCACTACAACAGTATCAATACTACAGAAGGTCGAGGCCATCGATACAAGCAAGAGTTTAAATGAAACAAAAGGCAACCCCCTCTGATTTTTAAGGTAGTTTGATCATGTTGCCCTTGCGATTTTTAAAATAGTTTGATGCAATTCTGTTACAATAACTACTTACCTCGAATTGGTAGAAAAAAATTCAAAGTAATCATGCTCAGGCAATGGGGCAAGTTGCTCTTCCAACTGTTCTTTTGTCAGACTGGGAGGCAAACGGCGGATCACCACCTAATGGGTAAAGGCAGTTAAATATATATCAGCTATTTCTTTACAAACATATACAATATTAAAGTTAGAACAATTTTTAAAATAGCTTTAAATTAAGGAACAGATTGCTCCGATTAAACATCCAGTGAACCACTTTGTCTGTGAACATCCAAATGACAGAAACAGAAGAGCAAACAATACAATTATTGCAGTTTTGTAACTAAGGTTACGACTGCTCTGAAGAGAAACATGTTTTTTTATTAATTTTTCACTCCATCATTAAAGTTACAAAGCCAATACTCTAAATGGATCGGACAAACCCAAAACCGTTCCTTACTTGTTCCAAAAACAAAATTCAAATTCCAATCGAATCTAATTCAAGGTCACCACAAGAGAGACAAACAAGATCCAAGCTGACAAGATAAGGCAATACGCCCCTTCTTGGGCTTGATATTTGTCAAAAGGCCGAGAAGTGCCGTGTTGCCAAAGCTTTTCGTATTGTACTCATCAAGGCAAACGCAAGAATGCCAAATTTCAAACAATCACTATTTATACTACAAGAGAAAAGGGTGCTGATTGGTTGGCAAATGGTCACGGTATTGTTATGGAAAAAGCGACAGAACTATCAGCTTCTCAAGCTTCTGGGTAATTCAGAAAAAGGCTCGAGACTTGAACATATTTCTTTTATTTGCAGGGAACAGATCCTTGCTCTAAACTTTAAAACTGTGTGCGCCAACCATTCAGTAACCTTTTCTCCTGCAGTAAAAATTGATGATCTTTTGAAATATGACATTCTTTTGTTTGTCCCGATGAATGCAAGACAAACAGCTTCAGCAATATGTCTCTCTTCAGCAGAATTCAACTCGCGTAGCAAATGTAATGAGCCAACCTCAGTTAGAGAATGGCAAGTAAACCGCTATTCAAGAAAAACTTTAATGACACAAACACTTCACATCAGATCATTCAAACATTGAAACATCGCTTATAAAAATGCTTTCAGTTCAAACAGCAATGCTGATAGCATCAGTAAATCGGAGAAAGGAAAATACGACACACAAGTAAAATACTGCCAATTCTGGAAACAGAAACCGAAAAAGGGTCATCCAGATCCAGCCTGATCTGCAGATTTTCTATTATTTAATGCAAACTTAAAGCAGTTGACTTAAACTCCAAGATGACTCAGCCACAAGTGCACATATTAATCCAGTTCTTTCAGGCTATTATTATTGTTGCTGTTGAAAAAAGTGAATTTCCCATACAAATCACTTACAACAATAAAAATAAGCATTCATTAGAACGACATGCATGGGAAAACAAAAAGTGGGAAATCAGGAACTTCCAAGAAAATAGCCCAACTGCTTTGGAGCTGTACAATTGAGCTGATTTATTATTGTCACATGTATTGGGATACAGTGACAAGTATTGTTTCTTGTGCACTATACAGACAAAACATGCTGTTCATAGAGTACTTAGGGGAGGAGAGGGTGCAGAATATAGTATTGCAGTTACAAATAGGGTGAAAAGAAACATGTAGCGTGAAGAGAGAATATCACAGGCATCATAGTTAGCACTGCTGCCTCCCAGCGCCAGAGATCCGGGTTTGATTCCCGGCTTGGGTCACTGCCTGTGCAGAGTCTGCACATTCTCCCCGTGTCTGCGTGAGTTTCCTCCAAGTGCTCCAGTTTCCTCCCAATGTCAGAAAGACGTGCTGGTTAGGTGGATTGGGCTATGCGGAATTCTCCCTCAGTGTACCCAAACAGGCGCCGGAGTGTGGCGGCTGGGGGGATTTTCACAGTAACTTCATTGCAGTGTCAAAGTAAGCCTACTTGTGACACCAGAGTTTATTTGTCAATATTAGTGTTTAATAAATAAACTTAAACTATATTTACACCGTCAGGTTTAATTTACAAAACTAAAGGTGGATCGTTAACCAGAGTATGGGCAGCAAGCCATTTAGGGAGACATTGCTTCCTGGAGTGAGTCCTGCCTGTTGCTCCACAAACCTTGGTCAGGATCTCCTTCTTCTCTTTCTTCTCGACTCTCTCTGCCTTCTCCTCCAATTTAACTTCCACTTTCTTCTCCCGGGGTTTGGTATTCTCCTTGTCTTCCTTCATGTTTACCGCCGCAGCCTCCAGTGTACAGGCCTCCCCACAGTGTACAGGTCTGCCTGCCTCAGTGTACAGGCCTCCCCACAGTGTACAGGCCTACTCCCAGTGTACAAGCCTCCCCACAGTGTACAGGCCTGCTTACCCTCAGTGTACAAGCCTACCCGCAGTGTACAGGTCTGCCTGCCTCAGTGTACAGGCCTACCGCCTCTCTCACTCCCAACTTCACCTCAGCCTGGCCTTTCGCTCCCTGTCACGTCACTCAATCCCGCCTCCGCTTCTGATTGGCGGCTGGAGGGAGGTGGCGGGTTCACTGCGTGTTATCGCGAGATGTGAAGCTAGTTCTCGCACCGGCCCGGTTCTCGCGAGGTTTCGCAGTCAGGACTGAGGGGGGAATCAGGAGTGGGCGGGGTCAGTTCTGCGCACGCTCGGTGCGAGGCCCGGTTCCACGCATGCTCGGTGCGCCCTGGGGAGGGAAGGTCAGTCGGTCGCGGGGGGAGGGAGACGCAGGGAGGCCCAGGATGTGGTACGAGATCTTACCCGGCCTCTTCATCATGGCCGGCTGCCTGACGGTGCCCGGACTCGCCACCATCTACGTTCACCGGTGGACGAACGGCGGCAAGGTAACCCTGGTCGGGTTCAGTTGCATTTATATAGCGCCTGTCCAAGGGTTTGAGGATTGGCCTGCAGCCCCCCCAGGAATTGAAGATCAATCTTCAGGACAAGGCACAGTGGTTAGCATTGCTGCCTCACAGCTCCAGGGACCTGGGTTCCATTCCTGGCTTGGGTCGCTGCCCGTGTGAAGTTTGCACGTTCTCCCCGTGTCTGTGTGGGTTTCCTCCGGGTGCTCCGGTTCCCTCCCACAGTCCGAGAGACATGCTGGTTAGATGCATGGGCCATAGTAAAATGCCCCTTAGTGTCAGTGGATTAACAGGGTAAATATGTGAGATTATGGGGATAGGGCCAGGATGGGATTGTTGTCAGTGCAGGCTTGATGGACTGAATGGCCTCCTTTTGCACTGTAAGGATTCTAACCCTGGGGAATGATTGTCTGCTTTTCATTTTCCTTCAATTAAGCTGATCTTTCGCTACACTCTACCTGTAACTACAACACCATATTCTGCACTCTCTCCTTTCCTTCTCCCCTATATTTAAAAATTTAAAGTTTATTTATTAGTGTCACAAGTAGGCTTACACTGCAATGAAGTTACTGTGAAAATCCCCTACTGGCCACACTCCCCTCCTGTTCGGATACACTGAGGGAGAATTTAGCACGGCCAACGCACCTAACCAGCACGTCTTTCGAACTATGGGAGGAAACCGGAGCACCTGGAGGAAGCTCACACAGATGGTGACCGAAGTCGAGAAACTAATCCAGGTTCCAGGTCCCTGGCACAGTGAGGCAACCGTGCTATCCACGGTATTGCCCCTTTGTACTCTATAAATGGTATACTTTGTCTGGATAGCGCGCAAGAAACATTACTTTTCAGTGTATCCCAATACATTTGATTTGATTTATTATTGTCACATGTATTAGTATACAGTGGAAAGTATTGTTTCTTGCGTGCTATTCAGACAAAACATACCGTTCATAAAGAAGGAAACAAGAGAGTGCAGAATGTAGTGTTACAGTCATAGCTAGGGTGTAGAGAAAGATCAACTTAATGCAAGGTAAGTCCATTCAAAAGTCTGACAGCAGCAGGGAAGAAGCAATAATCATGGGGGATTTTAACCTGCATATTGATTGGCTGACTCAAGTTGGACGTGGTGTGATGGAGGAAGAGTTCTTAGAATGCTGTCGGGATAGTTTCCTTGAACAGTATGTTACAGAACCTACGAGGGAACGAGTTATCTTAGATCGGGTAATATGTAACGAGACAGGTAGAATTAAGGATCTTCTTGTGAAGGACCCTCTTGGGTCGAGTGATCACAATATGGTCGAATTTCTGGTGCAGATGGAGGGGGAGAAAGTAGGGTCCCAAACCAATGTCCTCTGCTTGAACAGAGGGGAGTACGATAGGATGAGGGCTGAATTGGCTCGGGTGGACTGGGAGAGCAGACAGGTAGGTAGGACAGCTGAGGAACAATGGAGGATTTTTAAGGAGATCTTTTTAGTACTCAGCAAAAATATATTCCGGTGATAAAGAAGGACTGTAAGAAAAGGGATAGCCAGCCGTAGATAATGAAGGAAATAAAGGAGAGTATTAAATTAAAAACCGATGTGTACAGAGTGGCCAAAAATAGTGGAGACTTAGAAGATTGGGAAAGCTTTAAAAAACAACAAAGAATGACTAAGAAAGTAATAAAGAAAGGAAAGATAGATTATGAAACTAAACTAGCTCTAAACATAAAAAATAATAGTAAAAGTTTTTACAAATATATAAAAAGGAATAGAGTGGCTAGAGTGAATGTTGGACCCTTGGAGGACGAGAGGGGGGATTTAATAGTGGAAAACGAGGAAATGGCTGAGACTTTAAATAGGTTTTTTGTGTCGGTCTTCACGGTGGAAGACACAAATAGTTTACCGAATATTAACGATCGAGTGTTGATAGGAGGAGAGGTACTCAATACAATTATTGTCACTAGAGAGGCAGTGCTTGGAAGACTAACGGGACTGAAGGTGGACAAGTCCCCGGGCCCGGATGGAATGCATCCCAGGGTACTGAAAGAAATGTCAGAGGTAATAGCGGATGGGTTAGTGGTTATTTATCAAAATTCACTGGACTCTGGGGTAGTGCCGGCTGATTGGAAAACGGCTACTGTTACGCCGCTGTTTAAAAAAGGAAGTAGACAAAAGGCGGGTAACTACAGGCCAGTTAGCTTAACGTCTGTAGTTGGGAAAATGCTGGAATCCATCATTAAAGAAGAAATAGCAGGCCATCTGGATAAGAATGGTTCGATCAAGCAGACGCAGCATGGATTCATGAGAGGAAAGTCGTGTTTGACGAACTTACTGGATTTTTATGAAGATGTGACTAGTGCGGTTGACGGAGGGGAACCGGTAGATGTGGTGTTTTTGGATTTCCAAAAGGCATTCGATAAGGTGCCTCACAAAAGGTTGCTGAAGAAGATTGGGGCACACGGAGTTGGGGGTAGGGTGTTAGCATGGATTGGGGATTGGCTATCCAACAGGAAGCAGAGAGTTGGAATAAATGGGTGCATTTCTGGTTGGCAGATGGTGACTAGTGGCGTGCCGCAGGGATCGGTACTGGGGCCTCAACTGTTTACTATTTACATAGATGATCTGGAGGAGGGGATTGAGTGTAGGGTAACAAGGTTTGCTGACGACACGAAGATAAGTGGGAAAGTGAATTGCGTGGAGGAAGCGGAAGGTATGCAGAGAGATTTGAATAGGCTGAGTGAGTGGGCGAGGATCTGGCAGATGGAGTATAACGTTGGCAAATGCGAGGTTATTCACTTTGGAAGAAATAATAGCAAATTGGATTATTATTTAAATGGAAAAAAATTACAACATGCTACTGTGCGAAGGGACCTGGGGGTCCTTGTGCATGAGTCGCAAAAACTCAGTCTGCAAGTACAACAGGTGATCAAGAAGGCAAATGGGATGTTGGCATTTATCGCGAAGAGGATAGAATATAAACGCAGAGAAGTCTTGCTGCATCTGTACAAGGCATTGGTGAGGCTGCAGCTGGAATACTGTGTGCAGTTTTGGTCCCCTTACTTGCAAAAGGATATATTGGCCTTGGAGGGAGTGCAGAGAAGGTTCACCAGGTTGGTACCGGAGATGAGGGGTGTAGATTATGAGGAGAGATTGAGCAGATTAGGTTTGTACTCGTTGGAGTTTAGAAGGCTGAGGGGTGATCTTATAGAGGCATATAAGATAATGAAGGGGCTGGATAGGGTAGAAGTGGAGAGATTCTTGCCACTTACAAAGGAAACCAGAACTAGAGGGCACAGCCTCAAAATAAAGGGGGGTCAGTTTAGGATCGAGTTGAGGAGGAACTTCTTCTCTCAGAGGGTGGTGAATCTCTGGAATTCTCTGCCCACTGAAGTGGTGGAGGCTACCTCGTTGAATATGTTTAAGTCACGGATAGATGGATTTCTGATCAGTAGGGGAATTAAGGGTTATGGGGAGCAGGCGGGTAAGTGGAACTGATTCACTTCAGATCAGCCATGATCTTATTGAATGGCGGGGCAGGCTCGAGGGGCTAGATGGCCTACTCCTGCTCCTATTTCTTATGTTCTTAAGCTGTTCTTGAGTCGGTTAGTATGTGACCTCAAACTTTTGTATCTTTTTCCCGATGGAAGAAGGTGGAAGAGAGAATGTCCGGGGTATGTGGGGTCCTTAATTATGCTGGCTGCTTTGCCGAGGCAGCGGGAAGTGTAGACAGAGTCAATAGATGAGAGGCTGGTTTGCATGATGGATTGGGCTACATTCACGACCTTTTGTAGTTCCTTGCGTCTTGAGCAGAGCAGGAGCCATACCAAGCTGTGATACAACCAGAAAGAATGCTTTCTATGGTGCATCTGTAAAAGTTGGTGAGAGTCGTAGCTGACATGCCAAATTTCCTCAGTCTTCTGAGAAAGTAGAGGCGTTGGTGGGCTTTCTTAACTATAGTGTTGGCGTGGGGGGACCTGGACAGATTGTTGATGATCTGGACACCTAAAAACTTGAAGCTCTCGACTCTTTCTACTTCGTCCCCATTGATGTAGACAGGGGCATATTCTCCTTTACACTTCCTGAAGTCAATGACAATCCCCTTCATTTTGTTGACATTGAGGGAGAGATTATTGTTGCCGCACCAGTTCACCAGATTACTCTATCTCATTCCTGTACTCTGTCTCGTCATTGTTTGAGATCCGACCCACTACGGTGGTGTCAACAAACTTGAAAATCGAATTGGAGGGGAATTTGGCCACACAGTCATAGGTGTATAAGGAGTATAGTAGGGAGCTGAGAACACAGCCTTGTGGGGCACCAGTGTTGAGGATGATCGTGGAGGAGGTGTTGTTGCCTATCTTTACTGATTGTGGTCTGTGAGTTCAGAAGTTCATGATCCAGTGGCAAAGGGAGGTGCCGAGGCCCAGGGCACGGAGTTTGGAGATGAGTTTCGTGGGAATAATAGTGTTGGAGGCTGAGCTGTCGTCAATAAATAGGAGTCTGACATAAGTGTCCTTGTTATCTAGGTGTTTCAGGGTTGAGTGCAGGGCCAGGGAAATGGCGTCTGCTATGCACCTGTTGCGGCGGGTAGGCAAACTGTAGTGGATCCAAATAGTCCAGGAGGCTGGAATTGATTCATGCCATGACTAACCTTTCGAAACACTTCATAATGATGGATGTCAGAGCCACCGACCGATAGTCAAATATAAATCAAATCAAAGTTTTCTCTTTGCCAGATATAAAAGTATTGAAACTGGGGGGCAATATCTGTTTGGCTGGCAGTCAGACACCATCCAATTGGGTAATGAATCTTTCTGATTTCCAGTTGGTGTAGGAAGGCAGTGTGGCACTAGGGTGAATGTACTGGCCAAATAATGGCTGGAGCCGTGTGGTGAAACCTGCAAAAATATGTTTAATCACAGTTGACAATCCTACTTTCACCACCTCAGGGACTCCCAGAGTCTTCAGAGCTGCTAAGATCGCCACAAATAAATCCTTCAATCTTGGTTAAACAGCAACAGCACCTTTATAGCAACATCTATATAGCACCTTTAATATCTTAAGTGTCTTTGGAGGAACATTATTGAGGGATAAATATTGGCCCAGAATGCCAGGGGAGACCAACTCCACCCGCAACCCTGTTCTTCTTCCAGATGATGCCCTGGGATCTTTCATATGCACCTGAAGGGGTAAATGCTGGCTTGGTTTTAACCTCTCACCCAAAAGACGATATCGCCAATGGTGCAGCCATTGTTGTGACTCAAATGGCACCGTCACTTCAGTCTCTCGCCACATAAACACAGTGGCTACAAGAGCTGGTCAGAGGCTAGGAATAATGCGGCGAGTAACTCACATCCTGACTCCCCAAAGCCTACCCAGCATCTACAAGGCACAAATCAGGAGTGTGGTGGAATACTCCCCGCTTGCCTGAATGGGTGCAGTGCCAAAAACACTTCAGAAGTTTGACACCATCCAGGACAAAGCAGCCCGCTTGTTTGGCACCACATCAGCAAACATCCACTCCCTCCACCGCCGATGCTCAGTGGCAGCAGTGTGATGCACTGATACAAGATGCACTACAGCAATTCACCAAAGATCTTTAAACAGCACCTTCCAAACCCATGACCACTTCCATCGAGAAGGACAGGGGCAGCAGATACATGGGAACACCACTCCAAGTTCCTCTCCAAGCCATTCACCATCCTGACTTGGAAATATATTTCCGGTCCTTACAGTCGCTAGGTCAAAGTCCTGGAATTCCCTTCCTAACGGCATTGTGGGTCAACCCACAGCATATGGACTGCAGCGTTTCAAGAAGGTGGCTCTTCTCGAGGGCAACTAGGAATAGGCAATAAATACTGGCCAGCCAGCGATGCCCATGCCCCATGAATGAATAGAAAGAAGTAAACCAGGATTCCTGTTTATGACGGTTATCCCAGTAACTTCAATTAGAGGTGCTTCTGTCTGGGCATTAGTTGAAGAGGAGCATCGAGAAGGCACAAGGAGTGTGATGAACTATTCCCCACTTGCTTGGATAAGTGAAACTCCAACAACACTGAGGAAGCTTAACACCATTTGGAATGAAGCAGCCACTTGATTAGCACCCCACTGGCCATCTTAAACACTCATTCCCTTCAGAACTGGTGCAGAGTGGCAGCAGTGTGTACCATCTATAGGATGCACTGCAGCAACTTGACTAGGCTACTTTGACAACACCTTCCAAACCCATGACCTCCACCACCTAAAGGACAAAGGATGCATGGGAATGCCACCATCTACAAGGTCCCCTCAAAGTCACACATGATCCAGACTTGGTACTATATTGTGGTCCCTCCACTGCCGTTGGGTCAAAGATCCTGGAATCCTCCCACCACTGTGTGTGTGCATTCAAGAATGTGGCTCACTACCACATTCTCAGGGGCAATTAGGATGGGTACAAAATGCTGGCATCCCATAAATGGAATATCAAAAACTTTGATCTCACATGGGGCAAGGAACATGGCTGAGGTTTTGCTGTCGGTAAAGGGAATTATGAGATGGGTGTGGAGATGTTCTTTCTGCAGAATCTAGAAAAGAGAACTAGGAACACAAAACAATCGGCAAAAAGAGTAACTAATTATATTGGAATAAAACTTCCAGAAATAAATTTTCATACGTTTCTAATGGAACAGAGTCCAAAGTATTACAAGCTGAGCCATTCTCCTTCCCTATGTTATATCTTCAATACATAAGTAATGCTGCAAAAATAGGGCCCCCACACTTGACCAAATTGACCGTGTCCTCCAGGATAAACGAGGGTATGTTTGTTGTAGTCCAAACGTTCTAATGGAAAGGAGTAAAATTGAATGCATGTCAAGAAGAATGTTAGGAATTGACGCCCAGGATCATCTGACCATGTTCTTGTCATGCAGCCAACCATGTTAAGTATTAAAACCAGTTTAAAAGCCGCAGTCAGAATTGAATCCACAGAGCTGGGTTAATGAAGTGCTTCATCAATGGTGCTTGTGTCTGCTGGGGATATATGAGGAGCTTTAGTTGACATTTTCATTGATTTTTCATAGGCACAGAGATACACACATTCACCCCTTTCTCCCTGGGAGCACACCATGCTTCAACTTAATACCTTTTCCATGGAACAGCTGAGATTAGGCAGTCATACACTTGAAGTATAATCTTAACTGTAGTACATTAGGTGCAATGTCTATGTCCTAATATTTCCAATGTGGCTCAGCATCAGATTAATTTTATTGCTCATGTGAAGGGCCTTGGGGTGTTTTACTACATTAAAAGTGCTATATAAATGCAAGTTGTACATAGTTCTCAGCGGGAATAGAAAAAATGCTTAAAATTTCCCTTTACAATAGATTGCCTAATAATTTGCTGTGAATTTATTTGTGGTATGCAATAAAGTAACTGTTTCCAGATTTAAATATATCCCTGACCCCTGCCCCCTTTTAAAATTCTGGCAGGGAAAATTTCCATTTGATGGGAATACATAGCTTGACTGTCTTGTGAGTCCGGGATAATGTGAGGACAGTGGATGAAATTCACTCAAACAGAATCGGTGGAAGAGTCCATTCGAAACCACTGGAGTCAGTACGGTTCTTGGCAATAAGATTTATTTTATTTGTTCATGTGGTGGTCGCTGGTTGTTCCAGCATTTATTGCCTGAGGGCATTTATTGCCCATCCCTGAGAGCATTCAAAGGTCAAACACAGTGCTGTGGATCTGGAGTCTCTCACAGGCCAGACCAGGTAAAGACAGCAAATTCCATCCCCTAAAGCAGCGGTCTCCAAACTTCCGGCCGGATGTGGCCCGCTGCGGGCCGAATGTGGCCCGCGGGCCATAGTTTGGAGACCCCTGCCCTAAAGGGACATTAATAAACCAGATGGGCTTTTACGACAATCAACGATGGTTTCACAGAACCATAGAAATGAAACAGCACAGAAGGTCCATGCTGACCCAAAGGTGCCCTTTCTAATCCCATCTTCCTGCACCTGGCTCATAGCCCTGCAGTTTACAGCACTTAACGTGCAGATCCAGGTACCATTTAAAAGAGTCTCTGCCTCCACCACTAACTCAGGCAGTGAATTCCAGACACCCACCACCCTCTGCGTAAAATAGTTTTTCCTCATGTTCCCTCTAATCCTTCTGCCACTTAGCTTGAATTTATGACCCCTGGTTTTTGAACTCTGCGAGGGGAAACAGGTTCCTCCTGTCTTTACTTATCTCTGCCCCTCACAATTTTGTACACCTCAGTTATGTCACCCATGATCACCATTAGACTTTTAATTCAGATGTTTTTATTGAATTCAAATTTCACCATTTACCATGGTGGGATTCAAACCCAGGTTCCCAGAGCATTACCTTGGGTCGCTAGATTACACTCCTGCCTCCCCAATAAGATTATAGCTGTATATGTAGGCTTGTGAGTATTTTTTTAAAAAGTAATCCTCGGTATTTATTAAATCAAGGGTTTATTTTACACATAATGTAGAATAAAGAACAACACACATTCCTGATAATGTCTTAATGATTCTTTATGCTTAGGAGAAACGGACTGCTCGTCTACCTTATCATTGGACCCTACTGGATCGAGACAGAAGAGTGTCTGGTTGCAAAACCTATTACAAATCAAGGGTAAATACTTGGGCATAAATGCTGAACTTACTTATTTTGACCACATTTGCATGCACTTTTATCACTTAAAATAATTCACATTTCAGTTTTTAAAAAAAGGTGCTAAGGCAGTTACGATTTAAAATAGTCTTTGTTCTATTGGTGTAATTATGGAAACTTACCCACTATTTAATTCTTTTTTTTTAAAAACAGGGGTTAGAAAACATCGACTGATGGACTGTTCACCTTAAACTACGGGACCCATGAACCTGCAGAAGAATGGTCGCTAAAACCTGAACTTTAGTCTTTGTTTCATAAAGTGACTTTGATAGATTAAAATAGTATAATAATATGGAAAATAAAAGTGTGACCCGATTATGTATGTTGCCTATTATTGAGGATGAGTTCTTGGCGAGAGGATGGAATATAGCCAAGCACAAAAAGTGGATGCATTGGAACAGTGAAAGTGTCGATAGGCAGACTGATATATTCAGCTAAACAGATTTCCATATTTCACTTTTCAGCTACAGATCTTGTCAACTTGCATTCGCTTCTTCAGCATGAAAAGGTTTGAGTACCATGTGCTAAAAGTATGAAGCAAACATTTGTTGGGGAGGGGGCGGCACAGTGGTTAGCACTGCTGCTTCACTGCGCCAGGGACCTGGGTTCGATTCCCTGCTTGGGTCACTGTCTGTGTGGAGTTTGCACATCCTCCCTGTCTCTGCGTGGGTTTCCTCCGGGTGCTCTGGTTTCTTCCCACAGTCCAAAGATGTGTGGGTTAGGTGGATTGGCCAGGTTAAATTGATCCTAGTTTGGGGAGGATTAGTAGGGTAAATATCCCCGTAAATATTATGGGGATAAGGTGGGATTGTTGTCGGTGCAGCCTCGATACACCGAATTGTCTCTTTCTGTACTGCAGAGATTCTTCTATGATAAGGAAGTGGGAACACAGAATAGTAAAGTTTAAGAATGAGAGAAATTTCAGGAAAGCAACTTCAAACCCAGACTATTTTGAATATATCATGAGAGAGCACGAGAAAGATGGTGTGCTAAATTGGGATAAATAAAAAAGATGTTTGTTTATTATTCCTCAAACTGAATCACTTATTAAAGATGCTATCATAATTTCAGCAAAGTGTTCAGGGATAGATTATAACACATCCACATCTTAACATCTGCCACTTTGTTGCACATCAATGTTAATCACCGCATCCGGTAATCAGGAAGGAACATAAAAACAATGTTGTAAAGATGCTGATTCCATAGGCGATCTTCACAGCACAACATGCAATGCCTTGACCTTGAAAGAAATGACAAATTAATGCTTGACGTTTTGAAATCCTTGTAGGAATAAATTTAACCGTTATTCAGAAAGTACATATCAAGCCATCTGGTCAACAGGTGACAGTTGGACCCGCAAGGTTCTTTCTAGTTTGCTTACATTGAGAAGCTATTGTGTACACTCATTGTACAGGACATCACCAAAGTTTTCTTTCCATTCATTCTTGGGATGTGGGCTTTGCTGGCAAAGCCAGTATTTATTGTCAATCTCTAATTGTCCTTGAGAAGGTGGCAGTGAACTACCTTCTGGAACCTCTGCGGTCCATGTGGTGTAGGTTCACCCAGAGTGCTGTTTGGGACGTTCAAGGACTTTTACCTAGTAATAGAGAGAAACAGTCCTGCAGTTCCAAGTCAGCATGTTACTTGGAGGGGGGCCCTGCATATGCTGATGTTCCCATGTGTCTGTTGTCCTTGTTCTTCCAGGGCAGTGGTGGGCAACCTGTGGCCCATCTGGGTTCTTAGTGGGGCCTATGAGACATTTTGTTGACCACTGCCCACTTTCTGCTGATTTCCATCTATGTAGCTTTTCTCCTGCTGGCCTGACTGAAGTGCTACGCACATAAAGCATGGACAAGTGAAGTGAGATGCATGCTGATTGCTCACGACATTGACTGTGAGAACCATATGCTCCCTCGGCATTCAAAGTGTAAATTTTATTTACCATTTGAAGTTGATAGTTTTATTGATGTATAAACGATTAAGCATTTTCTGAAACTCATAATGAAATATTCAGTAAGTGTCAAATGTATTTAATCTTATTCGTGGAATCATGGTTAGTGAACAAGGCTGGTTTCAACCTTGTGGTCCACTAAGGTGAAGGAGGGTTACTCATGTGGCCCACTCACCGACCTAGGTTGCCATCATTGTTCTAGGTGGTAGAGAGGGCAGGTTTGGAAGTTGCCGGCAAAGGAACCATGCTGCGACGCACTGTGTAAACATTACTGCTGAACAAACAAGCTGCTTTGTCCTGGATGGATGGTTTGAGTTCTTGAGTGTTATTGGCGCTGCGCTCATCCAGACAAGTGGAAAATAATCAATTACACTTGTGCCTTGTGGATGGTAGACAGCGTTTGGGAAATCAGGACGTGAGTCACTCACAACAAAATTCCCAGCCACTGACCTGCTCGTGTCCAAAGATATGTGGGTTAGGTTGATTGGCCATGCTAAATTGACCCTAGTGTCAGGGGGATTAGCAGGGTAAATGAGGGTTACGGAAATAGGGTCTGAGTGGGATTGTGGTCAGTACAGACTCAATGGGCCAGATGGCCTCCTTCTGTACTGTAGGGATCCCATGATTCTATGTAGCCATGGTATTTATATGGCTGATCTAGTTAGTTTCTGATCAATGGTGTCCCCCAGATGGTGGTGGTGGGGAATTCAGCAAGTTAATATTGAATATTAAAGGGGATGATTACATTTTCTCTCATAGATAGATGGCCATTGTCCGGCACTTGTATGATGCAAATGTTACTTTCCACTTTTCAACCCAAAACTGAATGTCATCAAGACCTTACTACATGCAGGCAAGTACTGCTTCAATATGTGGAGAGTTGTGAATGGTACTGAGCATTGCCATCATTAGCAAACATCTCCACTTCTGACCTTACATTGGAGGGAAGGCCATTGATAAAGCAGTTCAAGATGGTTGGGTCTAGGATACTACCGTACAGAACTCCTGCAGCAATGTCCTTGGGCATTGGTACCACAAAGTACAAATAAGAAATTGGGATTAATCTGGAAATGGTAATTAGCTTGACATCAATGTTGAGTTTTAAAAGCATAGGAATTCTAGAAGAAAAGACTGAAGGAGATTAAAAGTTTCCATCATTTTAACATTCTTGGGGAAGACAATGAAGAGTCATAATTTCAACATGGGGAATTTAGAAGGACAAGGAATATGTAAAATGATGTATTGAATGCTTCGGAGGACACCAAAGAAGCTCTGACTAGCTTTCATTAAATAAAGACAATAACAAAATGAGGTAGGGAAAGTGAAGTTGAAGCAGAAAATGAGAGGTATATCAATTAACACACAGAGCTTTACTTGTACTGTATTTAAATAGGATTGTGACAGATATTGTCCTGGGGCTGCTCTTGATACCTGTACCATTTTTTGTTGCAATTGTCAGGAACAAATGATATGTCTGCCAATAGGATGCTACCAGGACTTGATGGATTGAGTTATAAGGAGAGGCTGGATAGACTGGGACTTTTTTCTCTGGAGCGTAGAAGGCTGAGGGGTGACCTTATAGAGGTCTATAAAATAATGAGGGGCACAGATTAGCTAGATAGTCAATATCTTTTCCCAAAGGTAGGGGAGTCTAAAACTGGAGGGCATAGGTTTAAGGTGAGAGGGGAGAGATACAAAAGTGTCCAGAGGGGCAATTTTTTCACAGAGGGTGGTGAGTGTCTGGAACAAACTGCCAGAGGTAGTAGTAGAGGCGGGTACAATTTTGTCTTTTAAAAAACATTTAGATAGTTACATGGGTACGATGGGTATAGAGAGATATGGGCCAAATGCGGGCAATTGGCATTAGCTTAGGAGTTTAAAAAAAAAAGGCGGCATGGACAAGTTGGGCCGAAGGGCCTTTTAATAAGAGATGTAAGTAATTTGCACCAGAGTGGAGGAAGATATACAAGATGACAAGGGGGATTGGCAGAGTAAATGTGGAGAGGATGTTTCTTCTTGTCGGGCAATTTAGAACAAGAGCTGGGTTCATAGGCACATCTTTGTGGTTCACTACAAGCAGGCCTCAACTTAAAAGGGAAAACATAGGCATGTGAGTGTTATAGGCAGCAATAAGTTACAGAGTTTATTTTATGTGGGTTTTCTATTAACAAGGAACCACTACAAATGGATTGAACATCAATGTTTGTTGTCATAGAATGTTATGATGAGATCATATATTTTAATTGGAAATTACTGAAAAACCACAACGCCCCAAATAATCCCAGTGGCATTGTGTTAAGAACTTACAAAAATTTGCATTATTTTTCACTCACCTTTGGGTAAAGGATGTGATTGGACATTAAGCCAATAGATTTCATGAGATTGAGCCACAGTTGCCCTGTAATGAGAAACAAAATATATCACCACCTGCAAGTTCCCCTCCAAGCTGTACACCATCCTTAATGAGAACTATCTTGTCTGAAAGACACGCTGGTTAGGTGTATTGGCCATGCTAAATTCTCCCTCAGTTTAACCGAACAGGCGCCGGAATGTGGTGACGAGGGAATTTTCACAGTAACTTCACTGCAGTGTTAATGTCAGCCGACTTGTGACACTAATAAATAAACTTTAAACTATTTCTTCATCGTTGCTGGGCCAAAATTCTGGAACTGCTTCCCTAACAGTGCTGTACCTACATGGATTGCAATGGTTCAAGAAGGAGGCTCACCACCACTTTCTCAAAGGCAGTTAGAGAAGAGCATCAAATATTGGCCTTGCCAGTGATGTTTACATCCCATGAGCAAATATAGAAAGAAATTGCTCTCGTGGGAGCTTGCTGTATACACATTGGCTGCCACATTTCCCACATTACAACAGCAATTACAGTTCAAAAAGTAAATAACAGAACTGCTGAGGTCATGAAAGGTGCTACATAAATGCAAATCTTAACTCTTTCTGCTACCGATCACCGACTACCTCAAAGCAGCTGTTTTAAAATCCTGACCCTGGTATGTTGTATAAGACTTTTCTGTTTTTGTCATCTTTTGATTTGCGATTTGCTTTTTTGCCTTTTTTTTTCACCATTTGACCTCTGCTAGAAAATGTCCTCAAGCTGTTGTTTTATCCACTTGCTACCACTGGGTGGCACCACAAACAGCCATCTTGACCATACCACCAGAACCCTTTTACTTGGTTTCATTTGGAACCAAAGCAAAACCTTCGCATTTTCACACCAGCACTGCACCTTATGCAACATTTCTTTGTTACAAGGACATGATGTGGAGATGCCGGCGTTGGACTGGGGTGGGCACAGTAAGAAGTCTCACAACACCAGGTTAAAGTCCAACAGATTTATGAGCTTTGAGAGCATGAGAAAGCTCATGCTACCAAATAAACCTGTTAGACTTTAACCTGGTGTTGTGAGACTTCTTACTGTTATAAGGACATGGAATAAATATACATTAACTGGAGGAAGTTCTTGTATTGACAGAGTTCCCTTTGGTCATTCTGATGACTATGCAGAGATATATAACTTATAACTTACACAGATTTTAAATTCAGTACCTACGTGAACGTAACAGCATCAGGACAGGCTGACACAGGGGGGATCCACACAAATGTGGTGGAATTATTCTTGGGGACCGTGTTTGAGTGAGTAACTGCAGCTCCTCGGTTTCCAAAGCACTAAATTAAAAAAAAAACAGTAAAATATTAAAATAAATTTATGGGTGGCAAAATTGACATTTTTTGAAGGAAATAATTTTGGACCTTGTGTTTTAGTCTAGACTTTACCTGTAACAGTTTGGTGTTTTCAGGTGGATCTTGCCAGGATCCCAGTGGAGTGCTGCTTCTATCTTTTCGAGCCTCCAATATGAAGCCACGATATTGCAGCCCCAGTATTTGAACTGAATGTAACATTAATATAAGTGATTAACATTCTGTCCACCAAAATATAACATTCCTTTAAGGCTTTCAGATTAGCCTGACAGTTTTAGTACCTCTGTACTGGACCATTCACAAATTGCACGCAGAGTCCAGTAACATGTCAGCTTGGATTTCCAACTATGATTAAGTGCACTCTGGGAGGTTTCATTACATGAGCTGCCCCACATTCATAGAATCCCTACAGTACAGAAGGAGGCCATTTGGCCCATTGAGTCTGCATTGACTCTCTGACAGAGCATCTTACCCAAGTCCGACCTCCGTAACCCCATAATCACCATATGGCTAAAGCTAGGCTTTTCTTCCAGCCTCAATTTAAATCCTCCAATTTGAGCATGAGCTCCCCACCCGCATTTCTGCAGATGAACCATAAAGACTTTTGACCCCGAGCTACTCTCTCTCCCAGACACCGCATACTAACCTGTCTCTGATATTCAGTGATATTTTGGGAAAGTCTTTAACACAATGACTTCCTATGTACCCTTCCCATATCCAAAATGATCACTAAGGCAATGTGAATCACATGAGCCTTGTATGCAGGTAGAGAGGCTGATTAGCTATCCTTGAGAGCCCAACTCTCTCTTATCTTGGAAATAAATGGACAGTTTAAAGAACCACTGTTTACAATTCATCTTTTCTGGAAGTTTGGAGACTCACTTTTAGCACACCGGCTTTTGCCATTTTCTCCAAGCATACACACCTTGTACCTCCTTCCCAGTAAAACAATCCAGTCCCCCTTTAATCTCTAACAATCAAACCAGCCAGACAGCATGATCCCGTTCATTTTACAATAAAGAGACAGTCCTGAAACATAACTTTTCTTTGTACCTTTTGGTACTTTATTTCGAATCAAAAAATCCAATTAAGTCCAATCATAGTCCCCACATGAGGGACAAACCAGATCCAAGCTGACAAGACAAGGATTTACATCCCATCTTGGGCTGGATCAAACAAGATCCAAGCTGACAGGATGGGGCATTGTACTCCCTCCTGGGCTTGATCTAATGCTTCATCTTAGCCAAAAGGCCGAGACGGTTTTGAAAAATTTCATCAGGTAAAACCTCGGTTATTGGCTCATTAGCTACCCTGACCCTTTACTCTACCCAGGGAAAACCATGATCGCAGGCGTCAACACACCCCAAGTGCAATGGGCTAGCCACGGCCCCTGCTTGATCATGGTTTCACCCCTGCCAATCTTATAAACCTGATAATTGTAACATTATATTATTATATTTGTTCAACATAATGGAATTAGCTGCTCCCAAATAACACAGGCCCCATTACAGTAAGTGCTAGGGCCGGATAGATCAGAAGGCAATTCATAATACAATAATTATGTACACAGCTTTTGCACATCTCAATGTGTTAGCTATGTTGCACGACCAACATGGCAGAACTATAGAAATTCCCAACAGAAAGGAAAACCAGTTGCCACCCGCCACCACCCACCACCGCCCACACCCTCCCCCCCCCCCCCCACACACACACACACACACACACACACACACAGGTCTGTGCTATCTTTAAAGTTGCCAATCTGGAATCTCCAGGAATTCAAGATCAGTCTCAAGGACATTGCTATGTGCAACCTTGGAGGAAAATCATCAGGACATAAAAAAAGATTGTTTTAATTTTTAAAAAAACATTTCTCTTTACTGGATATAAAAATATTGAAAGTGGGAGGTGGGTTGAGAGTCTGTTTGGTTGACAGTCAAGCATCATCCAATTGGGAAATGAGTCCTTTTGCCTTCCAGGTGGCGTAGGAAGGCCGTGCATCGCAAGAATGGATGAGTTAGTATCTAATAGCTGGAATATGTGGTATTGTGGCATAGTGGTTAGCACTGCCATCTCACAGCGCCAGGGACCCAGGTTCAATTCCGGCCTTGAATGACTGTGTCTGTGTGGAGTCTGCACGTTCTCCCCATGTCTGCATGGGTTTCCTCCAGTTGCCCCTCACACTCCAAAGATGTGCAGGTTTGGGTGATTGGCTATGCTTAATTGTCCCTTAGTGTCCCAAGATGTGTAGGATATGGTGATTAGTGGGGCAAAGACAATTGTGTCTTTGCCTATATATGCCGTGTTTGTGAACTAACCATCTCTCACCTGCTGAAGGAGCAGTGCTCCGAAAGCTCATGATTGCAAATAAACCTGTTGGATTTTAACCTGGTGTTGTGAGACTTCTTACTGTGCTTACCCCAGTCCAACGCCGGCATCTCCACCTCGTATTATTAATGTTTATGATATTATGATATTCCTGTGTTTTGACCCTGATTATTGTTGCAAGGTGAGATTATCCTGATTTTTGAAGAACTAGGATTTCTGCAGAAAATGAACTAGAGTAGTTACCTTTTTGCAGGCTTTTCTTTGCAGCGACAATCGGTCCTCAGAGAACTGTCTATTGAGCCAAGCCCATCAACAACAATACATGAAAATTTAAAGGGTCTCCCAGCCATTAGAAATCACAGCAGCCAATGTTGCCTCAGAGCTCACAATTCCAAAATCCTGCCTTGTGACTCCATTGTTTTGGAAGCCTGTCTTAAAATGGGAAATCCTGTCATGGCATCCATTCAGCTATTAACTGGAAGTTCAAAGTTCTTTTGAAAAGTTTTCAATCTCTATGGGGATCACAACAACAGTGCGAAAGGCCCTCCCTGTACTGTCCAGGGGAATAGCAGGTGAATTAAAGGCCTCAACTAATCACTTTGCTCTTCAAAGCAATCTAATTTTATTTTAAATTCATGCAGTGCAGGCAGTTAGTCTCTAATACTTCATTTGAATAATGGTTCACACACACAGTTTTACTCCTCAGTAGAACCCCAACCACCCCCCCCCCATCACATTTAACTGATTGATGTGCCAGACCGTGCATTTTTAATTGCTCATTTGATTTATAATAGAGACATAGCAGATTTGTCAGAAAAGCCAACAATAAATGATGCAGCAACAGTAAGAAAGTAACTCCAGCATTACACAAAAGCATACCTTGTATTGGCAAGCCGGGCTGGTACGTGCTTACTCCAGTATCGATGGTGTAAGGCGCTGTGTTGGACTGTGGCATCACTCCAGAGTGCCTGGGCATCATGCTTTCGCAAACAGATGAAGGAGCACCAGAAGGGAAGCCCTTACTCAAACTAAGAACATTCAAAAACACAATGCAAAACACAGTAAGTAAGTTCCTGCGCACCATCTTTGCTGTTCTATACCTGATGCTTCCAGTGACAAGACTGCAAACTATTTGTGAGCCGCACTGGTGAGGTTTGCCTGAGATGCTGACTCATTCATGATAATAAATTCCTTTCTTTTCTTTTATCTCCATACCAAGCACACTTGCAATTATTTTCAATGAGATATTGCTTGCTTCTGAGTTATATTTATGAAAAGATTTTAATTATTGGTTAGATTATATGAAAAAAAAATCACTTTATCATTTTTCTAATTTGTGCAAATACTTCAAAGAAGAACTAAACTGCAATCTTGGTATGAAAAGTACTGAAGCAGTCGTTCAAAGTGAAAACTCTCAAAGGGGAAGGGTGGATTTATACCATCAGGTTTGCTTTCATACAAGACATTGGTTAAAAATTGGAAATGCCATTTACTCTACAGAAGATTGTGGGTTCAATTCTCACTCCAGAGATTTGAACTAGGTTGGATTGTACACAGTGAATGTTGCACTGTTGGAAGGAATGTTTTTCAAATGTGACTCTAAACCCCTAATAGTCTGGCTTCTCAGGGGGACTTAAGAGATTCCAAGGCATTAATCTGAAGAAGGGTGCAGAAGTTCTCCCCAGTGTCCTGGCTAATAACTATCAATAAAATGGATTGTCTAACTACTGTCTCGTTGCTGTTGTGCACAAATTGGCTGCCTACATTGCCACAGTGATCTGTGGGGGAATCCATTTTTCTGTGTCTCTTTGAACTATGTCAGCCAGCAGTCTGTGGAGATTGTAGCATTCAACGTTTAGGGCATCTTAATGCTTGTTACATTTGTTCCTGCCATGGGGAAGCAATGGCATTGCGGTATTGTCTTTGAATGAGACTCAGAAACCCAGGCAAATACTCTGGTGACCAGGGTTCAAATCCCACCAAGGCAGATGTTGAAATTTGAACTCAAATGAAGATCTGAAATTAAAAGTCAAATGGTGACCATAAAACCAAACCATTGTCAATGATTGTAAAAACCTCCACCTCCACCACCGACAAACAGTGACAGCAATGTGTACACTCTACAAGATGCACTGCTGGAATTTGCCACTACCATCTTGAAAGACAAGAGCAGCACATACCTTGGGAACACCATCACCTGAAGGTTCCCCTCCAAGTCATTCAATATCCTGACTTAGAAATATATCACTGTTCCTTCACTGTTGCTGGGTCAAAATCCCCCAACAGCATTGTGGATGTATCTGCACCTCAGGGACTGCAGCAGTTCAAGAAGGCAGCTCACCACCACCTACTCAAGGACAAATAGAGATGGGCAATAAATGTTGGCCTAGCCAGTGACACCCACTTCCCATTAAATGAATTTTTAAAAACCTGCAAGCATTCTCATGAATCCTGAGTAACGCAGTCTTGAGAGAAGAGGTGAGCAGTTGTTGAGTCAACACATGTCAGAGTGGCTTTGAGGAAGTTCCGAAGCAAAATCTTCAGAAGTGCAAAATTAGAACCTTTTGTGAAGGATTTAGAATTTTGATGAGAGTTGGTGACTCATGGTGTCCCTGACTTCTGGATGGATTGCTGAGAAATTTGTGGGATCTGTCTTGAATGCATCTGCTCTTTGATGTGCACTGTGGGGTGTTCAACCACAGTTTTCCTCCTCATTCACATGTACCTTGTTAACTTTGAATGTTACAGAATATAAGATAGATATTGGAAATTGTTTTCTGACCTTGTATGGTGTTATGGGCTAGAGGGGAATTAATTTAACAGCCCTGATTTCTCCTCTCACTATCTGCCTGTAAACAGAAAGACATTCTTGATTTTTTATTTCCCCCTTTATAAGTGGTGACATATTTCACACAGTTTGGAGTGATCTGATTATCTATTAATAACCCCACAGCAAACTCGAGATAAGGTAGAGTAAGAGGGTTGGTTTATTTTACACACACAGGAACACAAGAAGGGGTTTCACAATGTCTGCCCCTTTTGGACTAAGACATTAAAAGAGGACGAAAGGAAAGAAAGGGGTACAGGAGAAGACCATGATAAAACTCAGGATTATGATTTCAGATGAGCCCAGAATTAAAAGCCCAATGGTGAATTCTTTCAGAGGTGAGCAGGCTGCAACAATAGCCGAGTGATCTGTCTTTCCAAAAGCGAGGACTTCCACGATGGAAGAAGGCACAGGGAGATGACTTAGTCTCGTTGGCACTGATGTTTCCAGTCGCACAGTATAGATGAGGGCCAGGCAATTTATCTGGACATAGTCCTTTCTGCTGCTCTTATTGGCTGATAAAATGGTAGACCGCATGAGTTCTAAATAATTACGGTTACTTTAGTGTTGTTTTGCTTGTTTTAAATTTGATTTGATTTGATTTATTATTGTCACATGTATTAACATATAGTGAAAAGTATTGCTTCTTGCGCGCTATAGACAAAGCATACCATTCATAGAGAAGGAAACAAGAGAGTGCAGAATGTGGTGTTACAGTCATAGCTAGGGTGTTGAGAAAGATCAACTTAATGCAAGGTAAGTCCATTCAAAAGTCTGACAGCAGCAGGGAAGAAGCTGTTCTTGAGTCGGTTGCTAAATGACCTCAGACTTTTGTATCTTTTTCCTGACAGAAGAAGATGGAAAAGAGAATGTCCGGGGTGCGTGGGGTCCTTAATTATGCTGGCTGCTTTGCTGAGGCAGCAGGAAGTGTAGACAGAGTCAATGGATGGGAGGCTGGTTTGCGTGATGGATTGGGCTACATTCATGACCTTTTGTAGTTCCTGTGGTCTTGGACAGAGCAGGAGCCAGACCAAGCTGTGATACAACAAGAAAGAAAGCTTTCTATGCTGCAACAGTAACAGTTGGTGACATGCCAAATTTCTTTAGTCTTCTGAGAAAGTAGAAGCGTTGATGGGCTTTCTTAACTATAGTGGTGATCATAGTTTTAACAATGACATAACTACTCCAGGGAAATTAATCTGGGTGAGTGACTTAACCCAAAGCGGGGAATTCGACAGAGTTTCTCACACAACAATGTAGAATGTATGTGTTGCGAGTTACAGGAATGCAGCCTCTATACGCCAACCCTCACTTCCCTCTACACCGTCAAAACTGTGGATTCATGGAGTCATAAAGATATACAGCACAGAAACAGACCCTTTGACCAATTGGTTCATGCCAACCAGGTTTCCTAAACTGAACTAGTCCTATTTGCCTGCGTTTGGCCCGTATCCCTCTAAATCTTTCCTATCCATGTACCTGTCCAAATGTCTTTTAAATGTTGTAATTGTATCAGCTTCTACCACCTCCTCTGGCAGCTCATTCCATTTACACACCACCCTCTGTGTGAAAAAGCTGCCCCTCAGTTCCTTTTTAAATCTTTCCCCTCTCACCTTAAAACCTTTAGTTTTGGACTCCCCTATCCTGGGGGAAAAGACCTTGGCTATTCACCTTATCTATGCCCCTCATGATTTATACTCTAAGGGATCTGTAAGGGCCAGGCGATCCAATGTGTGGGGTGGCACGGTGGTTGGATTCCCGGCTGGGACCACTGACTGTGTGGAGTTTGCACATTCTCCCATGCCTGCGTGGGTTTCCTCCGAGTGCTCTGGTTTCCTCCCACAATCCAAAGAAGTGCTGGTTAGGTGGATTGGCCATGCTAAATTCTCCTTTAGTGTACCCCAACAGGCGCCGGATTGAGGCCACTAAGGGATTTTCACAGTACCTTCATTGCAGTGTGAATGTCAGCCTACTTGTGACTGATAAATACATAAAAAAACACCATCAGATCTCTGTTCAATTAGAGATAGGTACACTTCACATTCCACAAACATAACATTCCAAGAAATCTGCATCCGATATTTTTTCTGTATGTCTTTGCTTAATAACATATGACTCCTCATATAAGTAACTTTCTTCAATGACAGCACTCTTTCCCTTTGGGTATCTGACAGTGTCTTTCAGAAGTTAGGGCGAGTTGCCCTCAGGGGTTTTCCAGTATTTGCAAGGGATTCTCCACACAGAGAGGTGTCTCCATCATTTACAGTGTCAAACTCAAAAGTGAACTTGTAGCCATCCCACATATAAAACTGCAAAGAAAGATCAGTGGCAATGGCAGAACGGCTGCTGGTTGTAATGTATGGTGGGAATTTACGGTTTCTGCGCATATTAAATATAGCAGCTCAGCAGGATAACAAGAGTGAGACCAGAGTTTTATTTAATGGCTTGTGACAGTTAATGTATTTAGCATATTGCTTGCAGTGGAAAAGCAGCATGAATGACACTGTTGTCAAAATTGATTTATTGAGCAATTTCAGCTCCAGTTAATTTGTATTTTAAGAACATAAAGAACATAAGGACTAGGAGCAGCAGTAGGCGATCTGGCCTCTCGAGCCCGCTCCGCCATTCAATAAGATCATGGCTGATCATTTTGTGGACTCAGCTCCACTTACCCGCCCGCTCACCATAATCCTTAATTCCCTTACTGTTCAAAAATGTATCTATTTTGCTGCTGTATGGAGAATCCCTACAGTGCAGAGGGAGGTTATTTGGCCCATTGAGACTGCACCAACTCTCTGACAGAGTGTCTCATCCAGGTCCTTTCCCCCACCCTATCCCTGTAACCTCCCCGCACATTCACCATGACTAATCTACCTAACCTACACATCTTGGGACACTAAGGGGCAATTTAGCAAGGCCAATCCACCTAACCTGGCGGCACGGTAGCACAGCGGTTAGCACTGCTGCTTCACAGCTCCAGGGTCCCGGGTTCGATTCCCGGCTCGGGTCACTGTCTGTGTGGAGTTTGCACATTCTCCTCGTGTTTGCGTGGGTTTCCTCCGGGTGCTCCGGTTTCCTCCCACAGTCCAAAGATGTGCGGGTTAGGTTGATTGGCCAGGTTAAAATTGCCCCTGAGATGCGTAGGTTAGAGGGATTAGCGGGTAAATATGTGGGGGGTAGGGCCTGGGTGTGATTGTGGTCGGTGCAGACTCGATGGGCCGAATGGCCTCCTTCTGCACTGTAGGGTTTCTATGATTCTATGATCTTTGAAGTGTGGGAGGAAACCGGAGCGTGTGGAGGAAACCCACGCAGACACGGGGAGAACATGCAAACTCCACACAGACAGTGACCCAAGGCTGGAATCAAACCCAAATCCTTGGCACTATGAGGCAGCAGCGCTAACCACTGTGCCACCGTGGTAATGCTAATTTAAAACTCAATTTCCTGGCATAACAAATAAGATGAATACACAATATGATTAGGATATAAGGTGAGGGACCGCTCTGTCATTTGATCTTAGAATCAATATGAATCCTACTTTAATACTTCGACCATAATAACATTTTTCTATATATGTTAAAACACATATAGGCTTCCCTTAACATTAATCTTCATTAATGTTTCTTTAAATGCACGGGGTTATGGAGATAGGACTTGGGGTTGTCCTGGTTAAGATGTCGGCGAGTTTGGGCTGAATGGCCTCCTCCTGCACTGTCGGGATTCTAAGATTCCGAGAACCTATAAATGTTCCCAATTCCCCAATTAAGCTCAATGGGCAAATGGAAGAGTCAATAAAATGGAGGTTGTAAGCAGAATGTTGCCCAGAGTAAAGTTGTTCTCAACCAACAGCAACTTGCATTTATATAGCACTTTTAATGCAGTAAAACATCACAAGGTGCTTCACAGGATCAAACAAAGTTTGACATAACCATAATCAATCTAATTGTCATCCCTTTATTCCCTATCCAATACTTATCCCTCAATCGACATCCAAAAATAGATTACCTTATCATTTTCATGTTGCTGTTTCTGGCAGCTTGTTGTGCACAAATTAGCTGCCAGATTCTCTTCTTCTACAGTACGAGTCTCACAACACCAGGTTAAGTGCAAGTGTATCACTCACCTGATGAAGGAGTAGTGCTCCAAAAGCTTGTGATACCAAACAAACCTATTGGACTTTAACCTGGTGTTGTGAGACTTCTTATTGTGCCCACCCCAGTCCAACGCCGGTAATCCACATAGAGTCATAGAGGTGTACAGCAAGGAAACAGGCCCTTCGGCCCAATGTGGCCATGCTGCCCTTTTTTTTGTTAAACCCCTAAGCTTGTCCCAATTGCTCGCATTTGGCCCATATCCCTCTAAGTGCATCTTAAGCATATTACTGTCTAAATGCTTTTTAAAAGACAAAATTGTAGCCATCTCTATTATTACTTCTGGCAGCTTGTTCCAGACACTCACCACCCTCTGTGTGAAAAAATTGCCCCTCTGGACACTTTTGTATCTCTCCCCTCTCACCTTAAACCCATGCCCTCTAGTTTTAGACTCCCCTATTCTTGGGAAAATATATTGACTATATAGCTGATCTATACTCCTCATTATTTTATAGACCTCTATAAGGTCACCTCACAGCCTCCTACGCTCCAGAGAAAAAAGTCCCAGTCTATCCAGCCTCTCCTTATAACTCAAACTATCAAGTCCCAGTAGCATCCTACTAAATCTTTTCTGCACTCTTTCTAGTTTAATAATATCCTTTCTATAATAGGGTGACCAGAACTGTACACAGTGTTCCAAGTGTGGCCTTACCAATGTCTTACACAACTTCAACAAGACGTCCCAACTCCTGTATTCAATGTTCTGACCAATGAAACCAAGCATGCCGAATGCCTTCTTCACCACCCTGTCCATTTTCAAGGAGCTATGAACCTGTACCCCTAAATCTCTTTTTTCTGTAACTCTCCTCAACACCCTACCATTAACTGAGTAAGTCCTGCCCTGGTTAATCTACCAAAATGCATCACCTCACATTTATCTAAATTGAATTCCATCTGTCATTCATCAGCCCACTGGCCTAATTGATCAAGATCCTATTGCAATCCAAGATAACCTTCTTCACTGTCCACCATGCCACCAATCTTGGTGCCATCTGAGCACTGATTTGCAAACTTACTAACCATGCCTCCTAAATTCTCATCCAAATCATTAATATTAATGACAAATAACAGTGGACCCAGCACCGATCCCTGAGGCAAACCGCTGGTCACAGGTCTCCAGTTTGAAAAACAACCCTCTACAACCACTCTCTGGCTTCTGTCATCAATTTGGTATTTGCTACCAAATAAACCTGTTGGACTTTAACCTGGTGTTGTGAGACTTCTTACTGTGTTTACCCCAGTCCAATGCCGGCATCTCCACATTCTGTCATCAAGCCAATTTTTTATCCATTTAGCTACCTCACCCTGGATCCCGTGAGATTTGACCTTATGCAACAACCTACCATGTGGTACCTTGTCAAAAGGTCTTGCTAAAGTCCATGTAGACAACATCAACTGTACTGCCCTCATCTACCTTCTTGGCTACCCCTTCAAAAAACTCAATCAAATTTGTGAGACATGGTTTTCCACTCACAAAGCCACGCCCACTGTCACTAATCAGTCCTTGCGTCTCTAAATGACTGTAGATCCTGTCTCTCAAAATACCTTCCAACAACTTACTCCCCCATAGATGTGAGACTCCTGGCCTGCAGTTCCCAGGCTTTTCCCTGCAGCCCCTTTTAAACAAAGGCACAACATTTGCCACCCTCCAATTTTCAGGCACCTCACCTGTGACTATCAATGATACAAATATCACTGTTGGGGGACCCGCAATTTCCTCCCTAGCCTCCCACAATGACCTGGGATACACTTCATCAGGTCTCGGGGATTTATCTATCTTGATCCGCTTTAAGACTTCCAGCACCTCCTTCTCTGTAATATGTACACTCCTCAAGACATCACTATTTATTTCCCCAAGTTCCCTAACATCCGTGCTTTCCTCAACAGTGAAAACTGATGAGAAATATTCATTTCGGATCTCACCCATCTCTTGTGGATCCGCACATAGATGACCTTATTGATCCTTAAGAAGCCCTACTCTCTCCCTAGTTACTCTTTTGGCCTTTATGTATTTGTAGAAGCTCTTTAGATTCTCCATTGCCTTATCTGCCAAAACAATCTCATGTCCCCTTTTTGCCCTCCTGATTTCTCTCTTAACTCTACTCCTACACCCCCTATATTCTTCAAGAGATTCACTTGATCCTAGCTGCCTATGCATGTCATGTGCCTCTTTCTTCTTCTTGACCAGGGCCTCAATATCCCGAGTCATCCAGGGTTCCTACTTCTACCAGTCTTGCCCTTCACCCCAAGAAGAATGTGCTTACCCTGAACCCTGGTTATCATGGTTCTTCATCTACAACAGTGATGGCACTTCAGATATGTAAATGGCTGTGGGGTCGTGAAAGGTGCCGAATCAATGGAAATTGTTTCTCTCTCCCTCCAACATTCAATGACAAACTCTACAAACAATATATCAATGAATCTCAGTGATGCATTTTCAGAAACAATGCAGAGGACTTTTCCCCAACCCACTATTTATGTCAATGACTATTATCTCAAACAGCCAAACTCAAGCGCACTCAATGCTTTGATTAAAGTCCTTTTGAATTCTTGAGAGAGGGAATTTTAAGCTGACATACTTTAAATAACAAAGCCTATTCCTGAAGTACTCTTTCTGACTGCAGTCGTAACCTTTTTCAGTCACGCTGTGAACTATTACAGGATTTCAAGCACTGGCTGACCACGTACTGGAAAGACAAAGGGTTCTTTATTAAGGCTCTGCCTGTGTTTGGGACCTCTCACTGATTGCTATTAATACAAGTTTTTGTTTCATGTCTAGCCAGGCGGTTGTATTCCTCCTTTTCCATTCAGCAGCTAAAGAATGATAAAAGTGTTTAAAAATGACAGTGCTACTGGGGTTGGTGGTGTTGCATTTTTCTGAGTGTTTACAACATATACACAAACAACCAACAATAGAACCATAGAACCATAGAAAATTACAGCTCAGAAACAGGCCTTTTGGCCCTTCTTGTCTGTGCCGAACCATTTTATGCCTAGTCCCACTGACCTGCACTTGGACCATATCCCGTTTTGCGTCGGCTGTACCAACAGTGTACCAACAGTGTGCTATATATTGCAGGAGTGTTTTTAAACTTTACACCTTTCTCAGGGGATTGATTGTGGATCTGAATCATTTTTAACATAAATATCTTTAATTCACACAGAAATCTTTGCTGCGATTCTCCCATTGCAACCCGCAACTTTCTGTCCGGTTGCGGTGGGAGACACGCGTCGCCGGCCTTGTTCTGGGATTTGCGCATGTGCCGGGAACGCATGTGTACATCTCCCAGAGCCGGCGAACAGTCGCCGGTCAGACCACGCTGGAAACCGGCGGGAAGGCAGGTAAGGAATTTAAATCTGTTTTTAATCTGTTTTAAATATGCATATTAGGTAATTATTGGGATCTTTCAGATCCCGATCGAATCTCCCACCCCGCCAGGAGTACTTCATTTCAGCAGGATTCAGACTAGCTTCCCACGTTCGAGGAACTAGCAGGAGACCCTGCCGGAATGAAGGGGGGGCAATCAGGGCCCCCCACGGAGTCGGGCGGTGGGAGGTGGTGCCCCCTGGGCATGGGCACCCTGGCAGTGCCAGCCTGTGCCCCTGGCACTGCCCAAGGGGCAACATGCCCATGCCCAGGGGCACCTTGGCACTGCTCATCGAGCATCTGGCTGTGCCAGGGGGCGGGGCGTATTGTGGGTGTGGTCTCGGGGCGATCGGTGGGGATGGGGTTCCTGCTGCCATGTGCAGACAGGGTCGGTCTGGGATGGAAGGAGGGCAGAAATTGGGGTGGGCTGGGGGTGTGGTCTGCTGGGGGGTGTGGTCTGCTGGGGGGGCCTGCCTCCGGGGGGTCTGAACTCGGGGAGATCAGCCGGGGGGGGGGGGGGCTCTGCTGGGGTGAGGGGGGTGGGGGGATCGTCATTGCTGGGGGGTGCGGCCTGAACATCGAGGCGCTCCGGGACGGCAGGTGGGGGGGGGTGGGGGTGTCAGAACTGGCCCGGGAATTGCTGTGGGGACCGTGATCGAGCCATGGGGTGGGGGTGGAAGGGCAGCACTGCGGAGGTTGACAGTTTGGGGCCACTGAGGATGCACAAAGTTCCAGAACTGTCAAACTCTGGTGCGAATAGGCCCCGCCCCCTGGATTTTTAATGAGATTCACGACTGGGACCTCTTCAGTGCACAGAGTGTGGAGATTCAGGTGAGAAGCTGAACTGACAGAACATTCCGGATTTAGAACAGTTTTCCCACCAATACACCACTTTTGGGAGAATCGTGGCCCTTGTTTCTTTAACAATAGCAAATAGCAATAGTGTTGGAGTCTTTGGACGCACCAGGTTGATTAGTGCAGGAACTATTTGAGGATGAAAGTCCTTCTCTGAATAGATCCTCCTTCAATCAGTATCTTGAGGCTCCCATTGACTACACCTCCTCAAAACTCCTTTGTCTTTGCCTGTTATTGTGTTTCCATTTCTTCTACACATGGTCAGGGCAATTTCTTCTGCAACGTCTTGCTCCAAGCTTGTTGTTTTTGTCAGGCACTCAGCTTTTTCTCTCTCAAGGTTGAATCCATTATCGGTACAGAAGCAAAGCAAAGGAAAAAGAAATCTTCAATAAAAACAGAAAATGCTGAAAATATTCTGGCCGCAACTGCGGGGAGGGAGATCGTTTCCGCTCTGTGACCTCTTATCAGCACAGTTCTGACCACAGCCTGTTGAATAATTCCAGCATTTGCTGGTTTTATGCTATTATTAGTAATTTCTCCTTTGCTAAGAGCAGCCTGTTATCAGGTTCCATCTCAAAATTGCATTGTCTATTACCCCTACTTGACTGTAAGTTGTGCAGCCACATTTGGTACACAGTTTGGGTTTCATAGTCCAGTTTCACGCAAGATCTGAAATTAGATTTTGATTGTTAATAGAACAGAATAGAATCCCTTCAGTGCAGAAGGAGGCCATTTGGCCCATCGAGTCTGCACCGACTCTCTGATAAAACATCTCACACAAGCCTTAACCCCATGCATTTACCCCATTAATCACCCGAACCTACACATCCTGGGGCACTTAGGGACAAATTAGCATGGCCAATCTATCTAATCGCACATCTTTGGAGTGTGGGAGAAAACCAAAGCACCCGGAGGAAACCCACACAGACACAGGAAGAATGTGCAAACTCCACATAGTCACCCGAGGCCAGAATTGAACCCAGGTCCTTGGCGCTGTGAAGCAGCAGTGCTAACCACTGTGCCACCGTGTGGATCTGATTTATTATTGTCACATGTATTAACATACAGTGAAAAGTATTGTTTCTTACATGCTATACAGATAAAGCATACCATTCATATAAAAGGACAGGAGAGGGTGCAGAATATAGTGTTACACTCAGAGCTAGGGTGTAGAGAAAGATCAATTTAATGCAAGGTAGGTCCATTCAAAAGTCCGATGGCAGCAGGGAAGAAGCTGTTCTTGAGTCGATTGATACCTGACCTCAGACTTTTGTGTCTTGTCCCCAACGGAAGAAGGTGAAAGAGTGTGGCGACACAGTAACTTCACTGCAGTGTTAATGTAAGCCCATTTGTGACACCAATAAATAAACTTAAACAGAATGGCAGAACTTTCAATGTCAGAGCAGATGTGATGAGCTCACAGCCTCCTCTTCCCCCTCCTGGTCGGGCTGCATGAATGAATTCGATCATCTGTATAATTGCGATCTAATTGTTGCTCTATAATAAACGCAAAGGTGCGGAGGATGATGATATGTAAATGTGTATTTGCTGAGTTATATTGAATGGGGTGGGGTCGCACATTTGAATGGATCTCTTCTCTCCCGCTCCCCAATCCTGTGATGTTTTCAAGGATTAATCCAGCCTGTGGCGCTCGCTGCAGCGATGGGGAGAGGCGAGTGAGGATGTTGTGAGGGTGTTGTGCTAATCTGTGCGGGCTGGTCAGCATCATGGGCTGCACCCCGTCCAAAGCGGCGGCTGTCTACACTGAGGACAAAGTGTGCAAGGACCCAGACACTTGCTCTACCTTCGTGTCAAGCTTGAAAACTTCCTCTACCGGAGAGAAATCCTCCCAGAAAGAGCAAGTCTGCAAAGCGGAGACCAAGACCCACTTTTTAAATGGTAGGTGTGTCAGTGCGATAAATCAGCTGAAGTCTGTGGATGCTGTATGCAGTCCTTGAAAAGGAAAGTGATTGCAGGCTCTGAGGATAATGGGAAGAATCGGATAGCCCTTTTATTAAAAAAAAGTGCCAACACCTGCACGATGGGCCGAATGGTTTCTGGAAATTTTCTGATTCCACTTAAATTAATAATGCAGTGGGGCCTTAGAGAACAACACCAGAACATCAGATGATCAAGTGTCAGATCAAGCCCAAGGTGGTGTGTAATGCCTCATCCTGTCAGCTTCGATCTTGTTTGTCTCTCTTGTGGGGACCTTGAATTGGATTCAATTGGATTTTGAATTTGGATTTCGAACAAATAAGGGATGGATTTGGGTTTGTCCGGCCCATTCTGAGCATTGGTTTTGCAACTTTAAGAATGGAGTAATTTTTAATCTGTAGTTGATATTTATATGTTTATATAACAGCAAAGTTTTTGTTTGATGCCAAAGACTAATTTTAAGATAATGTTTACACATCAGAGGGACAGGGTAGCAACATTATTTCCCCTTGGTGCTCTCTGCCTGTCCACAGCCTGTAACCGCAGCACATTTATGTCTGATATTGTCAGAGCTCAGAAAATGTAACCCTTGCCCAGCCGAGCTTTCCATCCACAAGCTCTCAATGCTCCAAGGAGCCCCCCAGCAGCACAAGTCTGGAAATCTTCCCCCCCAATGATGCACTTGAATGTGATTCCTCGCACCAAGCACTGCTGCCCCACAGCGCCAGGGACCCAGGTTCGATTCCCGGCTCAGGTCACTGTCTGTGTGGAGTCTGCACGTTCTCCCCGTGTCTGCGTGGGTTTCCTCCGGGTGCTGCAGTTTCCCTCCACAGTCCAAAGACGTGCTGGTTAGGTGGATTGGCCATGCTAAATTCTCCCTCAGTGTACCCGAACAGGTGCCGGACTGTGGCAACGAGGGGATTTTCACAGCAACCTCATTGCAGTGTTAATGTAAGCTTTACTAGCGACTAATAAATAAACTTTACTTTACTTTGTTTGACAAGGAACTGTGTCATCAAACTTCTTTCCACAATCATCGCTAAAAGTGATGAGGTGACTGAGAGATTTTATAGAGAAAAATGACTGACATAGTGCAGTTTGTAGGACACAGAAGTAGCAGTGCATCTACTCAAGGAAAACAGAGAAAGGGCAGAAAGGGCACCACCATGATTCATTGTTCTTGCTGTGATGGGAAAAGGCTTATTGGTAAAAAGTATGTCCAGCCAAAAATGCAGAGTGCTATTCCGGGAAGGGGAAAGGGGTATTTTAGATCTGAATACATCAGCCCCCAATTTAAGGAGAAACAATTAAAGTATATTGCATTTAGGAAATTGACAATGCAAAATATAATGAAATACCATTCTTGGGAGAAGGTACAGGATCTAATAGAAACTATTGGAGTGCAGCCATTATGGTCAACCAACTTCAACTTAGACACTGGAGCAGGAGTTTCAGTTCTTTTAGGGGCTAAAGCAAGATGTCCTCTAGCCACAGACTATATGACTCCATGGTCCAGTTTAGTTGAAGGTTAAACGACAGTTGATTGCTACAGTTCAATACAAAGGAAGAGAAATCACAGAAACTTTGTATGTGATCCAAAACCCAGAGAGTTCACCAGTAAACCAAAAAGATTTACTACTCTTCTACAAAGTAGAATGATTGGAAAGTCAAGACACTCGCAGGAAAACATCACACCCACTTTTATCGAAGGTAAAGCAAGAAATTAAATTGATGCTACATCATGGAGAAATCTGCCCTGTAATGAAACTTACAAGTTGGGTATTCCAGCTTGGTTCCAATATCACACAGTATCCCACAGTCCGAAAGAGATGTTGCTTAGGCGGATTGGCCATGCTAAATTGCCCCTTAGTGTCAGGGGGACTAGCTAGGGTAAATGCATGGGGGTATGGGAATAGGGTCTGGGTGGGATTGTGGTCGATGCAGATTCGATGGGCTGAATGGCCTCTTTCTGCACTGTAGGGCTTCTATGATTCTGGATCAAAATCAAGTAGCTCACTGAGAATCTGTGATAATCTCAGATAGTTCAACAAAGCTGTGGAAAGGGAGACCCACCCAATGGTTTCTGTAGATGACGGTTAGCAAAAAGCAGAATTTTTAAGAAACTAGATGGAAACTGTTTTGTTCATTTATGGACTGTGGGCATCACTGGCTGGGCCAGCATTTGTTTCCCATCCCTAATTGCCCTTGAACTGAATGGGCCATTTCAGAGGGCATTTTGGAGTGAACCACATTGCTGTGGCTCTGGAGTCACATGTAGTCATGATGTGGAGATGCCGGCGTTGGACTGGGGTAAACACAGTAAGAAGTTTAACAACACCAGGTTAAAGTCCAACAGGTTTATTTGGTAGCAAAAGCCACACAAGCTTTCGGAGCTCTAAGCCCCTTCTTCTGAAGAAGGGGCTTAGAGCTCCGAAAGCTTGTGTGGCTTTTGCTACCAAATAAACCTGTTGGACTTTAACCTGGTGTTGTTAAACTTCTTACTGTGTCACATGTAGGCCAGACCAGGAAAGGACGGCAGATTTTGTTTCCTAAAGGATTAGTGAGCCAGATGCGTTTTTACGACAATTGGCAATGGTTTCACGGTCATCAGACTTTTAATTACAGATATTTACTGAATTCGAATTTCATCATCTGTCTTGGTGAGATTTGAACCTCTATCCTCAGAGCATTATCTTGAGTCTCTGGATTACTAATTCAGTAACAACTGCTACCTTCCATATACCTTTGGAATCTCTCATCACATCATATTGCTTCAATATACCCTTTAGTATTACATCAGCCAAAGAGGTTTTTCAGGGGACAATGATGAGTATTCTACAAGGATTCAAAGGGGCCATCTGCAACATGAATGATATAATGATCCATGGGTCCATTATATTGGAGCGTGATGCCAGAGTGCGAGCAATGTTGCAATGCTTGAAAGAAGGAGGACTAACTCTTGATGATAGATACAAGTTCTCACAGCCAACAGTCAAATTTCTGGGACACATCAAGCATCAGTGTTGATCCTCAAAAAATCAAAGATTTCCTTCCACCTCACAATGTTACAGATCTTCACCTTTTCATGGGGCTAGGCAAACAAGTAGGTAAGTTCCTGCCTAATCTGGCACATGTACATGAACCCACTGCGACAATTGTTTAGGCACGACCAATTTGGGAAGAAAATCAACAAATTTTGTTCAGAAGGATAAAAGAGATGCTCATTTTATCAGATACATTGGTCAACTTTGATTCAGAACTGCCAACAATTGTTGTTGCAGGTGCATCATCGACAGGACGAGGAGCAGTATTCTTTCAAATTGAGAGATGGTAAATGCAGAGCAGTGTAATACTTGACAACTATGTCTTAGTCTAAAGTTTACCATTGAGACAGACCACAAACCATTGATTATGTCATTAAATGCTGAAGATTTAGCAAAATTGCCAACAAGTAGCTAAATAAATGAGATTTGAAGTTACAACCAAGTCTGTCCAAAGAAAACAACAATCTGCAGTGGGTGCTTTGTCACGCATTTTTGATTATAGACCAAATTCTCCAACAAAAGCCTGACGTTCAACCACCGTATTTAAATTCCACACGCAGTAATGATTGATCAAGGATGAAGACATTATATGTTGACCAAATGTACAGCACCTTTACACGTCAGCTCTTCAATATGTCATTGATTCAGTGAAATTATTTTTGTTAATATAGGACATTGGATTGATTGTTTATGTACATGGTGTCTCTAGCAAGACCAGCATTTATAGCCCATCCCTTGGGGATGTGTCGAGGTTATGCTTAGTGCATTCTTGAGAAGACACAGCTGAGATACAATAAATCACAGCGACAAGTTTGAGCCCTACTACTCAGTGGCTCAGTACCTGTAATGATGTGATGATTTCTACATCTGGTACAATTTACAATGACCACTCCATTATGATTGGAGAACCTAGAGATGTTTTTAGCTGATCTTGTGCTTTTAATAGTAATGCAGTTTAAAAATATATATTTTTCATGGAGTCTGGCCATCGCTGGCTAGGCCATCATTTACTACCATCCTAATTGCCCTTGAGTAGGTAATGGCGATTAAAAGTTCCATGTCATGATGATATGTGGCTTGGAGGAGAACATGCAGGTGATGGTGTTCCCATGCATCTGCTGCCCTTGTCCTTCAAGGTGGTAAAGGCCATGGGCTTGGAAGGTGATGTCTCAGGAACCTTGGTGAGTTCCTATAATGAATCTTGTAGAATGTACACACTGCTGGCACTGTGTGTTGGTGGTGGAGGGAGTGAACATTTAAAGTGGTGGTGTGTGGGGTGCCAATCAAACTTTATCCTGGATGGTGTCCAGCTTCTTGAGTGTTGTTGAAGCTACACTCATCCAGGCAAGAGTATTCCATCACACCTGATTTTTACCCTGCAGATGATGGACAGGCTTTGGAGAGTCAGGAGGTGAGATACTTGGCCTGTTCTCCAGTGCAATGTCAATGGCCATTAGTGGTGAATTACTCTGGGTAGTAAGGTCACACATTTTTAAACTAAATTAACATGCTACAAGATTGGAAACATGAATAGATGGACATCTAATATTACACGTAATTTATTTTCAGTGCAGCCATCACTCGTTGATTATTATGATGTGGAGATGCTGGCGTTGGACTGGGGTAAGCACAGTAAGAAGTCTTACAACACCAGGTTAAAGTCCAACAGGTTTATTTGATAACGCAAGCTTTCGGAGCGCTGCTCCTTCATCAGTTGAGTGAAGAGTTAGGTTCACACACACGGGACATATAGGCACAGACTCAATTTACAAGGTAATGGTTGGAATGCGAGTCTTAACAGGTAATCAGGTCTTTTCAGGTACGAATAATGAGAGTGGAGAAAGGATTAAGCACAGGTTAAAGAAGTGTAAACTGTCTCAAGCCAGGACAGTTAGTGAGATTTTGCAAGCCCAGGCATGTTGTGGGGGTTACAGATAGTGTGACATGAACCCAAGATCCTGGTTGAGGCCGTCCTCATGTGTGCGGAACTTGGCTATCAGTTTTTGCTTGGTGATTCTGCGTTGTCGTGTGTCGTGAAGGCCGCCTTGGACAATGCTTACCCGAAGATCAGAGGCTGAATGCCCTTGACTGCAGAAGTGTTCCCAGAAAGGGAGCACTCCTGCCTTGTGATTGTCGAGCAGTGATTATTGAGCACTGCATGAAACACATAATTACAGAACTGCAATCACATAATACATATTACTGTCATTAATCATTTTATTTCTCTTGGTGTTAGCATGATGGTCTTTTACAGTCGAAGTGGCTAACATTGCTTTCTGACGATACTCTGGTTCTTTCAGTTCCAAGGAATTACTTCAGTAAGTGCGGTGTGAGGCGCTTACCCGGCACAGACCCCCAGGATGTAACCCAGTCCTCCAGCAAAGAAAGTCTGAGCGACAATGACTTATCAGATGAAGAGGGGAGCATGAAACATTGATCATTGACAGCAGGAAGACAGAAGAATCAAGCAACTGACTGATAATGAAGTAATTCTAAAATATTTTAGATACGACTTGAGGGGCAGATGGGGCAATGCTTAAAACTGGACGGTTGTTAATAAAAATTCATAGTGATATTAAACAAAAAACAACTAACAGCTTTGCTAATAACCTTGTGAACTTTGTTATAAATCTTTCCGTCATCACAAAGCACGAGGGACTATGATAGCTCAGTTACCAGATGATACAAAGCAGCAACTGTTTTAATCTCAATGCAGCTATTATTTCTGAAGAAGTCATACGGGCCCTGATTTTACCGGCACACCCGCAGGGCGGGCGAGGCTCGCAGAACGGCATTCTCCGTTGGCCTCGGGGGGGGCGATCTTATGAGCCACGGGCGGGTGTGCCGGTAAAATTCCGGCCATGGACTCAAAACACAAACTCTAGCTGGAGATTTCCTGTCCAACCGCCGCAGGAATTGTAGTGGGCGGGACAGAAAATTCAGGCAGGTCACTTAAAGGTCTGTTGACCTTGGACAGGAATTTCCAGTCTTCAGGCATAAAAATCCCGCACTCTGTTTCTTTATCCGCAGACCTGCTGAGTTTTTCCAGCATTTTCTGTTTTTGTTTCAGATTCCAGCATCCGCAGTATTTTGCTTTTATTTTATTGTTTCTGCCTGTCCACCAATCCCTAGCAGGCTGTAGTTATCAAACAAAGGAATACCATGTTTCTGGTTGTGTGTAAAATGAATGTTTTGCTCTAAAAGCGAATCATTTTATATTATAGAACATAGAACATTACAGCGCAGTACAGGCCCTTCGGCCCTCGATGTTGCGCCGACCAGTGGAACCAATCTAAAGCCCCTCTAATCTACACTATTCCAATATCATCCATATGTTTATCCAATAACCATTTGAATGCTCTTAATGTTGATGAGTCCACTACTGCTGCAGGCAGAGCATTCCACGCCCTTACTACTCTCTGAGTAAAGAACCTACCTCTCACATCTGTCCTATATCTCTCACCCCTCAATTTAAAGCTATGTCCCCTCGTGCTAGCCAACACCATCTGAGGAAAAAGGCTCTCACTATCCACCCTATCTAATCCTCTGATCATCTTGTATGCCTCTATTAAGTCACCTCTTAACCTTCTTCTCTCTAACGAAAACAACCTCAAGCCCCTCAGCCTTTCCTCATACAATTTTCCCACCATACCAGGCAACATCCTGGTAAATCTCCTCTGCACCCTTTCCAACACTTCCACATCTTTCCTATAATGCGGCGACCAGAACTGTACGCAATACTCCAAGTGCGGTCGCACCAGAATTTTGTACAGTTGCAGCATGACCTCCTGGCTCCGAAACTCAATCCCTCTACCAATAAAAGCTAACACACCGTACGCCTTCTTAACAACCCTATCAACCTGGGTGCCAACTTTCAGGGATCTATGCACATGGACACCCAGATCCCTCTGTTCATCCACACTACCAAGTACCTTACCATTAGCCCAGTACTCTGTATTCCTCTTACTCCTTCCAAAGTGAATCACCTCACATCTTTCCGCATTAAACTCCATTTGCCACCTCTCAGCCCAGCTCTGCAGCTTATCTATGTCCCTCTGTAACCTGCCACTTCCCTCCGCACTGTCTACAACTCCACTGACTTTAGTGTCATCCGCAAATTTACTAATCCATCCTTCCACGCCCTCATCCAGGTCATTAATAAAAATGACAAACAGCAGTGGCCCCAAAACAGATCCTTGCGGTACACCACTAGTAACTGAACTCCAGGATGAATATTTCCCATCAACCACCACCCTCTGTTTTCTTACAGCTAACCAATTCCTGATCCAAACCACTAAATCACCCTCAATCCCATGTGTCTGTATTTTCTGCAAAAGCTTACCATGGGGAACCTTATCAAACGCTTTGCTGAAATCCATATACACCACATCAACCGCTTTACCCTCATCCACCTCTTTGGTCACCTTCTCAAAGAACTCAATAAGGTTTGTGAGGCACGACCTACCCTTCACAAAACCGTGCTGACTATCCCTAATCAAATTATTCCTTTCTGGGTGATTATAAATCCTATCTCTTATAATCCTTTCCAATACTTTGCCCACAACAGAAGTAAGGCTCACCGGTCTATAATTACCAGGGTTTTCCCTACTCCCCTTCTTGAACAAGGGGACAACATTTGCTATCCTCCAGTCTTCTGGCACTGTTCCTGTAGACAATGATGACACAAAGATCAAAGCCAAAGGCTCTGCAATCTCCTGTCTAGCTTCCCAGAGAATCCTAGGATAAATCAGATCCAGCCCAGGGGACTTATCTATTTTTACCCTTTCCAGAATCGCTAACACCTCCTCCTTATGAACCTCAATCCCATCCAGTCCAACAGCCTGCGTCTCAGTACTCCCCTCGACAACACTGTCCCTCTCCAGCGTGAATACCAACGAAAAATATTCATTTAGTGCCTCTCCCATCTCTTCAGACTCCACGCACAATTTCCCACTACTGTCCTTGACTGGTCCTAATCGTACCTAGTCATTCTTTTACTCCTGACATACCTATAGAAAGCTTTAGGGTTTTCCTTGATCCTATCTGCCAAAGACTTCTCATGTCCCTTCCTGGCTCTTCTTAACCTTTTCTTTAGGTCCTTCCTGGCTAACTTGTAACTCTCAAGTGCCCTAACTGAGCCTTCATGTCTCATCTTAACATAAGTCTCCTTCTTCCTCTTCACAAGAGATTCAACCTCCTTAGTAAACCACGGTTCCCTCACACGTCTGCTTCCTCTCTGCCTGACAGGTACATATTTATCAAGGACGCGTAGTAGCTGTTCCTTGAACAAGTTCCACATTACAATTGTGCCCATCCCCCGCAGTTTCCTGCAGGGGGTGGGCACAAGAACGCCTTAGGGTTCTCCTTAATCTTACCTGCCAAGGCCTTCTCGTGACCCCTTCTGGCTCTCCTAATTTCTTTCTTAAGTCCCTTCCTACAAGCCGTATACTCATCTAGATCCCTATCATCGCCTAGCTCTCTGAACTTTTTGTACGCTTTCCTTTTCTTTCTCACTAGGTTCAGCGCAGCTTTCATGCACCATGGTTCCCGTAACCTACCAACACCTCCCTGTCTCATCGGAACATTGTATGTATGAAGTAATTCTATTTTGTGTAATAAAAAACACAAATGAGCCAGACCTTGCTACCAGCAGCACCATTCATTATGTTGTACTTTCCCATAAACTTTCTATGGAGTTTTGGATGGCAGGTAATTAACAGTCAACTAACCAAAAAGAGCCGTGCTCTCTACAAGGCATCCGGAACCTACAAGAGCAAGGCAAGCAACCAAATATCTCCTTAACCAATCAGGTTGAAGAATCATGAATGTGTGACACCAGAGAGTATAAGAATCATAGAATCCTTACAGTGCAGAAGGAGGTCATTCGGCCCATCAAGTCTGCACTGACCACAATCCCACCCTGGCCCTATCCCCGTAACCCCGCACATTTACCCTGCTAATCTCCCTGACACTAGGGCCAATTTAGCATGGCCCATCAGCCTCACCCACACAAGACAGTGAATTCACATCAGATTAGATACAGAAAGCGAAATAGAGAAAAAGAAAGGGTGAAGCGGGTGAAAGAGACATAAAGAAAAAGTTGAATGTTTTTTGTTAAATCTCTAGCAGTAATTGCACACTTGTAAAAGTTATTTTTCAGTGCCTGAGAGGTTAATTTGCAGTAATTAAGGTATAAGACACTGTTAGAGGGTACCTAAACTGGAATGGGCAAAGCCCAATATTTTATGGCAACTTGAATTCACATTCATGGGGTGGAATTCTCCCAAAGAAATTCGAAGAGTCAAATTTGCGTGAAGCTGGAGTATTTCACGCTGGTTTTTTCAGTGGGAGTTCAGAGAAGAATCTCCCACGCTCTGTGCCAGTGTGAATATCATTAACTTTCAGGGGGCGGGGCCTATTCCCACTGGAGAGGCTGGAATCAGCGCGCTGAGTGGGCCACTGCGCATGTGTCGATCTCACCTGAAGAAGGAGTGACACTCCGAAAGCTTGTGCTACCAAATAAACCTGTTGGACTTTAACCTGGTGTTGTGAGATTTCTTCATGTGTCGATCTGTCAGTGCTGAGATCGGCGCATGCGCAGTGGCCCCGCATCGATGGCCTCCTGATCACTGGCCAGCCCCTCAATCCCCGCAACTCCGGCTCTCTGTCCCCCCATTGCCCGATTGCTGGACCCCCCCAACCATTCCCAGGCCCAGCCCCTCCCCTCCTCCTGCAGCTCGCCCCGATCTCCAGCAATCCCCCCACTGATTTCCCCCATGACAGTTAAACCCCCACCCCCCGCAGTCCTGACTGCTCCCCTTGCAGTGTCGACCCCCCCAGCAGGCTGACCTCCCCACCCCCCTCCCAGCTCACCCGATCGCCGATATCCCTCCTTCCCCCACGATCCCTATGCAGAGTGGCAGAAGGATCCCTCACCCCAATGATCGCCCCCTTGGCCCCACCCCATCAGGCCCCACCCCCTAGGTTGCAATGTGCCCTGCCCCCTTGGCACTGCCCCATGCCCAGTGGGCACTGCCAAGGTGCCTGCTACACATTGGCACTTTGCCCCTTGGGCAATGCCTGGGGGCACAGGCTGGCACAGCCAGGGTGCCAATACCCAGGGGCACCCCCCCACCACTTGACCCTCTGGGAGGCCCTGATTGCCCCCACTTCACTCCAGCGGGGTCGGGCTGCTAGTTCCCGGAAAGTGCGAAGCTACTATAATCCCCGCTAGAGTGAAACGCTCTGGCGGGGGAGGGACATGAAGATGCGGGAGACTTCAGTCCCGGGCCCGCTAATCACATTCAAATGAGATTAAAATGACCATGTTAATGGTTTGTGCGCCTCCCCGCTGATTTCCAGCATGGGGCAGACACTGTTGGAAACCTGGCGCTGGGAGACACTCGCAAACACGCGCCAAACCCCGCGAATCGGCCAACGCGACAATCTCCTGGCCCGCTGAGCTAAATAATTAGTGCAGATGGATGGCAGAATCACAGTACGGAATTTCACACAGTTCAATGAGTGCAAAGTCTCTCAGGGAGATACTGGGATTGGGCAGCTACTGGAGGAGGAATGCATCTCAGTAGCAATTTCCTGATTCTGTATTTAACTCCATGTGCGTGGTTGCTGTTCCATTACCACTTAAACAACGCTGGGCGGTGCTTCTTGTCTGACATCCTCCCCCCCCCCCCTCTCTCTCTCTCCCCACTCCCCCCTCCAGTATGAGCAGAAATGGATGAGCAGAAACTTCCTGCAATTAAACATCATCTGATCTCAATGACAAATTGCATTTCCTAACCACCAACTCCATCCCTCTCCCTGACAGCTGTCCAAGGCTGAACGAGATTGTTCATAACTTTGGTGTCATATTTTACCCTAAAATGAGATTGTGACCACATAACTGCACCTTCACTAAGATCACATATTTCCACCTCCATAACATCGGTCTCTGTCCCTGCCTCAAAGCTGTCGAATCCCTCATCCATGTCTTTGTGCCTCTAGACTTAACTATTCTCATTCGTTTCTGCCAGCCTCCCACATCTACTCTCCATAAACTTGGAGTCATCTAAAACTCTGCTACCCACGCAGTATCCCGTTCATCCATCACACGTGTCCTGGCTGACTTACATTGGCTTCTAGTTAAGCAACGCCTCAGTTTTAAAATTCTCTCATGTTTTCAAATCCCTCCATGGCTTTGCCCCTCCCAAGCTCCATAATCTCTTCCAGTCCCACAAAGTTCAGAGTATCTGTGTTGGGAACCCGATCCAAACACTCCCCCCCCCCCCCCCATCACCCCCACCATGGCCGTATATAAAGCTGCCTCGGCCCAAATACTCTAGAATTCCCTTCCTAATCCACTTTGACTCGATCTCTACATTTCTTTCTTTCTTTAAGACTCTCCTTGGGGCGGCACGGTGGCACGGTGGTTAGCACTGCTGCTTTGCAGCGCCAGGGACCTGGGTTTGATTCCCTGCTTGGGTCACTGTCTGTGCGGAATCTGGACATTCTCCCCATGTCTGCATAGATTTCCTCCGGGTGCTCCAGTCTCCTCCCACAGTCTGAAAGACGTGCTGGTTAGGGTGCATTGGCCATGCTAAATTCTCCCTCAGTGTAACCCGAACAGGCGCTGGAGTGTGATGATTAGGGTATTTTCACAGTAACTTCATTGCAGTGTGATGCGCGATAAATCACACGGGAGGCAGGATGTACCCGGGAAATAAAGGCTTTTATTGCCAACAATAACGGAGCTACTATATACAATATACAATCCCAGACTAAAGGGTCACCAGGCAGAGCAGTGACCTTTATACCTCTCCCAGAAGGCGGAGCCAACTGGGGTGTACCATAGGACTATATTAACAGGTAGAACAGCCCAACCCTAACCCCAACAGTAACATATCTACAGACTCATCGTGCTGACCAACCATGGCTCAGCACTCCTGGTGGTAACCAACAATGGTTCACCACATTCACCCCTCCTTTTAAAACAAAGGCCGGCGGGGCACAAAACACAGAACAACTGTTCATCTGTCTATAAGTTCAAACGGTTTGGGGGACCGCACCGTCGCTGCGACCTCCTCAACACCGGCGATGACGCCGGTTCAGGCAATCGCGGTGACCTTCTCTCCAAGGCGGTGTCCAGTGACTCCTCCAGTTCCTCACGGCCGGTAGACCACGAGGTGGTGACAATCCGCTGGACTCGAGCATGCCTCGAGGTGGCGACAATCTCCTGGACTCAGGCAAGCTGTACACGGGAGTAAGAGGGTTAAGTGGTGGTCCTGATACTGTCAGGAGGAGAGATAATGGTCAGGGGGTCCCTAACTGGGGGTGTAGGAGCGACTGGGATTTCCAAGCCCCCTGCTGGCGCCAGATCTCGAATCGAGACCGTGTCTTCTCGCCCGTCAGGGTATGCCACATAGGCATATTGAGGGTTGGCGTGGAGGAGATGGACCTGCTCAACCAAAGGGTCGGACTTGCGGGTCCTAACATGCCGCCGCAGGAGGACAGGTCCTGAGTACGTCAACCAAGACGGTAATGAGGTCCCAGAGGAAGACTTCCTAGGGAATGAAAACATTCTCTCATGAGGAGTAGCGTTGGTTGCCGTACACAGGAGTGAGCGTATGGAGTGGAGCGCATCAGGGAGTACCTCTTGCCAACGGGAGACTGGAAGACCTTTAGACCTCAACGCCAGTAAGACAGCCTTCCAGACTGTAGCATTCTCTCGTTCAACCTGTCCGTTATCCCTTGGGTTGTAGCTCGTGGTTCTACTAGAGGCAATCCCATATGAGAGCAGGTATTGCCTCAAGTCATCGCTCATGAACGACGAGCCCCTATCTCTGTGGATATAACAGGGGTAACCGAACAGGGTGAAAAGATCCCATAATGCCTTGATAACCATGGCAGCGGTCATATCAGAACAGGGAATGACAAAAGGGAATCGTGAGTACTCGTCAATCACATTGAGGAAGTACACGTTCCGATCTGTCGAGGGAAGGGGGCCCTTGAAGTCCACACTCAGTCTTTCGAAAGGACGAGTGGCCTTAATGAGGTGTGCCCTGTCAGGTCGGTAGAAGTGCGGTTTGCATTCCGCGCATACCTGGCAGCTTCTGGTTATGGACCTGACATCCTCCACCGAGTAGGGTAGATTCCGGGCCTTTATGAAGTGGAAGAGCCGAGTGACCCCCGGATGGCAGAGGTCATTGTGGAGAGCCTGTAATCGATTCTCCTGCACACTAGCGCATGTTCCACGCGACAGGGCGTCCGAGGGCTTGTTGAGCTTCCCTGGACGGTACATGATATCATAATTGTAGGTGGAGAGTTCGATTCTCCACCTCAAGATTTTATCATTCTTGATCTTACCCCGTAACGTGTTGTTGAACATGAACGCCACGGACCGCTGGTCCGTGAGCAGAGTGACCCGTTTTCCCGCCAAGTAATGGCGCCAATGCCGAACGGCCTCCACAATGGCCTGGGCCTCCTTTTCCACCGCAGAATGCCTAATTTCAGGGCCTTGGAGGGTGCGAGAGAAAAAGGCGATGGGCCTGCCCGCCTGGTTAAGTGTGGCGGCCAGGGCGAAATCAGATGCATCACTCTCCACCTGGAAGGGGATGGACTCATCAATAGCGTGCATCGTGGCTTTCGCGATGCTGGCTTTTATTCCTGCAAAGGCTAAGCGAGCCTCTGTTGTTAGGGGAAAGGAGGTAGACTTGATGAGCGGACGGGCTTTGTCCGCGTAATTGGGAACCCACTGTGCATAGTATGAGAAGAAGCCTAAGCATCTTCTCAGTGCTTTGATGCTAGTGGGCAGGGGGAGTTCGAGGAGGGGACGCATACGGTCTGGCTCAGGGCCAAGGACCCCGTTTTCCACCACGTATCCGAGGATAGCTAGGCGGCGCGTGCGAAATACACACTTCTTCCTGTTGTAGGTCAGATTCAGGCGAGATGCAGTGCGTAAGAATCTAAGAAGGTTGGCATCGTGGTCCTGCTGGTCATGGCCGCAGATGGTGACGTTATCCAGGTACGGGAAGGTAGCCCGCAGCCCGTTCTGGTCCACCATTCGGTCCATAGCACGCTGGAAGTTCGAGACCCCATTCGTGACACCAAAGGGAACCTTTAAAAAGTGGTACAGGCGACCATCCGCCTCAAAGGCCGTGTACTGTCGGTCCTCTGGGCGAATGGGGAGCTGGTGGTAAGCAGATTTTAAGTCGATGGTGGAGAACACCCGGTACTGCGCAATCTGATTGACCATGTCAGATATGCACGGGAGGGGATACGCATCCAGCTGCGTGTATCTGTTAATAGTCTGACTATAGTCTATGACCATCCGGGGTTTGTTCCCATTCTTAACCACCACGACTTGCGCTCTCCATGGACTAGCGCTAGGTTGGATGATCCCTTCCTTGAGGAGCCGCTAAAGTTCAGATCGAATGAAGATCCGATCCTCAGCGCTGTAACGCCTGCTCTTTGTTGCGATGGGCTTGCAGCCTGGCACGAGATTCTGGAATAGGGAGGGTGTGGTAATCCTGAGCATCGAGAGACTACATGTGGAGCGCGTTGGGCAATTTAGAGGCTGCAGAGCTCCCACTGAAAGTGGAGGGAGTGGCCCATCGTACTGCAGGGTTACACTCTTCAGGTGGACCATAAAATCTAGTCCTAGGAGTATCGGCGCGCAAAGGTGCGGTAACACAAGGAGCCTGAAGTTCTCGTAAACCGTGCCCTGCACCGTCAGGTTGATCACGCAGCTCCCTAGCACGGTGACAGACCGGGACCTTGACGCCATCGAAATTGTCTGCTTGACAGTCCGAATCTGGAGACCGCACCGCTTCACGGTGTCAGGGTGAATGAAGCTCTCCGTGCTCCCACTGTCAAACAAACAATAAATCTGGCGTCCATTTACCTGCATGTCCATCATGGACTTGTCGAGTCTGTGAGGCTTGGCCTGGTCCAGGATGATTGACGCCACCGTTGGATCGTGGGTGCAACTGCAGGCAGCTGAGATGGTTGATGACGGCCCCTGCTGGTCATTTGCGGTCGGTGCCGACCAAAATGGCTGCCCCCATAGGTCGCACGTGGTCGATGGCGCCAAAACCGGCGGCCCCTGCAGGTCGCACGTGTCTTGCGACTCCGTCGTTAGGAATGGCGACGCCCTGGAATCGCACATGGTGGAAGACCTCAAAGACGCAGAAGACAAGGAGGCCGGCTCCGGGGAGTCACACGCCGCACTGCTGTGTTTGGAGGGTGGTTTGGTCCGGCATACTTTGGAATAATGTCCCTTCTTGCCACAGGCGGAGCACAATACCGCTTTAGCTGGACATCGCTGCCGAGGGTGTTTCACCCCCCCACCTGGAGCTGCTGCCGTCGTCAGGTCCGAGGCTGGAAACGCAATCGCGCAGTTTTTCGAACCCGCTGAATAAAGTGGAGCCTGCGGCTGCACTTGCCACAATGTCCCTACGCGGTCGTCGGGGTACATCTCCAGACTTTTGGAGGCCGTTTCTAGAGCGTCAGCTAACTCTACAGTTTTAGTGAGGTCGAGGTTACCTTGCTCCAGCAGCCGAAGGCGGATGTACGACGAGCCGATTCCCGCCACGAACGCATCTCGAACTAGGTCGCTCATGTACTGGGCCGCCGACACTGGCTTGCAGTTGCAGGCTCTGGCTAGCTGCTGAAGTTCACACGTGTACTGTTCCGTCGTTTCGCCGGGCTGCCGCCGTCGAGTGGCTAGAAGGTGTCGAGCATGGATCTCATTCGGCGGTTTGTTGTATCGCTTTTTGAGAAGCTCGAGGGCCCCTTTGTAGTCTTGGGCCTCACGGATCGCTAAGTATACAGCGTCGCTTACCCTCGCGTGGAGGACCCGGAGTCTGTCGGCGTCGTCGGTGACCGCTGTGGAGGCGTCGAGGTAATCTTGGAAACACTTCAACCAGTGGTCAAAAGTGTTCGATGCTCCCGCCGCACGTGGATCCAACGTAAGCCGTTCGGGTTTCAGCATTTGCTCCATGGTTTTCTTTTGGTTTTTTTTCGTCAAAAAATTTTTTTTTATTGTTGGCAATAAAATTGATGCGCGATAAATCACACGGGAGGCAGGATGTACCCGGGAAATAAAGGCTTTTATTGCCAACAATAACGGAGCTACTATATACAATATACAATCCCAGACTAAAGGGTCACCAGGCAGAGCAGTGACCTTTATACCTCTCCCAGAAGGCGGAGCCAACTGGGGTGTACCATAGGACTATATTAACAGGTAGAACAGCCCAACCCTAACCCCAACAGTAACATATCTACAGACTCACAGTGCTAGCCAAACCATGGCTCAGCACTCCTGGTGGTAACCAACAATGGTTCACCACACAGTGTTAATGTAAGTCGACTTGTGACACTAATAAATAAACATTAAAACCTGCCTCTTTGATCAAGTCTGCCTTAATATCTCCTTATATGGTTCAATGTCAAATTTTGCATTATATTATGAAGAACCGTGGGATATTTTCTTACATTAAAGCTGCTGTTTTTCTTGTATCACTCCCTTTGGAACCTGAGTGTTAGGCTGGAATTTTACCGGCTCGGAGAAAGGCATTCTCCATTGGCTTTGGGCGGGATTGTACGAACCTCGGGTGGACATGCCGGTAAAATTCCACCCTTAGTCTCGTGGATTAACATTGCAACTGGTGTGTAAAATGTAAGATTGGTTCATGTTGACGGTTATGTCACAGAGATGGATGTCGCCGCAGGCCCTTGGCGGGTATCACAGGAATCCTTGATTCTTTGAAACACTGTCTGGAGGAAGTTGATAACCATCCATTAAAAAATAGTGCTTTAAAATGGACACCATAAATATGAGTTATTAGCCTCTGGCCTCTCATTCACGGTGCTTTGCTCATCAGAACTCATCAGCACATTTCCTGCATCAGTACACAATTTCTGTACATCATCGCCATTGAAGGAACTCACTGACATGGAGAGTGGCACTCAGTCAAACTGAACCAGCTTGCTGCTTATTTACATTGGCTCCTAGTTAAGCATTGCCTCAACTTTAAAACCCACCATTGTTTTCAATGTTTCCTCGATGGCACAGTGATTAGCGCTGCTGCCTCACAGCGCCAGGGACCCGGGTTCAATTCCCGACTTGGGTCACTGTCTGTGTGGAGTTTGCACATTCTCGCCGTGCCTGTGTGGGTGCCCTCCGGTTGCTTCTGTTTCCTCCCACGGTCCAAAGGTGTGCAGGTTAGGTGTATTGGCCATGCTAAATTGCCCCTTAGTGTACCCAAGATGTTTTGGTTGTGGGAATTAGTGGGTTAAAAGTTTGGGGTTACCAGGATGAGGCAGGGGGGATGGGACGAGGGGGAGGCCTGGCTAAGATACTCTGTTGGAGGGTCAGTGCAGACTTGATGGGCCAAATGGCCTCCTTCTGCATTGTAGGAATTTTATGTTCAGTATCCACTAGTTCCGCCTCCCTGTACAACAGTTTGAATACTTATTTCATTGTTCTTTATATACATAGGATACTGGAGAAGTGGCTGCTGACTGTTGCTGTCGTGACTGCTGCTGATTGCTGTTGGTTGTAATAGTCTTGCTCTATGACGACCAAAGCTTCAACTAAATTAGGAAATCTGTACAGATAACTAAGTGCAGTCCTTGCATTTCAGCTAGTACCTGTATCTGTGTGTGCACTTATAATAAGATGCCACTTCACATACTATCATGTCTTGTTCACAAACAATAGCTCCAGTGTTATAGCTCACCCAAATTCTGAAATGTATCCAAAAGCATGATTCAAGTATCTATGTTCTAGCCACAAGAATGTGGGTGGGTTTGTGAGGGTGGTGGGTGCCTGGAACTCGCTGCTGGGGGAGGTAGTGGAAGCAGATACGATAGTGACTTTTTCGGGGTGTCTGGTCAAATACATGAATAGAATGTGAATAGAGGGATATGGTCCCTGGAAGGGTAGGGGGTTTTAGTTCAGTCGGTCGGTGCAGGCTTGGAGGGCCGAAAGGCCTGTTCCTGAGCTGTAATTTTCTTTGTTCTTTTGTTTTTTGTTCTTTCCATTAAGACATTGATTGAAGTATTTTACAAATAATAATATTCAGTTATCTGTAACTGGATGAATCGAGGCTATTAGAGATGCATGGGTGGAAGTCTATGTACCATCATTGCTTTGTATAATGAGGGGACACAATGCCACAGTGTTTTAGAACTTCAAGGCACCATGTCACAGTTGACCAGTGATTAGACAGTAACCTGTTTCAACAGCATCACCAGGAAGAGCTGAGAAATAGCATACCACCATTTGCCCTCTGAGAGAAATAAATTCTCCTCAGCTCTGTCCTAAATGGGCAACCCCTTAGTTCTAGTAGCCCCCTAGTGACCCCTAGTTCTAATGACCCCTAGTTCTAGATTCTCCCACAAGAGGAAACATCCCCTCCACATCCAACCTGTCAAGGTCCCTCAGGATCTTATTCGTGTCAATTCAGTCGCCTCTTACTCTTCTAAACTCCAGCCTAGCCTGTCCAACCTATCCTCATAAGACAACCTGCCCAATCCAAGTATTATTCCGGTAAGTCTTCTCTGAACTGCTTCCAATGCATTTACATCCTTCCTCACATGAGAAGACCAACAATATTTACAAAAATATTCCAGAACAAAAGTCCTTCAAACGTCTGTGTTACAATTCAATCTTGCAAAAACTTCACAAATAGAAGACAAATAGAATAATTACATTTTTATAATCCTAAAGCAACAGAAAATGTTTCTGTTGACTGTATAATTATAACACTGATTGCCTCAATTAATTGAATGTAATTGAGCAATAGTTCTATTGGCAATTAACCCTCACTTAATTAAATAACTTCAAAGAGTGAAAGCACAATGCTGTAGTTAAACAAGCGCGCGTTATTAGGTTTTATTCATGTTCTTTATTCTATGTTCAATCATGGGTGAAATCTTGTGTTCTGCCCCTCCCCCATGCCCCCCTCCAGAGGCAGGTTTGCATTTGATTAGGTGGGACCCTGCCACCCAGGAGGTGGCACAGTGGCACAGTAGTTATCACTGCCGCCTCACAGCGCCAGGGGCCCAGGTTCGATTCCTAGCTTGGGTCACTGTCTGTGTGGAGTCTGCATGTTCTCCCTGTGTCTGCGTGGGTTTCCTCCGGGTGCTCCGGTTTCCTCCCACAGTCTGAAAGACGTGCTGGTTAGGTGCATTGGCCATGCTAAATTCTCCCTCAGTGTACCCTAACAGGCACCGGAGTGTGGCGACTAGGGGATTTTCACACTAACTTCATTGCAGTGTTAATGTAAGCCTACTTGTCACTAATAAATAAACTTTTAAAAACTTTTTTTTGCCGCCTCCCTGTCTCCTCCTGTCCCGGATTAAGTCCTGGGTTGGAAGACTTGCAGGCAGCCTTCTCGCCTGGATGCCAATTGAGGTTCTTAAACTAAGGGTTTCATCCATTACTGAATTGAATCGGTGATGGACAGGAACCTTGTCAGGTGGGCCCACTGGAGAGGGGGATAGTGTCCCATATCCCTCACACACACTGCCCGCTTCAGGAACCCAGCATCAGGAAGGGGGGATGGCGTCTGCTCTAAACCCTTTCTTCTGACCTCCTCCTCCCTCTGCTGACCAATCCCTCCCATGTCCCCCAGCCCACCCTCACCTACCTTTCTTCAGGGATCCTATGATGACCCCTGGTGAAGGCCCAAGTATAGTATCTTTGATTGGTCAAGAACTCTCAAGTTCAGACCCTGCTGAGGAACTGGGAACACCGGTGACATGAAATCCACTGCTAACTAGGGACTTAATTCTATCAAGGCTTCTGGAGATTAGGCCAGTGGGTATGCTGCCAGTTTGGGTCAGCGCTACCACCCAACCCCATGTGTGTGGCTATTTTGCATACCGGTAGCTTACAACCCAAACAGTGAAACTTGGATACTGTTTAAATCTCCATGGCAACAGTGGAAAATGATTTCTGTGGCATTCATTCTTTAGCCTTGATAAGAAGGACAGGGACAAAATTACCTAGAGGTTTGCAGCACAGAGTTTATGAAAGTGAATAGTTTCTTGCAACTTAAACTGTTTTTTATTTCCTTCATGCTTTTAGGCAGTGTGGGTATCACTGACAAGGTCAACATTTTTGGCCATTTTATCACCCCTGATCTGATCATTTCAGAGGGCAGTTAAGAGTCAACCACATTACTGTGGATCTGGATTCACATGTCGGCCAGACCGGGTAAGGATGGCAGATTCTCTTCCCTAAAGGACGTTAGTGAACCAGATGGGTTCTTATGACAATCAATAGTCACCATTACTGAGATAAGCTTGATATCCCAGCTTTTTATTCATTGAATTCAAATGCCACAGGCTGCCTTGAGTGAGGACAATTATTTAGTGGTCTATTCAGAATGAGCTTAGCTATGGAATCAGAGGGGTTAGGATGGGATTAGCTAAGACTCCTGCTCCGAACCATTATCCACTGACTGGAAATTGCATATGTGCCCATTGGATAACGGCATGGTCAGGCCTGGCAGTGATGTCTCCAGTACTGAGATAGTCTGTGACACTCACTGTCTTGGCTCCCCATGAACGAAGGCTTACCAGACTAATACCTGGATTGAGCAGGTTGTTATATGGTCACTCGAAGCCATGTTGAATGTTTCAGTGCTCATTCCATCGTCTAAATAACATGCACTACACAAACAAATTTGTAGGTCATTGCACTGAACTCCTCTCAGCAGACAGAGTCTCAAGCTCATTTTAACCTTTGGGATAATTTCTTCATGCTTTGACTTATTCATTTACAGAAGAGACTGCCACCTAGTGCAACGAAAGTTAAACATTGAAAATTTCAATGGATAAAGTAGAGATTCCCGATTCAAATGAGAATGGAAGATTGTGGGCTTGGAAACGTGGGAAGATGTGAGGCTCCCCTGAGAGATTTTGTGACTCAGAGCCACTTTTGAGGGTTACCAAAGAATTGGCCTTTTAATCAGTGAGGTCGGAGCAGGGGATCAAGTAAATAAATCCTCTACAAAATGCACTATTTGACATGTGTGATCAATTACCTTTTCTGTTCATTGTTTTGTTTGCATTCCAAATTCTCAGCATGGCACTAAAGGCAGATATTCCAAATTATTTTGATAAAGTTCACTCACTTAATTCAACAATCTCACTCTGGCCCAGATATGACCATGCAGGAATATTAATCTTACACGGTCATTAGGGGTAACCCTCTCCTAGTGTCTCAGTCATTCACCTTCGTTATTACTTTCTCGCTTTAGATTGAAGATTCTCTTCACAAAATGAACCAGACTCTATTACACTGTACAAGCACAGCATACTTTCTGTTCAACAAAAGTAAACATTTCACAATCTCCATGTGCTTCTCTTACAAGCTCCCTTGTGTTTTTCCTGCCAGATGTGTCTCTGCTGTCCTCTCAGTTATTGTTTCCCGTCTTTTACTCCTTTTTCCTCTCTGGAAAAAGAAACATGCTGTTGAAGCTTTCCATCTTGCACTCATCAGGACAGATTTGTAAGAATACCAAATCTCAAAGGGGAACAACAATTTACATTGTATGAGAAGAGGATGCTGATCGGTAGAGGCATTGCACCAGGGGATCAGTTAACTGCAAGCTTTTGTTTAAATTCAAACCAGGCAAGTTTACTGATTGGTCAAGGCATTGCTGTGGGGAATGAACCAGGGAATGGCTGCCCCCCAGGCTTTTTAATTGAAAAGGGTGCAATGTATGGACATGTTACTTTTGTTTGCAAAAGACAAGGCCCTGTGTGAATATCTTCCAGCACTCGTAAGTGAGCCACGGTGCGAGCCCTTTGAGCATAATTGATCATACAATCAACACTAAGTTAAGTGTTGTTCAATAATGGAATCACATCTAATGTTGAACATTATTTTCCAAGTTTTGCAAACACAGGCTAGATCGGTACAGCTGAAGAGACATACTGTTTGATATGATCCACTACCACTGGGATGTATGACCTCCAAACCTGGCATCACATTGACACATCAGAATCCACATGCTAACCAATGAGCAACCACTTTACATGCAGTATAACTTGCTGTGCCTCTTTGATAAATAATACTCTTGCAAATTTGACCTGATGAGTGCAAGGTGAAAAGCTTCGACAGCATGTTTCTTTTTCCAGCGATACTCAAGTTCTTTCTATACCATAAAATGACCATCCCTTTTTTTTGTGTTTTCAATTCCCTCTGACTGTTCCTGGTTGCTCTATGGGTATAATTCTCCATTTTGTTTGTCTAAGTGTGATGGCAGGAGGTTCCGGTGGCACTGTTCCCGTTGAACTCATGCCCAATTTTGCACTTGTAGCCTTATTAACTATGCATGAGCAAGTATCTGCCCGATACTCAGGAGCTGATTTGTCCAGCCACTGGTGGGTTAGAAGGTCCTGGCACCATGCAACACGCTCATATCACTCTCTCCAACCCACCTGTCACCAGGAGACTGCTCAACATGGCATCCAACCACAAGCAAATGGCCATCTTCCTCAAGAAGAGGACAGCATCCCTCATCTGCCACCAGGATCCTGATGCCTTGATATGTGGAGGAACACCCTCAAAGCCCCACTGGAAACTGAGATGGTGCAAGATGTTGGATGGTTCCTAGAGCAGACTGTCCAAGCTTGAGTTCTGTGTGGCTCCTCTTCAAAGCTGATGAAGGACACTTGTGGTTTTGTGTTCCACTCCCCATTCATCTCCGTGATGTTAAAGCCAGATGCAATTATCTCACTCGGTTTTATGGGATGATTGGAATGTGTAGATCCCTATTTTATCTACGTGCAGACGTTTTGCGCATCTTCAACGTGCCTTGTCTAATCTCACTCCCTCAGTAGTCTTCACACATTTGTTTCCATGCAATTTGCCTCCATTTCTGCTTGTTATTTGTTTTAAACCAGGGCCTGGAAATATCAAAAATTCCTAAAGCCTCTTCACTGATTTCAGCATCTTGCTGTTTTGGCAGATTAAACACATATTGTCCAAACGTTCAAAAGAAGTTTTTTTTCCCTCATCAGAGTGTAACATAGAAACATAGTAAATAGGACCAGGAGTAGGCCATTCGGCCCTTTGAGCCAGCACCACCATTCAATATGATCGTGGCTGATCATGCACTCTCAGTATCCCACTCCCGCTTTCTCTACACACCCCTTGGTCCCTTTAGCCGCAAGGGCCACGTCCAGCTCCTTCTTGAACATATCTAATGAATTGGCCCCAACAACTTTCTGTGGTAAAGAATTCCACAGGTTCACAACTCTCTGAGTGAAGAAGTTCTTCCTCATCTCAGTCCTGAATGGCTTACCCCTTATTCCTCGACTGTGACCCCTGGTCCTGGACTTCACCAACATTGGGAGTATTCTACCCGCATCTAGCCTGTCAGGTCCCGTCAGGATTTTATATGTTTCCATGAGATCCCCTCTCATTCTTCTAAATTCCAGTGAGTACAAGCCCAGTCGATCCAGCCTCTCTTCATATATCAGTCCTGCCATTCCGGGAATCAGTCTGGTGAACCTTCGCTGGACTCCCTCAATAGCAAGAATGTCCTTCCTCAGAGTAGGAGACCAAAATTGCACACAATACCCAAGGTGTGGCCTCACCAAGGCCCTGTATAACTGCAGCAATCATCCCTACTCCTATACTCAAATCCTCTTGCTATGAAGGCCAGCATATCATTAGCTTTGATGAAGGGTCATCCAGACTCGAAATGTTGGCTCTATTCTCTATCCACAGAAGCTATCAGACCTGCTGAGATTTTCCAGCATTTTCTGTTTTTGTTTTTGATGCCATTAGCTTTCCTCACTGCCTGCTGTACCTGCATGCCAACCTTCAGCAACTGTTCCACCATGACACCCAGGTCATGTTGCACTAAGCTGCCACCATTCAGATAATAATCTTCCTCCCTGCTTTTGCCACCTAAGTGGATAACCTCACATTTATCTACATTATATTGCATTTGCCAAGTATTTGCCCACTCAGTCAGCCTGTCCAAGTCACCCTGCAGCCTCTTAGCATCCTCCTCACAGCACACACTGCCACCCAGCTTAGTGTCGTTTGCAAATTTGGAGATATCACATTCAATTCCTTCATCCAAATCATTAATCTATATTGTAAACAGCTGGGGTCCCAGCACTGAACCCTGAGGTGGTAACCCACTATTCACTGCCTGCCACTCTGAATAGGACCCGTTTATTCCCACTCTCTGCCTCCTGTCTGCCACCCAGTTCTCTATCCACGCCAATACATTGCCCCCAATACCGTGAGCTTTAATTTTGCTCACAAATTTCTTGTGTGGGGCCTTGTCAAAAGCCTTTTGAAAGTCCAGATACACGACATCCACAACTGGTGAAGTCTGACATTCTACCAGATTTTCTTTACAGGAAATCAGATTGATTTCTCCAGGATGTTTGTAAACAAGGCCTGTCTATTCAAAGGTTTGTTGCTTCTGAACACCAGTTACATTGTTTTTTTCTCTCCATAATTATGCATCATTTTATTGCTTTTATTTTCCCCCTTTCAATTTTAAGAGCCCAATTCAAACTAAATTTGCGAATGAATTTGACTTGCATCAACAGTATAATTGGTCAAATGCGTACAACACGACATCATCTCCAAAAAGATGCAAGCTTCAGATCCTCTAATGAATGCAAATGAGAACATCAGGTTTTGTGCTTGGTCTCCCAGAGCAAGGAAGCATTTAAATTAAGAGTGGCGTTTCAATATGGAAATTGCATGCTTGGTTATTGAACAAACAATTGCATGTTCCTTTGTTTTGATTTCACATTCTCTATCCTTTGAACACATCAACATTGATAAATACTGCACACTAAGGCCCACATTTAAAAGTAAACCAGCTTTGATATATTGTTACGGCCGTAATTAGAATTCGCAGCATAGAATGTAAAATGTTTAAAGGCATAAACTCAAATAATTCCCTATAAATATGACACTTCAACTCAACAGGATTGCCCAAAATAAGGAGCTTCAACAAAAATAATTGAACATTCGTTTTTGGAATATTGAAATTGAAAGTTTATGGAACTTATTGTTATTGTGATGGTACTGTGCCTTTAAGAAATGTATTTTAATCATGTTTCTCTGCAGGATGTTTCAAGCATGCCTCGGCATTTTATTGGTGTCATCTAGTCTGTAACTGGTATCCTTTATTGCTGCTGAGGCAGTATAAATGACATCATGTTTATTTTTAATCTGGCCTAATACAGGGTCCTGTGATTTTTAATGGTTCTTTAAGGTTTGCTGAGTGGAGCTTGATTGAGGATGATTGACAGGTCAGTTCATACGCCTGGGGACAGCTATTTTTTTGTATTGAGCATTCCAAGTTTTTAGTTTAGTTTCTCAGTTGCTGGCAGAAGCTGACAAGGTAGAAGGCAGAGTCTTTTCCTCTCTCCCTCTCTCCAGAGGCTTTTTGGAAGTTCCAGGACTGAAGGGCCTCAGAGAATTGATCCAATATTCAAAGGACCAATTCACAGCAGGTGTTAAAAAGCTGCAAATCCAACATCACGTGAGCACACTTGTTTCTGTGCCAAGTCTGAAGAAGGGTGTATGTCCTTGGGATGGTATTTGATTTGGAACAATATAGATAGCTAGTTGTTAGGAGTATACTGTGTTACATTTAAATCTGTACCCTCTCATTCTTGATCCTTTCTGACTGGAAATAGTTTCTCCCTATCTAATCTATCCAACCCCTTCATGATTTTGAACATGTCTATCAAATCTCCTCTCAGCCTTCTTCTCTCTAAGGAGAACAGTCCCAACCTCTCCAATCTATTCTCAGAACTGAAGTTTCCAATCCCTGGAGCCATTCTTGTAAACCGCTTCTGTACTCTCTCCAATGTATTCACATCCCACCTATAGTTTGGCGCCCATAACGGGTCACAATATTCCAGTTGAGGTCCAACTAGTGTCTTGTATAAGTTCAGCATAACCTCCTTGCTCTTGTAATCTATGCCCCTATTAATAAAACCCAGAATACTATTTGCTTTATGAACTACCATCTCCATATGTTCTGCTGCCTTTAATGATCGATACACATATACACCCAGGTCCCTCTGCTCCTGCACCCCCTGTAGAATGTTACTTCTTATTTTGTATAATCTCTCCATGTTCTTCCTACCAAAATGCATCACTTCACACACCTCCGCATTGAACTTAATCTGCCACCTATCTGACTACTCCATCAACTTGTCTATGTCCTTTTGAAGTTCTATACTGTCCTCTTCACAATTTCTAATACTTCCAAGTTTTGTGTCATCCACAAACTTACATAGAAACATAGACGATAGGAGCAGGAATAGTTCATTTGGCCCTCTGAGCCTGCTCCGCCATTCATTATGATCATTGCTGTTCATCCAACTCAACAGCCTGATCCTGCCTTCCCACCATATCCTTTGATCCCCTTCGCACCAAGAGTAATATCTAATGGTGTACCACAGAGATCAGTGCTGGGCCCCCTAATGTTTGTCATTTATATAAATGACATAGCTGACGTTGTGGGTGAGTAGGATCAGTAAGTTTGCCGATGACACAAAGATTGGCCGGGTGGTTAACAGTGAGGTTGAGTGTCTTGGGTTAAAAGATGAGATGGTCAAATGGACGGATAAGTGGCAGATGGAGGTGATGCACTTTGGAAGGAATAATTTGACAAGGAAGTATACTATGAAAGATCTGACACTGGGAAATTCTGAAGAACAAAGGGACCTTGGCGTGTTTACCCATAGATCTCTGAAGCTGGAAAGGCAGGTTAATAGTGTGGTGAAAAAGGCACATGGCACACTCGCCTTTATCAATCGGGGTATAGATTACAAAAGCAGTGAGGTCATGATGGAGTTGTATAGAACTTTGGTGAGGCCGCAACTGGTGTGGTTCTGGTCGTCACATTATAGGAAGGATGTGAACGCACTGGAGCGGGTACAGAGGAGATTTACCAGGATACTGCCTGGATTGGAACATTTAAGTTATGAAGAGAGGTTGGATAGGTTTTGGTTGTTTTCGTTGGAGCAGAGAAGACTGAGGGATGACATAATTGAGGTGTTCAGGATTATGATGGGTATGGACAGGGTGGATAGGGAGCAGCTGTTCCCCTTAGTTGAAGGGTCAGTTACGAGGGGACACAAGTTAAAAGTGAGGGGTGGGAGGTTTAGGGGGAATTTGAGGAAAAAACTTTTTACCCAGAGGGTGCTGATGGTCTGGAATGCGCTGCCTGGGAGGCGTGGAAGCGGGATGCCTCACATCCTTTAAAAAGTACCTGGATGAGTACTTGTCATCCCATAACATTCACGGTTATGGGCCAAGTGCTGGCAAGTGGGATTAGATGAGTAGGTCAGGGCCTTTCATGTGTCGGTGCAGACTCGATGGGCCGAAGGGCCTCTTCTGCACTGTAGTATTCTGTGATTCTGTAACTCCTTCTTGAAAGCATACAGTGCTTTGACCTCAACTACTTTCTGTGGTAATTTACTTTCTGGGTGAAGAAATTTCTCCTCATCACAGTCCTGAAATGTTTACCCCATATCCTTAGATTATGTTATGGCGTGCCAGGTAGTCATCCAGGTACTTTTTAAAGGATGTGAGGCAACTCGCCTCCACCTCCCTCCCAGGCAGCGCATTCCAGACCGTCACTACCCTCTGGGTAAAAATGTTTTTCCTCAAATCCCTCTAAACCTCCCACCCCTCACTTTTAACTTGTGTCCCCTCGTAACTGACCCTTCAACTAAGGGGGATAGCTGCTCCCTATTCACCCAGTCCATGCCCCTCATAATCTCGAACACCTCAATCAGGTCGCCCTTGGTTCTGAACACCCCCATCTTCGGGAACATCCTTCCTGCATCTACCCTGTTAGCATTTTATAGGTTTCTATGAGATCCTTACTCATTCTTCTAAACTCCAGCGAATATAATCCTAACAGACTGAATCTCTCCTCATACATCAGTCCTGCCATCCCAGGAATCAGCCTGGTAAATCTTGGCTGCACTTCCTCTATAGCAAGAACGTCCTTCCTCAGATAAGGAGACCAAAACTGCACACAATATTCCGAGTGTGGCTTCACCAAGGCCCTGTATAATTGCAGCAAGACATCCCTGCTTCTGTACTTGAATCCTCTCACTATTAAGGCCAATGTACCATTTGCGTTCTTTACTGTCTGCTGCACCTGCTTGCTTACCTTCAGCGACTGGTGCACAAGGACACCCAGGACTCATTGCACAGTTCCCTCTTTCAATTTATATCCATTCAGCTCATAATCTCAGATGAAACTTAGAAATTGTCCCCTGCACACCAAGATCTAGAGCATTAATATATATCAGGAAAATTAGGGGTCCCAATGCGGACCCCAGGGGAACACCAATCTAAACCTTCCCCCGAAAACAACCATTGACCATCGCTCACTGCTTTCTATTAGTCAGCCAACAGTGTCTCCCATTTAAAAGGGCCTCAAACAATAAACTTCAAGTTATAAATAATACCAAAGGAAATTTATCCAATCAAAAGCATCAAGTCATGGTGATCTGTTGAAACTGAATGCATGAAATTTAATAAAATTAGTAAATTCACGAAGATGAATGAATTGCCAATTAATGGGATTAGAAAATTGGGTATAGTTTGAAGGAATACAATTGGAAGTTTTACAGAATCTTTAAATGTTTTAAAATGATAGATTTATAGTGGATTTCCCGATCTGACTCGCTTCTGAGCTGTGGGAGAATCTGGTCAATTTCATTGGTTCCGATTCAATCTCGTTACACGGCAGGCGCATTCTATTGGCGGAGATCTACGTTGCCCTGGTTACTGTTGTCAATGTATACTTTGCGTAACCAGGATACCTCGCTAATAACTGATCCGCTGCTGTGGCGAAATGGAGCAAACTTCTGCATAGCAGCGGCACATTGATGCAGAGCTGAACAGCTTGGTGAGACGGTAGTTTATATCCCTCAACCCAAACACAGCGTTACCGATAGGAAAAGGACGTTTGAATGGGGCTGAAGGTGTTCACAGCGTTTATAGGTCAGGCAGTAACTGTGGAGAGAGAAACAAGACTTCTGGCCAAGGATCATTGAAACATAGAAGCAGGAGGAGGACAATCGGCCCTACGAGCCTGTCCCACCATTCATCATGGCTGATCATCCAACTCAACAGCCTGATCCCGCCTTCCCCACCTCCCCCACTCATATCCTTTGACCCCCCTTTTGCTTAATATATTAGAGATAAGTTATATCTAACTGTTTTTTGAAAACATACAGGGTGAATTCTCCAGCCTCCCAGTCGAGAGCTTCCCGCCAATGGGAGTTGGCACTTTGTTTGCCAGCAGCGGGATTCCCTGGCCCCGCCAGTCAATGGGAATTCCCATTGACGTCACCCCATGCTGGCGGGAAACCCGCGGGTGGGGGTGTACTGCCGGTGGGGCTGGACAATCCCACCGGTGTCAACGGCTGGAGAATTCCGGCCACAATGTTTTGGCCTCAACTACTTGCTGTGGAAGCGAGTGCCACAGGCTGATCACTCTCTGGGTGAAGAAATTTCTCCTCATCTCAGTCGTTCATCAGAAACACAGAACCGAGTTGGCAGCATGGGGTGGCACAGTGGTTAGCAGTGCTACCTCACAGCACTAAGCACTCGGGTTCAATTCCAGCCTTGGGTCACTGTCTGTGTGGAGTTTGCACATTCTCCCTGTGTCTGCGTGGGTTTCCTCCGGTGCCCCGGCTTCCTCCCGCAGTGCAAAGATGTGCAGGTTAGATGGATTGGCCATGCTAAATTGTTCCTTAGCGCTAGGGTGACTCGCTAGGGTAAATGCATGGGTTATGGGGGTAGGGCCTAGGTGGGATTGTGGTCAGTGCAGACTCGATGGGCTGAACGGCCTCCTTCTGTACTTAGGATTCTATGATTCTATGGCAGTTATTAAAGGTCATCGATTTGAAATGTTAGTCTTGTTTCGCTCTCTTTCCTGATGCAACCAGACCTGCTGAGTGTTTTCCCCCCACATTTCCTCTTTGAATTTCAGATACCCAGCATGCTATTGTTCCATTAGCTTTTTGGTTTAAAATCGGTTCATTGATGAGGGGGAGTGGGTTGCACCGGATAGGAAAAATTCAAAACTCAATCGCAGGCGCATGTTATTGGTTAACTGAAACGGTGAGAAAGGATTTATTCCATGCAGGTCATTATGGACGCTTTCACAGAGCTGTTGAATCAACAAGCTGAAATTATAATAAGGATTGTTCTGCAGAATGCCAAGAAACAACTTCAGGAGTTATTGGGGCAAGAAGGTAAGGAGGAGACATCTAGCTGGACATAAAGATCCCATTTACTATCATTTTTCTGATGCATCCTAATTACCGGAATTCTGTAACTTGAGCTGCCACTGCGTCCGTTGGTGAGTATGTTTTGGCTGCCGCTTCTCACCAAGTCCATCTTTCTCTTTCTATGTCTTGCTTTTTCTTTTTAAGCTCTATTCTCTTTACCCTCCCGAGACTCGCTTCATAGGCATGTCCCCCTCCCCCCACCCGTCACTTCTTTCCTCTCATTAGATCACACCTTGGTCTGACCCTGTCGCCCTCTGGCACTTTCTCCTCTAGGCTTCATCCTTCTCACCTCTCTTTCAAAGTCACCGCCCTCTCAAGTGCAATGAGAATTTTCTCACTGAGATATCAGCTCAGTTGTTTGGACAGCTGATTTGTGATGCAGAATGACGGGTTCAATTCCCGTTCCGGCTGAGGTTATCCATGAAGGCCCAGCCTTCTCAACCTTGCCCCTCACCTAAGGTGTGGTGATACTCAGATTAAATCACCACCAGCCAGCTCGCTCTCAAAGGGTAGAGCAGCTTATGGCCCTCTGGGACTAAGGCGGAGCACTACACCCACCTGGCAGAGGTGCAGTTTTCGGCCTTTTGGCCAAGTCAGGTGTCAGATCAAGCCCGGTGCCTTTTCTTGTCAGCTTGGATCTTGTTTGTCTCTCTTGTGGGGACCATGAATTGCATTCAATTTGAATTTGGTTTTTGAAGTACGCAAGGAGATGGATTTGGGTCTGCCCGGTCCACTCTGCACATTGACTTTGTAACTTTAAGAATACAGATATCGTCACTGCTTTCCTCCCTCAGTCTCTGCACTGAATGATTGTGATGAGGTAAGCGTTCTCCAAGGCGGCCTTCACGACACACGACAGCGCAGAGTCGCTGAGCAGAAACTGATAGCCAAGTTCCGCACACATGAGGACGGCCTAAACCGGGATGTTGGATTTATGTCACATTATCAGTAACCCCCACAGCTTTCCCCCTGATCTTACAGAATCTCACTAGCTGTTCTGTCTGGAGACAATACACATCTTTTTAACCTGTGTTGAATGCTCCCTCCACCCACATTGTCTGTACCTTTAAGACCTGGCTGGCTGTAGAGATTCGCATTCTAATTAGTATTCTGTAACTTGATTTCTGTGTCTGTGCACTGTTTGAGAGCAGATATCCACTCCATCTGACGAAGGAGCTTATGGTATTTGCTACCAAATAAACCTGTTGGACTTTAACCTGGTGTTGTGAGACTTCTTACTGAATGATTTCCCCAGAGATCCATCTCAACTCATCGGGTTCTCTCTCCTGTTGGTCCACTGCCCTCTAACCCTCCCTAAATCTTTTCCTCCAAGCCAACTCCCCAAACTATATTCAGGGCCACACTCTTGACCTTGCCACCTCACATGGCCTGGCTAGTTTCAATGTTTCAATTACATATAAGATCCCTGATCATTTCCCACTCTCCGGCCACATCCTCTTCCACACCCCAAACCTACCACATGTTGTATCCATTGCTGGAAAAAATGCCTATTAATTCAATCACAACGGCACTTTGACAATCCCAACACTCTTGCCATTGATACTCCATTTCTCACAACATTTCTGCAGCTACTGATTTACTCAACTGCACGTTCACCTGCACCTTTGATGTCCTAGTCTCCAGTAAATCTGTCACTCTCTCTTACATTTCCACCTTTCCATAGTACAGTGTTGATCTCAGCTCCCTTAAGCCCATGGGACACAGGTTTGAAAGGATAATGGTGGATAATTGGTTTAGTCGATCTGGCTAAACCACTTAAAACTCTATCAGGCACTGCTTTCATTTACTAAAACTGCTCACTATTCTAGGATCATCCTGGAATGAGAAGTTACACCCTGGCTTCTTTCCGCTGCCTCTTTTCTTATACCTCTTTCGTCTATCGCCTCTAACAAATGCATGGAACTGGTGGACTACTTCACCCACTAAGCTCGAGACAATCTGTCTATTCCTCCCTTCCACTAGCCCACCTGGCTATAACATCGGCTATCTGTGTCAGCCTTTCTGCTGTTGAAATTTCATCCATCCATCTTTAGACTTGACTATCCCAAAGCTTTTCTGGTTGGCCTCCCATTCTTCTTCCTCTGTTAACCTCAATACATCAGAAACCATACTGCTCTTATCCTATTTACCTAGTCCTAGCTGACCAGCCTTAACTCCCGGTCTACTAAAGCCTGCAATTTGAAATGACCAAACTTTGTTTGTCAACCTAAAGCTCAAAACATGTCCAACAACACTATTTCCATATGAAATTTGGGAAACAAGTCATTAGTTGAGAAAATAAAAGATTGGAAAGTTAAAAGTAGTTTTCAAAACACTCCTAGCAATGATTTACGTTTCGCACGGTGCCACGGGCATTAGAGGGAAGAAAGGAGACACCAAAGAGAGAGAAGAGTAACTGGGAATGGAGGGGCTGAAAGTCTGACCAAACTGGAAAGTTTTTAGGAGAGTTATGAGGAAAGTGTTAATGTGGCGCAGAGGTTTTGTACACAGAGTGTTTCACAGGGTAATGGCACGCTGACAGGAGGAGTGACCAATGATGAGATAGCAGACAATGCGAGGAGTAAGTCAGAGTCAAGGGGGTGGCAAATGTGTGTTCAGCTAATGTAAGTAAGAAGGAACAAACCCAAAAAAGGATTTGCAAACAAACCCAAAACACTGGAGAACATGGGTAAAAGCAATTACTGCGGATGCTGGAATCTGAAACCAAAAAGCCAGACCTGCTGAGATTTTCCAGTGTTTTCTCTTTTGGTTAGCCAGACCTGCTGAGATTTTCCAGCATTTTCTCTTTTGGTTAGCCAGACCTGCTGAGATTTTCCAGTGTTTTCTCTTTTGGTTTCAGAAAACCGTTCCCTCCGGGATAAACCTAGTCCATTCCTCCACTATACCCGACACCTCTCCTGTCACCTATGGCACCTTCCCATGCAATCGCAGAAGGTGTCACACCTGCCCCTTAGCCGCTTCCATGCTCGCCATCCAAGATCCAAAACACTCATTCCAGGTTAAGCAGTGTTTCACTTGCGCCTCTTTCAATTTGGTCTATTGCATTCGCTGCTCCCAATGTGGTCTCCTCTATATCGGAGAGACCAAGCGTAGACTGGGTGATCGCTTTGCTGAGCACCTTCGGTCTGTGCGCAATCAGGACCCTGACCTTCCGGTTGCTTGCCATTTCAACACACAATCCTGCTCCCATGCTCACATGTCTGTCCTTGGCCTGCTGCAATGTTCCAGTGAAGCTCAACGCAGTGAGAACAGCATCTCATCTTCCAGCTCAGCACTTTACAACCTTCCGGTCTCAACATCGAATTCAACAGCTTCAGATGATTTGCTCTACCCCACCTCGACCCCTCTGTTTTCATTCTATTTTATTTAATTTTTTACAGTGCTCTACCTTTTATTTCTTTATTGTCTTTCTTCATTTTTCTTCCCACTCTTTTCCCCTACTTTACGCCCCTTCCCTTACCTTTTCTCCCCTTTTGCCTCTCCTTATCTAAATCTTACCTCTGTCCCATCCATTTTTCTCCCCCCTCTCCCCCAACATCTTCATTTTAGCTTCTCTGTCGTTTCACACCCTTTATTCTCTCTGTGGACAGCTATTAACTGGTTTCCCTGGTTTCTGTGGCTATGACTCATCTTTCATTCCCTCCCCCTGCAGTATAATTATCTCCCACTTTCTGTGCCTTTTAGCTTTGACAAAGGGTCGTCTGGACTCGAAACGTCAGCTCTTTTCTCTCCTTACTGATGCTGCCAGACCTGCTGAGATTTTCCAGCGTTTTCCCTTTTGGTGACTGGAGAACATGGAGCTGGTGGAGCTTGGCGATACAGGAGTAATAGGATTGAGGAAAAGCCTTTAGTTTAATTGTAGTTTGTAACTGGGAAAAGGAGGGAACACAGTAAGAAGTCTCACAACACCAGGTTAAAGTCCAACGGGTTTATTTGGTAGCAAAAGCCACAAAAGAAGTGAACACAGTGAGAAAGTCATTCACTATCCAGGGCTTTAGCACCCAAATCTGCACTAACTCTCCAGTGCTGTACTGAGGGACCGCTGCACAGTCAGAGGAGCAATCTTTCGAATGAGACGTTGAACCCAGGCCCCGTTGGGTGGATGTAAAAGAACCCATGACATTATTTTGAAGACGAGCAGGGGAGTTATTCACAGTGTCCAAGTCAATATTTATCCCTCAACCAACATCACAAAAACTGATTAACTGGCCATTGCACAAATTGGCCATTGCGATTCCTCACTACAGCAGCGATTTCACCTTCAAAAGTATTTCATTAGCTGTAAAGAACTTTGAAATGTTCAAGATTGTCAAAAATGCTGAATAAATGCAAATCTTCCTTTCTTGCTAATGATCAATGCCTGTGGCGATGAAGGGATAGATGAGAGTTCCAGCAGCAGAGGAAGAGAAGCAGCAACACCATGCCCCTGAAGTGGAATGAAATAGCTAAAATAGAAATGAGAGCATAAAGAACGGCTCAGAGTTAAAGTCCATTCCGCAATTGATTCAGCCTGAACAGGCAGCTAAGAAGATTGACTGAAGCAGCATGAGAGCAACGAAGGTGCTGGCAGGAAGCATGCTTCAGTTTTGCTAAGGTTGAGCTGGAGGATAGCAATGACTCAGTCAAGTGTGGATGCTGGACAGCCAGTCAGAGACAACAGTGTTACCAGTGGAATGGGTGTTACAACAGAGAGGTAGAGTTGGACGCCAACAGCAGACTTGTGAATGTTTACCCTGTAACACCAAAGGGTGGGTGTAAGAGATTAATGGGGGAAAAAAATTATTCTGATAAACATTCACGAAGAAGGATTTCCCTGTTCTGATTACTTTAAGTGTTTTCAGAAGGCACTAATATGACTTAGGTTTTGATTAGAGTGTGATGTCAATCTGGATCACAGTTGAATGGAAGGCCATCTTTCCAAAATGGTCAATGTACAGGTTGGACAGGAGATCTCTTAAATAGTTAATTTGGCGTATTGACTTTTGTGTATGAGGCAAATATTTTGGTGTGCAGTGTATCTTCCGCTTAAATTTCAACATGTAGGTTTGTACTTGCAATATCAATGAAGAGAAATACTTGCATTTAGGTAGCACTTTTCACAACCACTGGCCATTTCAAAGTGCTTTAGAACCAAAGAATAAAATTTGTCATAACTAAGCGGTCATTCATCTCATTGCTGTTGCTATTATGTGAAGTATATGGTATTGTCCTGATATGATAAGCTGTATGTATAAATTCAAATGTTCTTTTTATACATGAAATTAATATTTTATGTCACTATGCCTCAAACAATTCTGTAACCACTTAAATCATTTACATATCTTTTTCTTTTGAAAGATAAAGGCAGTTTTCAAATCGGTAACATTCAATGGGTTGCATGTAAGGACTTCACAGTTACCATTGGGGCAAGACAAATAGAAGAATATATTTCTGTAAGTTTTGCACGTGGATAATGAGTGATCTGCAGAATTGTTTTATTTAATGAATTTTTTGTTTCTTTATTTGGTCCATCTTCTCTCCTTTGTTCAGTTGACTTTGTACCAGAAACTATTCCACAGCAGATAATGGATAGGACTCCCTTAGCCTTTCTACTTCAGCTTCTCAAATATGTGTAATGGGAAAGAAACAAAGGTTTGGCCATTTTTTCAGGACAACTTTAAAAGCATGGGAAATTTGCCACGTGGAGAATGATGAATTTAGAATCATAGAATCACACAACGCAGAAGAGGTCCTTCGGCCCATCGTGTCTGCAACAACACATAAGAAACACCTGACCCCCCACCTAATCCCATTTATCAGCAAGGCCCAAAGCCTTGAATGTTATGATGTGCCAAGTGCTCATCCACTTTTTAAAGGATGTGAGGCAACCCGCCGCTACCATCCTCCCAGGCAGCACATTCCAGACTGTCACCACCCTTGAGGTGAAATAGTTTTTCCTCATATCCTCCCTCAGGGGGTGGCAGTGGTTAGCACTGCTGCCTCACAGCACCAGGGACCCATGTTCGATTCCCAGCTTGGGTCACTCTCTGTGTGGAGTTTGCACATTCTCCCTGTGTCTGTGTGGGTTTTCTCTGGGTGCTCCAGTTTCCTCCCACAGTCTGAAAGACATGCTGGTTAGGTGCATTGACCCGAACAGGTACTGAAGTGTGGTGACTATGGGAATTTCACAGTAATTTCATTGCAGTGTTAATTTAAGCATTACTAGTGACTAATAAATACATTTTACTTTAAACCTCCTGCCCCTCACCTTGAACTTGTGTCCTCTCGTGACTGACCCTCCAACTAAGGGGAACAGCTGCTCCCTATCCACTCTGTCCATGTCTCTCATAATCTTCTACACCTTGATCAGGTCACACCTCAGTTTTCTCTGCTCCAAGTTTAACTCTAAATCATTCCGTTAATCAGTTCTGATGCCATGAGGTAGTGATGGGCATGTTAATATAATAGAACACAATAGTAAATGTTTTATAAAGCTTTTATTGTAAGTGTACTTGAGGAATGCAAAGACAGCTATAAACTGTGTAGCTTTCTTAAAGGCACGGTGGTAGAGTGGTTAGCACTGCTGCCTCACAGCGCCAGGGACCTGGGTTCGATTCCGGGCTTGGGTCACTGTCAGTGTGGAGTCTGCACGTTCTCCCTGTGTCTGCGTGGGTTTCCTCCGGGTGCTCCAGTTTCCTCCCACAGTCTGAAAGATGTGCAGGTTAGATGCATTGGCCGTGCTAAATTCTCCCTCTGTACTTGGGCAGGTGCCGGAGTGTGGCGACGAGGGAATATTCAAAATACTTCATTGCAGTGTTAATGTAAGCCTACTTGTGACACCAATAAATAAACTTCAAACTTTAAAGGTCTCCAAGCATTAAGCCCTGTTATCAAGGAGGGTAAACAGCCAATCATATTGAAGTATTCTCACAGATAGCAAACTATAAAGTACTATCCTTCACTTTTTAATTCTTATTTGGCAGAAAGCAAGATAAATACTTCGGACATACAGAAGGGATTAAGTTGAAACTTAAATATAAGGAACAAACTTTAAAAGAATATATTTTAAACATGCAGAAATTTTAATCATAATGGAAACATTTTTGTTATTCCAAAGCTTTATATTAGCTTTTCAGGGCCGGAGAGATTCCGAAGCAATAACTATGGAGTTAGTACACCATTAAAAATTCAGTTACACCTTATTCAACAAAGTGTAACAGCTTCAAGAGTTTTACAGGAGGACCAACATTGTAAAAGTCCAGTTCTCATCAATTCATTGATTGCTAATTGTTTGCAGTCTGGGGGTACCTCAGCAGTGCGCCCACTGGAGAAACAAAGAATTACTGACAACAACTTCTGGATTTCCACGTTTAATTGCATCTGTAGACTAAGAAATTACTATCAATTTCAGAGAAGCAAGGATGGTGAAAGCTGACACTCTCAGCTGCCTTTCCCATTGGAAAATCTGGGCTACTGTGTTCAGAGCAGAAATAAAAAATGTTGAAATAAAACGGACAATGTTGGAAAATCTCAGCAAACCTGACAGCGTCTGTGGAGAGAGAATAGAGCCAATGTTTTGAGTCAGGATCAGCATAAAAAATGCTGCTCTGACTATCTGTGGTGAGGGAGTGATGCTATGTATTGTTATAGAATCATAGAATCCTACAGCACGGAAGGAGGCCGTTTGGCCCATCAAGTCTGCACTGACCACAATCCCACCCAGGCCCTATCCCCATAACCCTATGCACTTACCCTAGCTAGTCCCCCTGACACAAAGGGATGATTTAGCATGGCCAATCCACCTAACCCACACATTTTTGGACTAATATTTGGAATAATATTTTGCATTTTTGCTTTCTACATATGATAATGCTGATAATCCCGTGATTTGACATGAGGATTTATTTAGAAAAAAAGTGCAGTGATAGCTTTGGAGGAGGGGAATACTGCAATCACCTTTAGTATCCCAATACTAACCAAGGAACAATCACCACAAGCATGTGTGTGTGGTATATAGATATAGGATGGCTATAATGCATTCTGTCTTTGAAGACACTGCTGACAGTGGCTGTTTAAGATCACGCAGGTAGAATAATCACACGCATACTTCATTCACTGGATAATTTTTGATTCATGCGGAAATATACCCCAGCACAAGGGAGCAGCTCCAAGGATATGCAAAATTGAGGTGGGAGGCAACGGGGGGGGGGGGGGGGCGGGGAGCATTTTACTGCTTTTCATTTCCTGACAGCAATTTCATTGCAGTTTCATTCATAAGAATTGTGATGTACTCTGAACAGACCTGGGAGTTTTCCAATTGCTGGCTTCATTGCCTGGACTACCTGAAAGAAGAGGAGTTTGAATACTATATTCATCATCATTATCGTGTACAGTGGAGTATACCAACTCGGAGGAAGCCCATCCCACGAGCCACAGCCTCTACTTACTTCATCATTAAAATCTCGAAGGTTAAACCACCTGTGAGTAACCCACAACTTTTTATCTGATGAATTTCAGACTGTACGTGGTTAGCGTTACAAGGTTTACACCGGGAAAAGTGTGGGTGGTATGGGTGGCACAATGGTTAGCATTGCTGCCTCACAGCACCAGGAACCCGGGTTCAATTCCGGCCTTGGGTCACTGTCTGTCTGGAGTTTGTACATTCTCCCCGTGCCTGCGTGGGTTTCCTCCCACACTCCACAAAGTTGTGCAGATTAGGTTGATTGACCATGCTAAATTGCCCCTTAGTGTCATTGATTTGATTTATTATTGTCATATGTATTAGCATACAGTGAAAAGTATTGGTTCTTGCGTGCTAAACAGACAAAACATACCGTTCATTGAGAAGGAAATGAGAGAGTGCAGAATGTAGTGTTACAGTCATAGCTAGGGTGTAGAGAAAGGTTAACTTAATGCAAGGTAAGTCCATTCAAAATTCTGACAGCAGCAGGGAAGAAGCTGTTCTTGAGTCAGTTGGCATGTGACCTCAGACTTTTGTATCTTTTTCCCGAAGGAAGAAGGTGGCAGAGAGAATGTCCAGGGTGCGTGGCGTCCTTAATTATGCTGGCTGCTTTGCCAAGGCAGTGGGAAATGTGGACAGAGTCAATGGATGGGAGGCTGGTTTGCATGATGGATTGGGCTACATTCACAATCTTTTGTAGTTCCTTGCGGTCTTGGGCAGAGCAGGAGCCATACCAAGCTGTGATACATCCAGAAAGAATGCTTTCTATGGTGCATCTGTGAAAGTTGGTGAGAGTCGTAAATACATGCCAAATTTCCTTAGTCTTCTGAGAAAGTAGAGGCGTTGGTGGGCTTTCTTAACTATAGAGTTGGCATGGGGTGGCCAGGACAGGTTGTTGGTGATTTAGACGCCTAAAAACTTGAAGTTCTCCACCCTTTCTATTTTGTCCCAAGGGGATGTGTCAAGGGGATTAGCAGAGTAAATATGTGGGATTATGGGGATAGGGCCTGGATGAGATTGTTGTTGGTGCAGGCTCGATGGGCCCAATGGCCTCATTCTGCACTGTAGGGATTCTACAATCAACTGAGGCCAGGAACTAGAAGGCAGGCACTGGGATCTTACGGGCAAATTATTGTGTTTCATTCTTGCTGTAGGATAGGGTGCAAGAATCTAAACAGGTGCTGTCTGCATCAGAAAGTGATTGGAGAGGATTGTATGCACCAAAGAGGCTATTGTGAATTCAATGCAAATCAGGCAACACTGCCTTTATATATGAAACCATTCCATTTTAAATTACTTTTCCAGGCATTAGTAATAACTAATAAATTCACTGTCAACCTAATGTTTTCAACTTTAAATGGGGGCAATGTCAAAGGTTGAAGAATCAATGTTTATTGGTCATGGGATGAAGCTTATATGTTCTCAGGAGTCTTTTCCAATGAAAGAGATAAATCTTTGTGATCAGTGAGTGGAACACTGGTTGCTGTTGGTCGGCCATGAGTGAGGTTGAGGTTTACCTCTGGTCCTTCAGAAACATGAGGGAAACATCCCATGTTCTTCTGGTCCTTGAGCTCAATTCGATGTGTGTTTGACATGACACATCAGACACAGCACATCAGTGGCAATATTCAGCCTGACCTGAAATTTTACAAGTTTGTGTCTTCGAATATCTGATAGACTGAAATCCTGAAGGAGTAAACCAAACAGGAGACAAACATGCAAAAGCATCAATCCATCATATAATGAATCTTACATCTTGCAGCTTTTAAATGGACCTTGCATCAATCATTGCATTGAGTATGATCCTCTTAATGTTTTCAGGTGTTTCCAGTTGAAGTTTACTTCTTTTTTGAATCAAACAGACTCCTGCACAGGTAAATAGTTTATTTATAAATTGTAACAGTTATTTGGGTGCTTATACTCAGTCTTGATGTGGGTGTCATTGACAAGGTGAGCATTTATTGACCACCCCTTGTTGGACTGAGGTGATTGTGAGCCTTCTTCATAAAGAGTGGTTTTGATACAACTTAATGGCCTGCACTTGCCACTTCAAAGGGAAGAGTCAAACACATTATTATGGGGCTGGAGTCACATATAGGCCAGACTGGGCAAACACAGCAGATTTCCTATCCTGAAGGACATCAGTGAACCAACAATCCAACATCTTATGGGCACTTTTACAATTCCAGCTAATTTTCCTATTGAGTGATTGCATTGTTAGACAACGCGATACTGTCTCGAGTTTTGATAATGGGTCATTTGGACTCGAAACGTCAGCTCTTTTCCCTTACAGACGCTGCCAGACCTGCTGAGATTTTCCAGCATTTTCTCTTTTGGTTTCAGATTCAAGCATCCGCAGTAATTTGCTTTTATCCAGTAACACTGTCATGCCTGGTTTTTCAGGGTAAGGTGCAGAGGGTGAGGTTGCACATCAGTAAAGTTCTTCCCTGCTGCAAAGTCCTTTACTAAATTGCCAGTCAACAAATCACTTCACATACCATTCCTCTATTAACCATCAAAAATGATTCATTGTCTTTAATGTCCCTCCATGGGACAGATTTCACTGCTTATTTGACATCTTGACACTTATCTGCTATATTGTAATGGGATATTAATGCAAAACAAATCAAATCCTTGCTTAAAGTCTAAACCATTAAACACAAATCATTTGCTGTCTCTTCTGTAGAGGTTTAAATCCTAACAAAGGTTCAAATTGCATTGGGAATAGAGAGTAAAGCACTGAGCAACTTTAATAAAACTCAACTCACTCTCAGGTAGCTTTCTTTTAAATATGTTTTTGGGGTTGATGGGGAGATTATTACTTTTTTTCTTATTATTTATGGACATATTGACATGTTGGAGATTGGCAGCCAATGCCCTCTGCTATTGGCAGCATACATTTTTGAAGGATTACCAGTTACGATGCAATCACTAAGTTTGAGTGAGCAAAGTAAAGCATTTTTACTCTAGAACAATGGTGTAATCTGGACTGAGGTCAAGAGGAAGAATACAATTTATAGCTTGAAAACCATTTGTTTGTATTAGTTACAAACTGTACTTCACAATAGCGACACTTGTGTTTACCAGCACCAATCGCACTATGGCACAGTGGTTAGCACTGCTGCCTCACAGCGCTAGGGGCCCAGGTTCGATTCCCAGCTTTGGGTCACTGTCTGTGTGGAGCTTGCACATTCTCCGTGTCTGCGTGGGTCTCCTCCGGGTGCTGCGGTTTCCTCCCACAGTCTGAAAGATATGCTGGTTAGGGTGCATTGGCTATGCTAAATTCTCCCTCGGTGTACCCGAACAAGTGCCAGAGTATGGCAACTAGGGGATATTCACAGTAACTTCATTGCAGTGTTAATGTAAGCCTACTTGTGATACTAATAAATAAACTTTAACAATTGCTTAAGTTTACTGCTTGTCTTAAATGATTTTTTTCTGAGAAATATTTTATTCATGCACTGTACTGAAAGTTTTATATTAATAGCAGAAAACTAAGAAGGGTGTTTTTTTTTCCAGACCAGGTGAATCAAGATTCAGAGAAAAATGGCTAAAAGACATAATCGAAAGCAAAATTCTGTTAATGCAACAAGTGACCTTTTAGGATTTTTGAGCAGTTATATATTAGGTATATAAAAGGGGAGAAACTAAATTGAACTCTATCTTTGATCATTTTCTTTACTTTCTCCAATTTTCAATCCTTTTTTAAAAGATAGGGTCCACTTGTTGTAATGGTTTCATTGGCCCAGGTTGCTCTCTGCCTCTACTTTGTCTAAGCTCATCATATCCACTTACGAGACCTAATGCGGAGAGGTGCCAGGCCATTCAACACTGGTTATCAGTATAGCTTCAACAGCTCCCACTTAGCTGCCTCCCACAATTGACATTCTTACTGTATGAGTGTACGGGCGGCACGGTAGCACAGTGGTTAGCACTGCTGCTTCACAGCTCCAGGGACCTGGGTTCGATTCCCGGCTTGGGTCACTGTCTGTGTGGAGTTTGCACATTCTCCCCGTGTCTGCATGGGTTTCCTCCGGGTGCTCCAGCCTCCTCCCACAGTCCAAAGATGTGCAAGTTAGGTTGATTGGCTATGCTAAAAAAAAAATTGCCCTTAGTGTTCCTGAGATGCGTAGGCTAGAGGGATTAGTGGGTAAATATGCAGGGATATGGGGGTAGGGCCTGGGTGGGATTGTGGTCGGTGCAGAGTCGATGGGCCGAATGACCTCTTTCTGTACTGTAGGGTTTCTATGAGGTAGCATCACAGTTGCCGCTGCCCTTCATCTCCCAGTAGAGATGATCAAGAGTAGTGATTAATTCAGTTGACCTTTCCTCACCCTAAACCAGGGACACTCGAGGTCAATATAATGCCAATACTCATCTAACTCAATGGAAACCAGGGATCAGAACCAGGGCATTTTGGCCTTGATCATCTTGATTATACATCTTGAACCATCATAGAGCAAAGATTTATTTTCCTTATTGCATGTTTTACAAAAAATGATAATGAGTACAAAAGAATAAAGGAAAACATTAATTTTTGTTCTATGGCAAATAAACCTGTTTCATATAAGCTCCAGTGTTGTTGTTTCAATCGATGAATATGTGATTGAAGGCATCAATCACAGTGTCGAGAGCTTCAAGTTTTTAGGTGTCCAGATCACCAACAACCTGTCCTGGTCCCCCCATGCCGACACTATAGTTAGGAAAGCCCACCAACACCTCTACTTTCTCAGAAGACTAAGGAAATTTGGCATGTCATCTATGACTCTCATCAACTTTTACAGATGTACCATAGGAAGCATTCTTTCTGGTTGTATCACAGCTTGGTATGGCTCCTGCTCTGCTCAAGACCACAAGGAACTACAAAAGGTCAAGAATGTAGCCCAATCCATCACGCAAACCAACCTCCCATCCATTGACTCTGTCTACACTTCCCACTGCCTCGGCAAAGCAGCCAGCATAATTAAAGACCCCACACACCCTGGACATTCTCTCTTCCACCTTCTTCCTTTGGGAAAAAGATATAGAAGTCTGAGGTCACGTACCAACTGACTCAAGAACAGCTTCTTCCCTGCTGCCATCAGACTTTTGAATGGACTTACCTTGCATTAAGTTGGTCTTTCTCTACACTCTAGCTATGACTGTAACACTACATTCTGCACTCTCTCCTTCCCTTCTCATTGAACGGTATGTTTTGTCCGTATAGCGCGCAAGAAACAATACTTTTCACTGTATGTTAATACGTGACAATAATAAATCAAATTTGATAGGAACAAAATGACCATTAATTCGGGAGAGAATGGGTTACTGTTTATTCTGATGATAGAAGGTGATCGGAGAGGAAACTGCACATTTTTGATTCTTGCCCCTCAACCAAACGTCACCAGTACATTTCACGTGAAGATTCTGGGATTTTTTGCTGTGATAGGTGAAGCATTGGTGCTTGCCATTGATCACAAAAAAAGTTGCCCACAAAAGTCTAGCGATCTCGGTGGTGTGGACTTTCCCTTTGCTGGCAATTTAAATGTGCTGCCAAGTCAGGGCAACTGGAGTCTTCAGCCATACAGCAGCAGCAATATCAACAATCAGGATAAGCAGTCAATCACATTGAAGTATTCACAGACAGCAAACCAGGAAGTCAAAAGCACTTTATTCTTCACTTTTAATTTAAATTGTCAGATAGCAAAATAAATGATTTTATTTTTGTATTAAGATAGAAGCTAAACAAACTTAAGTAAATTTAAAAGTATGGAAATTTGTTATAATGGAGAAGTTTGACATTCACAAATATAAAATTAGCTCTTTAGGTGTTCAGAGGAAATGATGAGGTTAATCCAGTGAATCCTCATTCAATAAGGGGTAACATTTTCAGGGTTTTTACAGCGAGACTAACATAGTTAACCTGGAAGTGTTCACACATTCACTGATCTTTCAGGGATTGTACTCTAGGGAGGTCTTCAACATCGCACCTTCTGGAGGAGAGTAGACTCATCAACAGCAACTTTGGGATTTCTGCACATATGCGGTCAGTTCCAGTGGGTTAATGATGGTGAACGCCAACAGCTCCACCATTACTGTCACCACAAAATCTGGACTTTTAGCCCAAAACGTTTGGGAAGCCATGTGTGGATGTCAGCCGCGGTTTAGATCATTAACCAGATAAATGGGGCCATTGAGAAATTCTCTTATATTTTCCAAATATCACACCATCTCCATACATCAAAAGCTTTAACCAGTTGGGTCATAGAATAGAACCCTCAGATCATGTGCTTGTCTGCTTTTGTGCTAGCTTTCAGTGACTCCAGGGTTAACCTTATCACTTGTATATTAGAAGGCGAAATCTAAGATCAAGATTTTGTATCACCGTCAGTCAGGATGGAATATATTCCAACATCCCTTTGAAGATTGTTTGAGATGTTTGATCCGTTTACCATTAGAATCAGGTTTATGGAACTCTTTCTCCTGACCAATTGATTTGAATGCAATACAAATGAAAAGTAACCAGTCAAACAATACCTTAACAATTTTATCATAATTTTACAGCAAGTTAGCAGTGAACTGAGGTTATTTTATAAAAATTTAAAAGGACAGTAGGAAATCAGGGTTAAATGTACAATGTTAACATTCAATTGGAACCAACAACTCGTAACAAAAACAGAATGAATTTATAACACCCCGGGCTCAGTTATACACCAAGATTTTAAGAAGAAAAATTATAAAATCTGCAAATGGAAATAAACAACAGAACTGGGAAGGAATACAAAGCAGGTAATTTACCTTCTGAAAGGAAATATATTATTATAATTACCCACCTGAAACAATCTCTCCTTTTTCAGATGCTGATTGGCCTCTTGTGCATTTAACCAATTGCTTTTTTAAAAAAACACACAATACTACAGAGGCTGCTTTAAAAAAAAACAAGTCTCTATTTTTCTTCTTTTCCTTTAGTTTTTCTGTGTACCATCTCCCTGAAGCCAGACAGGATCTTGTTCTCCCTCTTCAGTCGCTCCTCCTTGTTAAATGAAGCCAAAGCCCTCTTTTCGTCTGCACTGTAAATCTGGTTCTCTTTCCGGAGACGCACGGCCTCCATGCGCCGGTGTCTGGACACAAAATAAATATTCAAACTCACAAATCAGAACTTAAAAATATCAACAAATCAGGATCGTTTGTGTACTAACAGAAATTTTAAAAATCACCATCCTGAAAAATTCAATCATATTTCCACGCAGTTTAAAACTATAGTGTTTTAGAAAGATTTTGTGATGTAGTCATTTTCTTATATTTTCAAATCTCTGCATTCTGAGTGATATTTATCTTTATGCTTCAGACTTTCCTCTGATACTTTAAACATTATGTTTGTAACACAGGGTTTTACAAATTGACCAATAATTCCAAAGTCTTACCCGAATGTCTGAATTACAATCAGGAACAAAATTCTGCAATAAATTTCTGTGCCAAAGCAGAAGTGCTTAGGTTAACTAAAACGCTCTCTATCACTGTCCTAGTTAGGAACTGAGGAGTCAGTGTGCGATCTTTGACTGGTTTGGCTTAATTACTCACAACCTTAACCAGCACAGTTACTGGTTTTCATTTAATATCTTGGCTACTCTGCAGTTCACTTAAAAGCACCCCAAGTTGCAGAAGAATTTGCACAGCAAAATCAGATCATAAAACATGCCCTCTTTCACAGATTTCATGACCTGCAAGTTCCTGGCTCTCGGCATCGGATTTGGGACCCCCTCCACCTGCCACTCACCTTATCCCTGGCCTGTTATTCTCAATGGGACCTTTAAACTCACCCGCTTTACGGCAGCTTATGCTGTAAAAAAAAAAAAGGGGGCCCTGTCCTCCTTTGTTCCGCTTCTTTTGGACTTTGATGCTGGAGTTGGATTCGCACTGCGCTGCCCAGATCTCACCTGGCCCGAATCAGGAAGGTCAGGCACTTAAAGAACTTTAGTGCAGGTAAGTGGGTAGAAAGTGATGATCTGCTGCTGATTGCCTCTCTTGAGGAAGTTATGGTTTCGTGTCTCCAGCTCTTTGAGAATTTAGCACCAAAATTTTAAATACTCAGCAACTGATTCCCGCCAAGTCTACCCAATGGGGGGCAATGGTATCTGTGCATCAGCTACCATTCTTTCCCCCTCCCTTCACTGTATTTATAGATTTAAAACACTATCCTTCACTGCTCTGAGGGAGCTTATTCGTACCTGCTACCACTCATTACATAGCCAGAGTGTTCGAAGGCAGCAATCTGGTCACTTGTCAGACCGATTTCACCTCTTCGTGGAATACGCTTCCCAGCTTTCACATACTCAGCCATGGCAGCACCTTCACCAGGAAGCAGAGCATGTCCGTAACTAGAAGATGGAAAGCAATACAGTAAAATTTGACAAAACAGATATTCAACATGCCACACAACCACTTTCAGCTGGAAATTCCTTAACTTTTCATACACATCTTGAAAACATAAGATTGTAGAAAGATTTCATAAAGAACGGCATATGTATCTACTTATTACAGAGAAACAGGGACAAGAGTAGGTCACTTAGCCCCTTGTGGCTGTTCTGGCACTCAATGGCTGATCTGTATCTCAATTCCATCCATCCACTTTGGCGCCACAGGCCTCAATATCCATGCCTAATAAAAAAATCTATCAATTTCAGGTATTGGAGGTGTGAAATTGATTCATTAGTTGTCGAATCAAAGGATTTAAGCATTACTCAAAAGTAAATTTCAATTAGTTAACCACCAACTGAATCAACTGGTTATATTTATGTGATGGAAGTTACTTTCTGATAGCTCACTGAATGCTGCTTGGTGCATTGCTGAAACATTCAACATGCTGCTGAGTTATTCAGAAATGGAGGGTCTGAAGTTAGATCTTTGCTCTTTGTGGAGCCATGGATCTCTCCTGACAGTTAGGAATATACTGGAATCGACCACTTAAAACATTTCGTTAAGAGAAAACATTCCACAGGACTTGTTGTTTCTGTAAAGAGGGGATAAAGATACAAATGTTCTTGCTCAGTTCCAACTGAAACCTATCATATTGGCCCACCGAAGTATCCCGGAAGATGCACTAGGGATTCCCTCAGAAGTTCTAACATAAGGACACTGCGGGAATTGCCCGAGAAGTTTCAACTTCTGACAGGCAATTCCTAGCTCTCTGGAACCTCCAAAAAAGTCTCCAACCCCTAGATAATTATACAACTGGCACCCTTCTCCCACCAGACCCTCTGACTGCCCCCTCCCCCCTTAATAAACACCATCTCTCCACCTCCCCTCCCCCCCACAACCTTCCCCTACCCCAGACTTCCCAATTACCCTCCAACTCTTCCAACCCCGATTCCTCCTACCCTCGGACTACCCCATGACCTGACCGTATCACCCTACCCACCTGGCCACCCTACCCATTTACACTCATTAGCTAACAGACTGAAAAGTTATTTAAATGTCACAAAGCTTTTCAGTGTGCTAGTAAATGAAAACTTACCAAAATATGGCAATCAGTGCCTTAAAAGGGGGCCACAGCTTGGACTCTGCCACCCTCCCACCATCCAGACAATCCTGCACTATGAGGAAGGATTCCAGGAACAGATACAATCCGCTTTTCTGAAGAGGCATGGTTCAGAAGTCCGGATCAGAAATACGGAGCCTGAGCATTTGAAAGGAAAATAGGAGCCGTGTAGTAACCCGGGAGTGACTGCCACTTCTGAGAAGATTCGGCCCATTATTTAAATTCAAAGAGTTAGAAAATTAACCATGAATACTTTGTTTTAAATTGACATACAAGTCCATATAATAGTGCTTTACATGTGTGCTAGCCTAGTGTATAATACTGTAGCCAAACAGATAAAAGTATTTCTACGGTTTAGCCCTAGCAATCCATCTCGAAAGTGGAAACGAGGGCAAAATTTGATACAAAGGGGCACACAGCTAATATTTTAAGCTGAATCTTGATAAATAATCCATTCATTGTAAGAATTTGAAAAGCTGATCATTTAATTGCTTCAAGTTTACTCAAAAGAAGAAAAAGGTTGCTTACTTCAAAGGTTTGTCATCATCTTGTGCAGACTGTTGTGTGGGAGGTTCAGGTCCAACCACTACCTCTCCATCTTCAGCACCTTCACAAGGAAAATAAAATTATTAATTTTGTGAAAAGTGTGTGTATTCTTTTTAGCCACGTGAAAGCTATTAATTTAGCTGCAGTTAAACGCGAGTTCGCCAAGGTTAGAAGTTACAGTTGATTTTTCAAAGCTCCACATTTTAAAAAATAAATAGAAAAGGCATAATCGAATTTAATTCAAGAGAAAACGAAAATGCCAATTAACCAGGGGAACGGTGAAAGGCTTGTATAGTACCCGTCCGGTCTAACCAAAAACTTACATGTTTTTTCTACCCAGATAGCTTCATTATTTGCATTTTCTTCCTCAGACTCTCCACTGCTAGATTCAGATATCTTCTTCTTGTTCTTTTTCACTTTCTTGGGCTTCTTCCTGTTAAAGAAAAGCTCTGGGTTTAACTTATTTTAAGTAGCACTTGGTTGTCTCTCCCCAAGTTATAATTCTTAAAGCTCAAAAGATTTGGGGGGATGGTGTAGGGTAGAGATGGAACACAATGTAATCTGTATCTGGTAAAGGGTACATCCACTGAAAGTTAATATTAAACCCCTGAATTTGTAGCATTGCTTTCACTTTTGCACACATTGGTTATCCTCTCTGGCCACAGAAGAGGTGATGTGGAGATGCCGGCGTTGGACTGGGGTAAACTTCTTTGTTTTGTATAAACTTCTTACACAGAAGAGGTGTCAGAGGACTGAAGGACAGCTAATGTGGTACCATTATTCAAGAAGCAAAGTAGGGATCAACCAGGTGATTACAGGCTAGTGAATTTACATCAGTGGCACGGAAATTATTGGAAAATATTCTGAGGGACAGAATTAATCTCCACTTGGAGGGGCAAGGATTAATCAAGAGTAGTCAGAATGAGTTTGTCGGGTGAGATAAAAAGCTTGATTGAATTTTTCATGGAGCTAATTTGATGTGTAAATGAGGACAGTGTAATTTGTGTAGTCTACATGGACTTTAGTAAGGCTTTTAATAAGGTCCCACATGGGGGACTAGTCAAGAAGGTAGGAGCTCATGGAATCCAGGGCAATTTGGCAAATTGGATACAAAATTGGCTTAGTGGCAGGAGGCAGAGAGTGATGGTCGAAGATTGTTTTTGTGACTGGAAGTCTGTGTCCACTGGTACACCACAGGGATTGGTGCTGGATCCCTTGCTGTTTGTGGTTTACATTAATGATCTAGACATGAAAATAGGAGATAAGATCAGTAAGTTTGTAAATGACATGAAAAGTGGTGGTGTGGTAAATAAGGAGAAGGAAAGCCTTAGATTACAGGATGATATAGATGGGCTGGTCAGATGGGCAGAACAGGAGCAAATAGAAAGGTGTGAGGTGTGAAGGAATGTCGAACAAGACAAGGGATTACACAATGCATTGTAGGACGCCAAGCAGTACAGAGGACCAGAGGAACCTTGAGGTGCATGTCCATAGATCCTTAAAGGCAGCAGGACAATTAGATAAGATGGTGTGATGATACTGTGCCTTTAAGAAATATATTTAAATCGTGTTTCTTGTAAGTGGTATGTTTAGAATTCATATCTGTTTTGCAAGGTGCTGATTTGTCTAGGAAAACCTTTAAATTAATAGCTGGGGGAACAAGGTAAGTACTAATTTTAGGCATGGGATGTTTGTTTTAAGCAGAGCTAATGCATTTGTGTTTACTTAGGTTCCCATGGGAAGTAGTACTGTTTCAGTTTCATTTTAAAATACAAGAGTTGCTACCTGAGGAAAACAGGGTGTCTCTGTCTCTTTCTCCAAAGGCTTTCTGAAACCTCCAAAGCCTGGTAACCTAAGTCACATCAAGTATGCCTGTGTTTATCTAACAAATTTTAAAGAGGGGGTTTAAGTCTATAAGAGGAATATTGTTTGAATTAGAATGCAAAGCGATACGTTAGCAGTTAAGACTTGTATCTGGTCATATTTAAGTATTGTTCAATCGTTAAAGGTTAAATTAATTCATTTGTTATAGTTAAACTGTGCTGTTAAACAAAGTTTGTTTTGATAAAAGTTCCCAGTTTGTTCGTAGGATTGCAGCTGGAGTGAAACATCTTATCCTCACACCAATGCCAAAATAGACAATTGCTAGGGTCTAGTTTAGCTTCATAATATGCCTTGAGGTTTTTGATCTGGTACCCTAACAGTGGTTAAGAAAACATATAAGAACATAAGAAATAGGAGCAGGAGTAGGCCATCTAGCCCCTCGAGCCTGCCCCGCCATTCAATAAGATCATGGCTGATCTGACGTGGATCAGTACCACTTACCCGCCTGATCCCCATAACCCTTAATTCCCTTACCGATCAGGAATCCATCCATCCGCGCTTTAAACATATTCAGCGAGGTAGTCTCCACCACCTCAGTGGGCAGAGAATTCCAGAGATTCACCACCCTCTGGGAGAAGAAGTTCCTCCTCAACTCTGTCTTAAACCGACCCCCCTTTATTTTGAGGCTGTGTCCTCTAGTTTTAACTTCCTTACTAAGTGGAAAGAATCTCTCCGCCTCCACCCTATCCAGCCCCCGCATTATCTTATAAGTCTCCATAAGATCCCCCCTCATCCTTCTAAACTCCAACGAGTACAAACCCAATCTCCTCAGCCTCTCCTCATAATCCAAACCCCTCATCTCCGGTATCAACCTGGTGAACCTTCTCTGCACTCCCTCCAATGCCAATATATCCTTCCTCATATAAGGGGACCAATACTGCACACAGTATTCCAGCTGCGGCCTCACCAATGCCCTGTACAGGTGCATCAAGACATCCCTGCTTTTATATTCTATCCCCCTCGCAATATAGGCCAACATCCCATTTGCCTTCTTGATCACCTGTTGTACCTGCAGACTGGGCTTTTGCGTCTCATGCACAAGGACCCCCAGGTCCCTTTGCACGGTAGCATGTTTTAATTTGTTTCCATTGAGATAGTAATCCCATTTGTTATTATTTCCTCCAAAGTGTATAACCTCGCATTTATCAACGTTATACTCCATTTGCCATATCCTCGCCCACTCACTCAGCCTGTCCAAATCTCTCTGCAGATCTTCTCCGTCCTCCACACGATTCACTTTTCCACTTATCTTTGTGTCGTCTGCAAACTTCGTTACCCTACACTCCGTCCCCTCCTCCAGATCATCTATATAAATGGTAAACAGTTGCGGCCCGAGTACCGATCCCTGCGGCACGCCACTAGTTACCTTCCTCCAACCGGAAAAACACCCATTTATTCCGACTCTTTGCTTCCTGTCGGATAGCCAGTCCCCAATCCACTTTAACACACTACCCCCAACTCCGTGTGCCCTAATCTTTATGGAGTAGGTGCCTTTATTAGCCGAGGTATAGAACATGAAAGCAGGAAGGAACTGTATGAAATACTTGTTACGCCACAGCTGAAAGTGTATGCAGTTCTGGTCACCATAGGAAGGATGTAACTGCGCTCAAGGGCACAAGGGAGATTCACCAGGACGTTGCCTGGGTTGGAGCATTTCAGCTTTGAAGAGGGGCTGGTTAGGCTTGGATTGCTTTCCTTTGAACAGAGAAGATTGAGGGAGAGGCTGATTGAGGTGTATAAAATCATGAGGGACATAGATAGAAAGAAACTTTTCCCCTTAGTAGCGGGGTCAATAACCAGGGGGATAGATTTAAGGTACAGAGCAGAAGATTTAGAGGGGATTGGAGGAAAACCTTTTTCACCCAGAGCATGGAGGGAATCTAGAACTTTCAGTCTGAAAGGGTGGTAAAGGTGGGAACCCTTACAATATTTAAGCAGCATATAGATGAGCACTAGAAATGCTTTGGCATACAAGGCTATGGACCAAGTGCTGGAAAATGGTATTAGAATAGATAGGTGTTTGATGCTGGCACATACACGATGGGCTGAAGTGCCACTTTCTGTGCTACAAAACTCTATGGAGGGCACACAATAGGCCCAGCAGTGGGATTCCTCTCATGAATGCCATTTCACCATTTTATACAATTTAAGTCATTTCCAGGCACCCTGGCTGTTGGATACAGTAATTTCTAACTAATGATCTAAAAATGATCACTAAGAAAATACTTGTGTAATAAGCAAGTAAAATGATGATTCAATTTAATAGCAAGTATGAATTTCTGCCAGGCTTCATGGAGGAAAGAAAACATGTGTCACTTTCACTCTCCACAAATAGAAATGAAAGGTGGCCTAGAATAGCAAGGTCCTGGTTGGGAATTAGTGCATGACACAGAGAAAGAATCCAAAGGAGAAAAGAAATTAGAAATGGATAGAGGGAAGGAATTTTTCCCTTAAAGTTTCCCCCTCTCACCTTGAACCTGTTCTCCCTTGTAATTGACACTTCCACCCTGGGAAAAAGCCTCGGACTATCCACCTTGTCTATGCCTCTCATTATTTTGTAGACCTCCATCAGGTCTCCCCATAGCCTCTGTCTTTTAAGGAAACAACACAAATATATCTAATCACTTGCATTGCTGATCAGTCTATTTTGTCTGGTTATTTTGCCACCAATTAATGAAAAGCATTGTATAACGGAGGTTCTTGTTTAAAGAAATTCTCAATCTGTTGATCACCCAAAAATCTGCTACTGGGACTTAAAAGATTTATAAATTTTGTTCCAGTCTACAAATTAATATCCATTTCTTACTCTAATAAATAAACTAATTTTCAAGCTTCCTACTTAAACAATTTTTAAAACTGCAATGTTATTTTATCTCAGGCTGTACAAAAGCAGGAGAAAGATGTGAATATTATAAACCTATAGTTAGGAAAGTACCAAACTGGTTAACTTACATCAGGTGAAGCAGATAACGGGATGAATATGGCATAGGAAGGATGAAATGGCTTGGGACGGGCATTTGAAGAATTTCTCTTATTGACCATGCTAAATTCTCCCTCAGTGTACCCGGATGGACGCCAGAGTATGGCGACTAGGGAATTTTCACCGTAACTTCACTGTGGTGTTAATGTAAGCCTACTTGTGACACTGATAAATAAACGTTAAACATTGAGACACGAAAACAAATGCATTACTTTTTGTGGGATTTCTTTCTCTTCTTTTTCTTTTTCTCTTGATCTGAAAAAATACCATAAGAACTAGATTCAGTAAAAAATTAGTATAATTGCTCATGAAAGTTTACAGATTACAAACTACAGATACCGGGTTTAACAACACGAAATGGTAATTCACCTCTATTACAACAGCATAAAGACAGTTCCCTTTTCATTTGACAAGCAAGTTAAATAAAACATTGCTTAGGCCCATGAATAAATTGCCAAGCTGCTTGATGCTTAGTTAGCTGCCATGTAGAACAGGACCATATAGCTTTGGTCACCAATGCTACATGAAAAGGGAGATAAAAATCTAAGCTAGTAAAACCAGCTTTCTGATGCCAAGTTTCTGGAGTATTTTACCAACTTTATTTTCTATTGTATTTTTGAGAATCCTGCTCCAGCTAGTACAAAACTACAATTTAAAATAAAATATCCGTTATGAACTCAATTGAATATTTATTTTTATTCTTTCATGGGATGTGGGTTTGTTGCCCATCCCCAATTGCCCATTCCAGAGGGCATTTAAGAGTCAACCACATTGCTGTGGCTCTGGAGTCACATGTAGGCCATACCAGTTAAGGATGGCAGATTTCCTTCCCTAATTAGTGAACCAAATGGGTTTTTACAACAATTAACAATGGTTTCATGGTCATCAGTAGTCTTTTAATTACATGTTTTTTTTATTGAATTCAAATTTCACCATCAGCCATGGTGGGATTTGAACCCAGGTCCCCAGAGCATTACCCTGGGTCTCTGGATTACTAGTCCAGCGACAGTACCACTGCACCACCACCTCCCCTGCACTGTTATAGTTAAAAGAACCAATTTTTACAAGTCCTGGTCACATCCCCAGGATGTCCCAAAGTACTTCATGTACAATAACACACTTTTAAATGGTCACTATTGTAAAGTGCTTTGAAAGGCACTGGATAGGATACAGAGGAGATTCACAAAAATGATTCCAGGGATGAACAATTGCAGCTACGAGGAGAGTTTGCAGTGGTTGGGTCTATTTTCCTTGGAGAAAAGGCGGCTGGAAAGGGTAAACAGTGAGAAACCATTCTCTGTCAAGAGTACATCAAGAACTGGGCGGCACGGTAGCACAGTGGTTAGCACTGCTGCTTCACAGCTCCAGGATCCCGGGTTCGATTCCCGGCTCGGGTCACTGTCTGTGTGGAGTTTGCACATTCTCCTCGTGTCTGCGTGGGTTTCCTCCAGGTGCTCCGGTTTCCTCCCACAGTCCAAAGATGTGCGGGTTAGGTTGATTGGCCAGGTTAAAAATTGTCCCTTAGTGTCCTGGGATGCGTAGGTTAGAGGGATTAGCGGGTAAAGTATGTGGGGGTAGGGCCTGGGTGGGATTGTGGTCGGTGCAGACTCGATGGGCCGAATGGCCTCCTTCTGCACTGTAGGGTTTCTATGTTTCTAAAATAATGGGTAAAAGGAAAAGTGATGTGAGGAAATGTTTTTTTTCCACCAAGAGGGTGGTTGAAGTCTGGAATGAACTTCCTGAGAAGGTGGTAGAGGCAGGTTCAATTGAGATATTCAGAGGGGAATTGGTTTGCTAACTGAAAATAAAGCACGTGCCTTATGGGGATAAGGCAAGGCAGTAAGACTAGGTAGAATGCTCTTTCAGTGAGCCAGTGCAGACCTGATAAGCCAAATGGTCTCCTTCTGCACTGCAGAGGTTCTGTGATTCTGTGAAAGGAAATGATGAGAAATGTTGCTTCTGAAGCCTTCGATGATACAGTAGAGCACTTCTTGTTCCTTTCAGTACTTGCATATCTCTGTAATTTTTATTGCTGTAATCTGTGTCTCTGTAATCTCCTCCAGCTCCACAATCCTCCAAGATATCCTCTAATTCTGGCATCTTAAGCATCCTTGATTTTAGTTGCTCCACTATTGGTGGGCTGACCTTCAGTTGCCTAGCTCCTAATCTCTGGAATTCCCCCCCTAAAGCTCTCTGCTTCTCTACCTCGCTGTCCTTCTTTAACACACTCCTTAAACAAGCCATCTGACCCACTACCCCCTTATGTGGCTTTGTGTTACATTTTGTTCTAAAATGCTCCTGTTAAATGCTGTGGGACATTTTGTGTTAAAAGTGTTATATATTGGTTGTTGCAACATCTTACCGCTCAAGTCACTTGCACTGTTAGAGTCGGATTCACTTTCTTCCGAATGCTTATGCTTTTTCTTCTTTGATTTCTTCTTTTTATTCTTCTTCCTTTTTTTCTTTTTCTTCTTCTTCCCCTCTATATAAAAAACATCATGGGATGTTACACTATTCATTCTTTATTTACTTGTGCTAAATGATGGTTCTGCTTTGTTGGACAAATCAGCAAGTTTCTTACTCCCAATTGCTTGATATCAGAGCACTCAAGGACTGCGGGCCAGTCGAGTGCGGGCCGGTGGATTGGGTGTCTGTACTCCCTCCGCCTGCGTCACAAACAACTGAAAGACCATGCTGTTTGATTCAATTAGCCAATCATTGGGACGTATTTACCAGACACCATATGAGCACTGGAATTCAGGCACCACCACACTGCTCAATTGTGCGGTAGACAGAATATCGTTTCTGGATTCATGGCAGCATCGTACCGATGGAAATTTAGCTAGGCTGTGTGCCCCAGTGATTAAGCAGCTGACATACACCGTCAAGGCTTACACACAAATAATGGTCACATGGGCTCAGTACTGAAGTATGCTCGTGACCGAAGAACTGTATCCCAGCAGGAGGGCACCATTTTGGGGGGGGGGGGGTGGTGGCTGGAATTGATGGAGACACCAGATATTGGTGGTTGATAGTAAATATTCATCATGGAGTGCGGTTACAAGTGGTGTACCTCAAGGATCTGTTTTGGGGCCACTGCTGTTTGTAATATTTATTAATGATCTGGATGAGGGTATAGTTGGGTGGATTAGCAAATTTGCTGATGACACCAAAGTCGGTGGTGTGGTAGACAGTGAGGAAGGGTGTCGTAGTTTGCAGGAAGACTTAGACAGGTTGCAAAGTTGGGCCGAGAGGTGGCGGATGGAGTTTAATGCGGAGAAGTGTGAGGTAATTCACTTTGGTAGGAATAACAGATGTGTTGAGTATAGGGCTAACGGGAGGACTTTGAATAGTGTGGAGGAGCAGAGGGATCTAGGTGTATGTGTGCATAGATCCCTGAAAGTTGGGAATCAAGTAGATAAGGTTGTTAAGAAGGCATATGGTGTCTTGGCGTTTATTGGTAGGGGGATTGAATTTAGGAGTCGTAGCGTTATGTTGCAACTGTACACAACTCTGGTGCGGCCGCACTTGGAGTACTGTGTGCAGTTCTGGTCCCCACATTACAGGAAGGATGTGGAGGCTTTGGAGAGGGTGCAGAGGAGGTTTACCAGGATGTTGCCTGGTATGGAGGGGAGATCCTATGAGGAGAGGCTGAGGGATTTGGGATTGTTTTCGCTGGAAAGGCGGCGGCTAAGAGGGGATCTTATTGAAACATATAAGATGATGAGAGGTTTAGATAGGGTGGATAGTGATAGCCTTTTTCCTCTGATGGAGAAATCCAGCACGAGGGGGCATGGCTTTAAATTGAGGGGGGGTAGTTATAGAACCGATGTCAGGGGTAGGTTCTTTACCCAGAGGGTGGTGAGGGATTGGAATGCCCTGCCAGCATCAGTAGTAAATGCGCCTAGTTTGGGGGCGTTTAAGAGATCCGTAGATAGGTTCATGGACGAAAAGAAATTGGTTTAGGTTGGAGGGTCACAGTTTTTTTTTTAACTGGTCGGTGCAACATCGTGGGCCGAAGGGCCTGTTCTGCGCTGTAATGTTCTATGTTCTATGTTCTATGTTCTATGATATGACAAACAATTTGTATTGACAGCGAGAGAAACCAACTTCAACCATAACATTAAAACAACTTTCATACATTTAAATCTGGGGTACACTTTTTTTAAACCTAATTTGGAAAGGTCTTATTTTTTAAAAAAAACAACTTTAATATTGTAAAATTCATCAAGTTTATGCATAGTTCATTTTAATCAATTTAGCCACAAGATGATATTTTCTGCATCGCAAAAGAGTATCCAGAACACTTGTGTACAATGTGTGACATCATAAAAATAAGTTCCCAATTTTCTGGCACAATGGTTGGCACTGCTGCTTCACAGCACCAGGGTCCTGGGTTTGATTCCTGGCTTGGGTCACTGTCTGTGCGAGTCTGCACGTTCTCCCCAAGCCTGCCTGGGTTTCCTCCCACAGTCCAAAGACGTGCTGGCTCGGATGCACTGGCCATGCTAAATTCTCCTTCAGTGTACCTGAACAGGTGCCAGAGTGTGGCGACGAGGGGATTTTCACAGTAACTTCATTGCAGTGTGAATGTCAGCCTACTTGTGACTAATAAACAATTCTTTTTTTTTAAACTTAGATTTGGATTTCTGATAGATGTCCTCATGAGGTATTGCTAAACAACATGAACAAACAAAAATACAAATTCATTTCAGGCATGTTTTCAAATCCCTCCATAGCCCTCGGTCCCTATCTTTGTAATTTGCTTTAACCCCACAACTCACCTATAACTCTAGCCTCTTGTGCGTTCCCAATTATAATTGTTCCACCATGGGTGACTGTGCCTTCCGTTGCCTCACTTTCCTCCTTTGACACTCCTTAAAACCCACCTCTTTGACCAAGCTTTTGGTCATCTGATCTAATATCTTATGTGACTCATCATAATTTGCTGCTGCATTGTGTCTTGGCTAGGTTCATTACATTAAAGGTGCTATATAAAATATATGTTAGTATCGTAGTGATAGCATGAACCTACAAGCAGATTGGCCCTGCAACAGCTCATCTGGGGAATGGTGAGTGATGAGAATCGAGACATCAGCGAGAATCAGAAGTCTATGATTAACCATTCATAGTAAGGCAGATCACTTGTTTATCTAAAAGTGCTTCTGGTGTTTGCAGAGTTGAAAAGCTGAAATGGTCTCTCGCACCAAAGGTTTACTGTCATCAGATCAGTATGCAAAGCACAACAATCGACTTTTAATAAAAAATAGATTGATGCACTTGTTAAACGTTAAAGGAAGCAGGGAGCTATCATTAAGAACGAAACCTACCCGTGGCAATTTTGACTTGAGTTTTTTGAAAATTACCTTTTGCCTCGATGCATTCTGCCAGCTGAGCAGTTTGTGAAATGTACAATCTGTTTGCAATGCAAAATGTGCATGTCTCAGTTACCTATCAATTTCCAACATTCATCACAAGAGCCCATTATGGATTTCATTAAAATGTGGTTTATTCATAAAAAACTTACCTTCTGCACTGGAATCAGAACTGCTGCTCTTGGCTTGCTCACCCTCAACTGGAGTATGCTCGTCGGAACTAACAAACAAGAAACCAAAATTACACTTTGTTAAAAGAGACATCTAATTTTTGTTCTCTGTTGACACTGAAATGCACTCAAATCGAATCATAAGTTCATCGAAATTTTTCAATTACTTCCCCTCTTAAAGATTTAAATGCAGAAATAATGTGCATGTGGCATGCAACTAGAACCATAGAAAAGTTACAGCGCAGAAAGAGGCCACTCAGCCCATCGTGACGATGCTGGCCAAATAAGGGGAAAACAGACAAAACACTCATTTTAATCCCACTTTCTAGCATCTAGTCCATAGCCTTGCAAGTTGCATCACTTCAGACGCAGATCCAGTTCCTTTTAAATGAGCTGAACATTTCAGCCTCAACCACCAACTTCAGCAGTGATTCCCAGGCACTCACCATGCTTTGGATGAAAAAGGTTTTCTTCATGTCCCCTCTAATCCTTCTACCAATCACTTTGAATCTATGCCCCCTGGTAATTGCCCACTGTTCTAAGGAGAACAACCCTCGCCTATCCAATCTCTCCTCATAGCTGCAGTTTTCAAACCTGGCAACGTTCTTGTAAATCTCCTCTCCACTCTTTCCGGGGCATTTATGTCCTTCCTGTAGTGTGGTGACCAGAACTGTACACAACATTCCAGCCGTGATCTAATCAGCGTTTTACACAGTTCCATCATTATTTTTATATTCAATACTTTGTCCAATAAAGGAAAGCATTCTACATACTTTCTTGAACACCTTGTCCACCTGCCCTGCAGCTTCAAAGATCTGTGGACATGTACTCCAAGGTATCTCACTTCCCCAACCCATCTCAATATCTTCCCATTTATTGAGTATTCCCTTGCTTAGTTTCCGCTTCCCAGATGCATTACTTCACACTTGTCTGGATTGAATACCATTTTCCACTTCTCTGCCCACTCAACCTCCTTCTATCTTTGGGAGACCCTCAGGGTCGAAGATGAATTGCTTCCACTCTGGGTGGTGGATTCTGCGGTGGTTGAATAGTCCAATCCTGGAGCCACAGACTCTGTCACAAGTAGGGCAGGTTGGTGCTTGATGAGGTGGGTGGGTGGGTCTCTAGATTCCGCACACTCTTTTCCACTGTTTGCACTTGGCCACCAAATGCTCCACTTGGAGACGCTCAAAGTGGTTGGTGCTATTGCGAATGCTTCTTCTCCAGTTTGTGTGTTCTAGGGCAAACGATTCCCATGGGTTCGTGGGGATGTTGCACTTAGGGAGGTTTTCAGAGCATCCTTGTAGTGTTTCCTCTGCCCTCTTAGTGAGTGCTTGCCATTGCGAAGTTCAGAATGGAGCACTTGTTTAGGCATGTAAATACTTAACCAAATCATTGATATCATTCTGGATTGACAGCTATCCTCTTCACTATCAGCTACATGGCCATTTTTTAATGTCTTCTGCAAATTTCAAAATCACGCCATCCACATTTATGTCTAAATCGTTAAGAAAACAACAAATAACAATTGCCCCAACACTGAGCCCTGTGTTGCACCATTGGAAACTCTTTCTCATTCACAAAAACATCAACCATTATTGTTTGTTTTCTGTCACTGAGCCAATTTTGGATCCAACCATCTTCTCCTGTATACCATGAGATCTTACTTTTCTGACCAATGTGCCATGTGGGACTGTGTTAACTGTCTTACTGAAATCCACATAGATAATATCCACTGCACTACCCCCATCAATCCTCTTTGTTACTTCATCAAAAAAAAACTATTAAAGAACATCGTGGGAATGTTTTTTCAAGCAATTTTCTTGGAATTATTTTATTACTTTTGAACCAATGAATGATTTGTGACACAAAAACAGAAAATGCTGGAAAATCTCAGCAGGTCTGACAGCATCTGTGGAGAGAGAATAGAGCTAACGTTTCGAGTCTGGATGACCCTTCATCAGAGCTTTGACTTCAGGTCAAGTTTCAATAAAACCCAAATAGTTAAATATAATTAATCAACTTCAACATAGATAATACAGAGAATGGGAAAATTAATCAGTCAACCTACAAAAAGAACAATTGCAATTGAATCCTGTGATAGCGGAAAGGACACTTACTCTAGTTCTGGGACCTTTGGAGACAGCCCCCACACTTCAGGTGCTCCAAGTTCTCCAATTCGCTCTCTTTCCTTTAGCCGTCTGCAAGAAATTGCACAAAACAGTCAATATTTGTTAACTGACTTATTTTACCATTTCAACATTTATCGGAAACAACTGAAGGCTTAAATTCACTTTTAAAAATGCTATTTGCTTTCTCTGCCCCTCTTTCTTTCAACCTGTACTGAAGGCACCAGGTATCTCAATATCTCATCTGTGGTCATTACATGTGGTGGAATGTCAATAAGCTATTCTAATTTGGGAGCGCCACAATGAAACCAGGTCATGCTGAAAGAGGAGGTAGTTCAGACATTTGTAAAGTTTAAAATTGATAACAAGGAGGTAGTGGACAGACTGTTCTGAGAAGTTGATAAGGCACCTGGACCAGATGAGATGCATCCAAGGATACTAAGGGGAGTAAGAGTGGAAATTGAGGACACACTGGCCACAATTTTCTCCTGCTCTTATTGATAGGTAAAGGTGAAGTCACCACATTCCCAGATGACCATAAGGCTGGACCATAGGCTCATAGGGGAGAGCTGACTGATGCTGATTTGACCTCAGGATCACCACACCTCAGGCGAGGGGGCAAGGTTGAGAAGGCGGGGCCCCATGAATAATCTCAGCCAGTACAGGAATTGAACCCGCGCTGTTGGTGTCACTCTGCATTACGGACCAGCTGTCCAGCCAATTGAGCTAAACAGACCCCTCTTATTGATATATATTAATGATCTTGGCCTTGGTGTACAGGCCACAATATTAAAATTTGCAGATGATACAAAACTTGGAAGTACTGTGTACCATGAGAGGGTCTTCAAAGAACTTCAAAAGGGCATACATAGCTTGGTGGAATGGACAGATAAGTGGCAAATGAAATTTAATGCAAAGAAGTGTGAAGTGATTTATTTTGGTAGGAAGAACAAAGAGAGACGATGACATGAGTCTTCTGAGGAGTGGTAATCACCGTTGGGGTGCCGTTCCGTTCCTACCTTACAGCACATAACTCCAGGAGGGTCAACTGGATCATTATCTGAAAAGGATATGGGGAAAATGGCAGGGGAGTGGCACTAGATGAATTGCTCCTTTAGAGGACAGCACAGACAAATAGACAGAACGGCCTCCTTCTGCTGCAGTAACCATTCTATAATTCAATTCTATAATTCTAAGTCTAATTCTGTTCCCACTCAATGTTCACACAATGGATGGTGATTAGATTTAGGAATGCTGAATAATTTTCCCCAAGTCCGAGCCTAGGCACACTAAAAGGTAAACAAAAGCAAATCGGACGGTGCCAAGCAAAAGTCACTCACTCCTTTCCTACAGCTACACAGTTCATCCCAGTGCTGCACTTTTCTCCACAAGATGAACCTGGAAACTTCTCAACCATTGCAGGGTTCAAAGGACTTGGGAAGAGAATTTTCCACACAGTCTATTGGTGCAAGGAACTTGCCTCATATAAAACTTGCCTTAGTACCAGTGTATTGGGTAATCAAAAAGATAAGCAATGCAACATATTCAACTGTACATGTTCATAAGTATATTGCATCAGATGTTCCCCATCATATCTCTAATAATCTGTTTTGATCATTTTAGCTGCTTCGTTTTAAGCACACTGTGCAAAGCTCTTGATGAGAAAGACCAAGAGGCTCAGAGGATACCTATTCCAATGTTTATAATAGCAAACAAGAAAGATTTTACAAGAAGCAAATTGCAAGACAGAGCAGAATGCTGACTACACAAAAACTAGAAGCAGCATGCTTGAGAACTAAGAAATAAAAGCAACAAAAATCACTGGAACAGATTTAAGATTTGCATTAATCAGCAGACATTAGCTGTTCAGCAAATACACAGAATGTACCGGTTCTCGTTTTTGTCTTTGGAACTCACTGATTACATTTTAATTCACAATGTCGGAATGGGATGAGGTGAGCTCCTGAAGTCAACTACCTACTCATTGCTCTGTTCTACAGAAAATGTTTTAAAAAGCTCTCCACGATAGAAGCCTTATGCTGATATAAGGATTAGCATTCATTGCCCAGCTAAAAAAAAAAACAGGCTTAATTTGCAGTTCTCGAGTCAAAAGCCTACAAGTTTTAAAACTACACTGTTGCTTTGGAGTTTGAGATTTAAATCTCACATACAAGTAAAATCAGAATTCCTGGAAACTTAATTGTGTAGGCAATGGGTTACCCTGAAGTTGAAGATAAACTAACAAAGAAATAGGACAAAGTATCAAGATGCAGCTTCAGGCAAGGCTACCCAAGAAACAAAATAACCAAAGAATACAATGGAAGTACGCTTAGACTATGGAGTCTTACGAGCATACAGAATAAGTGCAAAAGTAGATCATTCAACCCCTCAGGCCTGTTCTGCCATTTGATGAGATCATGGCTGATCTGTTTGCGTTTCAAATTCCACATTTCCACCTACCCCGATAACCTTTGATTCATAAGAATCTATCTACCTCTGCCTTAAAAATATTTAATGACCCCCGCCTCCAATGCTGTCTGAGGCAAGTTCCAAGGTCATAAAACCCTCAAGAGGAAAATTTGCTCCCCATCTCTGTCCTAAAAGGGCAACCCTTAATTTTTTTAAAAACAGTGGCCCCTAGTTCTGAACTCATCTGCAAGAGGAAATATCTTTCCACATTCACTGTGTTGAGACCATTCAGGGTCTCATATACTTTAATCAGGCCAGTCTTCACTCTTCTAATCCCCCAGTGGGAACAAGCCCAGTCTGTCAAACCTTCCCTCATAAATCAAGCTGCTCATTCCAGATATCAACCCAGCAAGGTAAAGAAGGCAAAAGGTATGTTGGCCTTCATTGCGAGAGGTTTCGAGTACAGGAGCAAGGATGTGTTGTTGCAATTATACAGGGCCTTCGTGAGGCCACACCTAGAGTATTGTGTGCAGTTTTGGTCTCCATTTCTGAGGAAGGATGTTCTTGCTCTCAAGGGAGTGCGGCGAAGGTTTACTGGGGCTGATTCCGGGAATGGCGGGACTGATGTATGAGGAGAGATTAACTAGGTTAGGATTGTTTTCACTGGAGCTCAGATGAACGAGGGGGGAAATCTCATAGAGACTTATAAAATTCGAACAGGATTAGACAAGGTAGATGCAGGGAGGATGTTCCCGATGGTGGGTGTGTCCAGAACCAGGGGTGACAGTCCGAAGATAAGGTGTAGACCATTTAGGACAGAGATGAGGAGACATTTCTTCACCCAAAGAGTGGTGAGCCTGTGGAATTCATTACCACAGGAAGTAGTTGATTCCAAAACATTGAATGTGTTCAAGAGACGGATAGATATAGCACCTGGGGCGAATGGGATCAAAGGTTATGGGGAGAAAGCAGGATTTGGCTATTGAGTTGGACAATCAGCCATGATGTGATGAATGGCGGAGCAGGCTCAAAGGGCCAAATGGCCTCCTTCTATCTTTCTATGTAAACCTCTCCTACTCTGTTCTCACATTTTGCATTTTATCAATGGAACAGAGACCTTCTGCAACCAATAAGACAGACTGAGATCTGTGGCACAAACAGAGTAAGAAGTCTCACAACACCAGGTTAAAGTCCAACAGGTTTATTTGGTAGCAAAATCCACTAGCTTTCGGAGCGCTGCCCCTTCGTCAGGTGAGTGGGATTTCAATTCACAAACAGGGCATATAAAGACACAAACTCAATTTATGAAATAATGATTGGAATGCGAGTCTTTACAGGTAATCGAGTCTTAAAGGTACAGACAATGTGAGTGGAGAGAGGGTTAAGCACAGGTTAAAGAGATGTGTATTGTTTCCAGACAGGACAGTTAGTGAGATTTTGCAAGCCCAGGCAAGTCGTTATGGGGGTTACAGATAGTGTGACATGAACCCAAGATCCCGGTTGAGGCCGTCCTCATGTGTGCAGAACTTGGCTATCAGTCTCTGCTCAGCGACTCTGCGCTGTCGTGTGTCGTGAAGGCCGCCTTGGAGAACACTTACCCGAAGATCAGAGGCCGAATGCCCGTGACCGCTCACAGGCGGTCACGGGCATTCAGCCTCTGATCTTCAGGTAACTAGGTTAGGATTGTTTTCATTGGAGCTCAGATGAATGAGGGGGGAATCTCATAGAGACTTATAAAATTTGAACAGGATTAGACAATCCTGTTAGACAAGGCGGCCTTCACAACACACGACAGCGCAGAGTCGCTGAGCAGAGACTGATAGCCACGTTCCGCACACGAGGACAGCCTCAACCAGGATCTTGGGTTCATGTCACACTATCTGTAACCCACATAATGACTTGCCTGAGCTTGCAAAATCTCACTATCTGTCCTGGCTGGAGACAATACACATCTCTTTAACCTGTGCTTAACACTCTCTCCACTCACATTGTCTGTACCTTTAAGACTTGATTACCTGTAAAGACTCGCATTCCAATCATTATTTCGTAAATTGAGTTTGTGTCTTTATATGCCCTGTTTGCAGTGCCCTGCCTGCAGTGATAGTGGAGTCAGACACTTTAGGAACATTTAAGCGGTTATTGGATAGGCACATGGAGCACACCAGGATGATAGGGAGTGGGATAGCTTGATCTTGGTTTCAGATAAAGCTCGGCACAACATCGTGGGCCGAAGGGCCTGTTCTGTGCTGTACTGTTCTATGTATGTTCTATGTTTGTGAACTGAAATCCCACTCACCTGACGAAGGGACAGTGCTCCGAAAGCTAGTGGCTTTTGCTACCAAATAAACCTGTTGGACTTTAACCTGGTGTTGTGAGACCTCTTACTGTGTTTACCCCAGTCCAACGCCGGCATCTCCACAGCACAAACAGAACCCAGAGGGGAGTCAAAAAAAACAAGAATCTTCAGAAAGAGGAATTCAATCCAAGATTATTGTTTAGTGCGAGGAATAGAAACTGACTGAACTGGAGTAGCTTTGTGATGTACTGCAATAAAGGTCTTTGCCCTTGATTTAGGACTCTCAGCGGCAGCAATAGGTAACAGCAGAACTTTTAGTCTGCTTCACTCATTAATAAGATGTTTCTAATTCAAGAAATTTGTTCTATCCAAAAGGTTCAATTTATCTAAACTTTTCAGTGATGAGAGTGTGTGTGTATGTGTGTGTGTGTGCGAGAGAGTCAGAGTGTACCATGACAATGCAAATGAGAAAAATGTGGAGGGATCAATGTTCCCTCTACGACAGGTGGATGTGCAGCAACCCAGGTCATGCAGGTCACGAACAAGTTGGCGAGTTTCAGATACCTCGTGTGCGCAGCCATGCAATAGAAGTGAAAGATATACACACACAACAAAAAAGAGGGGAGATTTGATTGGTCCATTGGAACATATTACAATTACACAAAATCAGCTTTCTGCATTTTCAAACATAGAAGAGACCATTCGGCCCATCAAATTGCACCAGCTCTTTCAAAGAGCAGCCTAGTGTGTCCCACTTCCCCACTCTTTTCCCATATCGCTGCATTTTTTTTGTTTCAGATGCTTATCTGATTTTCTTTAGAAGGTTACTATTGAATATGTGTTCACAACTCTATTGGGCAGTGAAGTTTATGCACCAACCACTCGTTAATTACTAACCAAATGTTGCCCTGGTTCTTTTGCCAAACAGCTCATACTTGTGTCCTCTGGTTATTGAACCTTGAGCCCAAGCAACAGTTTCTCTTAATTTACTCTATCTAAGCCCTTCACGATAAACACCCGCATAAAATCTATTAGCTTTCACTGCTCCATGGAGAACAAAACCAGCTTCTCGTATTTATCCACAATCTAGATGCCATCAGTGGCTGCTCAGTTGGTACCACTCTAACCTGCAATCCACAAGGTTCCATTTTCAAATACCACTCCAGGGCTTGGGAACAAAAATCCAGGCTGACACTCCAGTGCAGTACTGCACTGTCGGAGGTGCCATCTTGCAGATGAGATGTTAAACTGAGGCCCCGTCTGCTTGCTTGGGTGGACGCAAAAGATCCCACTGGCTGATAATTATCCCTCAATCAACAGATTATCTGGTCATTGTCACATTGCTGTACCCAAATTGGCAGCAACATTTCCTACATTATGATAGTGGCTACATGTAAAACAAAATGACTTAAAACACTTGCAGACATCTGGTGGTCATGAAAAACGCTACATAAATACAACTCCTTTCAAATCATTGGAACCATCTGGCAAATCTCTTCCGTACCCCTCCAATGACTTCATCTCCTTCCTATTGTGTGGTGCCCAGAATAGAGCAGAGTACCCAAGCTGAGGCTGAACTACTGTTTCATATCAGGTCAGAACAACTCCCTGGCTTTTGTACTCTTAAAAAGCCCAGTACCCATATGTTTTATTAATTGCTTTAACCTGTCCCGCCACCTCCAAAGATTTGTGCACAAGCACCCACTATTAAAACTTAAGCTTCCATTGCCTTTCTTCCTACCAGCATCTTGTTTCATTGTACTTGTAGCAAAAAAAACATCGCTCAGAGAACAGACTTCGAAAGGGTAATCTATCAAGTTATAGAAAAATATAACTTGGTTGAGCAAGGGGATTACTTTTATTAGTTTGAAAGTTTGTAAACAATTCTAGATGTCAAATAGTGCAGTGGGTAGCTCCCTTGACTCCGAGCCAGAAGTCCTGAGCTCAAGTCTCAGCCTAAACCTGATTGGCAAAGAATGTGGCCAAACAGGTTGAGCATCTACCTGCAAGTCCTTCCAACACACACCAATGGTAGGCAGCAAGAGTGCGCAAGATTCCTGGTCAGCCATGTGATGGAAGGAACTCAATCAGCACTTAGCTCCAGACTACAACATGCATGTGCATGTTCCCATGGCAATTCGGGCTTCCTGAGTGAACTGTAACACACTACCAAATGATTAACAGGTTAGGGCCAAACCTGGCAATAAAAGCGTTGTGTCTCTGTCGAAGCAGGTCTTCTTGTTCTTTTCCATAATGTTCCATGTGCAGCTTGTTGTAGTGCCCGTGGTGCGAGCGCGAATTTTGATCTCTGGATCTTGACCTAGAACGGCTGTGGTGTACACCATTTTGATGCTTGTGCACGCTGGATCTCTCTCTCGACTTAGATCTGGATCTTCTTAGCTTTTTATCGACTGATGGAGATTTGTGGTGCATTGAATGATATTTGTTACATTTTTCTGGAGGACTCTGAGTTCTGCTGTCGTTGCTGCTGCTACATCGTCTTCTTTTAGGGCTGACTGATGAGTCTGGACTACCACTCCTTGATCGACGAACTGGAGGCATTGCTGATCATCAGCTTCAAAGGGTGTTGCTCATTTATTTTCCAATATTACTATAAAATAATATAATATTGTATAAACAACTTAAAATGTTCTGTTACCAATAAACCACCTAAGTTAGTTTTCATTTTTCTTCTAACTTAAGTTAAAAAATTACAAATGTGGTATTTTACAAACAGACAAAAATACATTGTTATTTTATTTATATTTACTTCAATAACTCAGGAAAACCCCAATAAACTATTGAATGCTGTCATTTAAAAGTCAGGGAAAACAAGCTAAAGTTAACTTTGTTGACTCAAATAATTTTCGTTGATAGGGCTCCTGCAAAAATCTATTTTGAGTAGTTGACAAAGAGTGGCTTGCATGGCTGAAATCTGCTGAAAAACCTCATTCACCAAGTACATTTTACAGTAAAACACTCAAGTTGCCAGTCTTGTAGAGTAGAACTGATGTTTGATTTTCCCATATTCCTGCCTAGTGTACTCTTTAGGGTGTCCCTGGTTTGAAGTCACCACAAATGCATCTGCTCCATATTTTATGCTTAACTGATTTCATAATGCAGTCTTCTTAGTTAAGATTCCTAAATTAACAAAGTAAAGAATCTCTGACTGAACGATTTACCATGATGGTGTCCACTTATAACTTACTTTAACAACATATGAAGTAGGAGCAGGAGTAGGCCATCTAGCCTCTCGAGCCTGCCCCACCATTCAATAAGATCATGGCTGATCTGAAGTGAATCAGTTCCACTTACCCGCCTGCTCCCCATAACCCTTAATTCCCTTACCGATCAGAAATCCATCTATCCGTGACTTAAACATATTCAACGAGGTAGCCTCCACCACTTCAGTGGGCAGAGAATTCCAGAGATTCACCACCCTCTGAGAGAAGAAGTTCCTCCTCAACTCTGTCCTAAACTGACCCCCCTTTATTTTGAGGCTGTGCCCTCTAGTTCTGGTTTCCTTTCTAAGTGGAAAGAATCTCTCCACTTCTACCCTATCCAGCCCCTTCATTATCTTATATGCCTCTATAAGATCACCCCTCAGCCTTCTAAACTCCAACGTGTACAAACCTAATCTGCTCAATCCCTCCTCACAATCTACACCCCTCATCTCTGGTATCAACCTGGTGAACCTTCTCTGCACTCCCTCCAAGGCCAATATATCCTTTCGCAAGTAAGGGGACCAAAACTGCACACAGTATTCCAGCTGCGGCCTCACCAATGCCTTGTACAGATGCAGCAAGACTTCTCTGCTTTTATATTCTATCCCCCTCGTGATAAATGCCAACATCCCATTTGCCTTCTTGATCACCTGCTGCACCTGCAGACTGAGTTTTTGCGACTCATGCACAAGGACTCCCAGGTCCCTTTGCACAGTAACATGTTGTAATTTTTTGTACTTTCCCTTTAACAAATGTCAGGCTTTCTGATTAAGGTTATTTCAATGCCTCTAATTTGTTTTAACATTCATATGTCTTCTCCTCCCCTCCATGGTAACTCCACACCATGGAGTTCCACAGATACTGGTTCCTCTCCACCACACTTTACAAGAGTGACCAGGAACAGTATCTTGGATGGTTGATTCTATCCTCAAATGATACAAAAACTCAGACTGTCTGGCAGCATCAATGGACAAAGAAACAGTTAACTTTTTGACTCTGACGTGATTCTTCTTCAGAACTTCCTCTGGTAGAGAATCTAAAGTAAGAGTTTTAACAACACCAGGTTAAAGTCCAACAGGTTTATTTGGTAGCAAATACCATTAGCCTGGTGTTCTACCTTTAACCTGTTGCTGTTAAAACTCTTACTGTGTTTACCCCAGTCCAACGCCGGCATCTCCACATCAGAGAATCTAAAATCAGGGGACATGGGAGTCAGACATTAAAACAGAAAATGCTGGAAAAACTCAGCAGAGAATGTCTTCGGGGAGAGAGGAAAAAAGTCAACATTTTCAGGTTGACGACCTTTCAGCAGTACAACAGTTCTGATGATAGGTCACTGACCTGAAACGTTAACTCTCTCTCTCTCTCTCTCCACATACACTGCTGAGTTGTTCCAGAACTTTCTGCGGCTTCTATCAGATCTCCAGGATCCCGCAGCATTTTGTTTCTAACTTTATGTCCTCAACTGATATCAGCTTTGGCACCGGCAGGTGAATAATTACCAGGAGCAGCGATGCTGCAAGTGTTTCCATGAAGCCCACAGGCTGAGGCTGAGGCTGAGGCGATGCTCTGAGCTCGAAGCTGCTTCCACTCAATTTGCCCAGGCGTCAAATGACAAAAATAACGAACACTTTAATCCCAGTCACTGCCGCATGCCCTCGGAATTATTTCCCTTTTCTTGGCTAAAAGCAACGTCTGATTTTCCAAACTTTACAAAAGAGGATTTAAAAAAAACCGATCAAACTGTCCACAACAACCCAGACTCACACCGGAAGCAGTTAGACGGTCACAGGTCAGCGGCAAGATACCCGGATGTGTTCCCGTTGGTTCCGCCCCTTTGCGTCATCGCGTAACAACGTGATGGTCCTACCGTTGGCCTCACCCCTTTGCGTCATTACGTAATAGCATGGTCGGCTTCCCATTGACCACGCCCATTTTCGTCATCACCTAACCGCTTGGCCGTCTTCTCCTTGGTCACCGCCCCCCCCTTTGCGTCATCAAGTAACCGCGTGGTTGTCTTCCAGTTGGTCCCTCCCCTTTGCGTCATCACGTAATCGGGCGTCCGTTTTCCGGTCGGCCCCGCCTCCTTTCGTCATCACGCAATTTCACGCGTGACGGTGGTCTCCCCGCTAGCCCCACCCCTCTGCGTCATCACGTAACTGCGCGCGTGAGACCGTCAAAAGCATGCGCAGATTGGCCTCTCGTCATGGTGCTGACTGGAGGTTGGTGGCACGTGCTGTTGGTTGTAGGTGTGGAGGAGGCAGAGGCTCCCTCACCACAGGCAGAGGGACCACCTGTCCTCACAGAGGCAGAGGCTCCCTCACCACAGGCAGAGGGACCACCTCTCCTCGCAGAGGCAGAGGCTCCCTCACCACAGGCAGAGGGACCACCTCTCCTCGCAGAGGCAGAGGCTCCCTCACCACAGGCAGAGGGACCACCTCTCCTCGCAGAGGCAGAGGCTCCCTCACCACAGGCAGAGGGACCACCTCTCCTCACAGAGGCAGAGGCTCCCTCACCACAGGCAGAGGGACCACCTCTCCTCGCAGAGGCAGAGGCTCCCTCACCACAGGCAGAGGGACCACCTCTCCTCGCAGAGGCAGAGGCTCCCTCACCACAGGCAGAGGGACCACCTCTCCTCGCAGAGGCAGAGGCTCCCTCACCACAGGCAGAGGGACCACCTCTCCTCGCAGAGGCAGAGGCTCCCTCACCACAGGCAGAGGGACCACCTCTCCTCACAGAGGCAGAGGCTCCCTCACCACAGGCAGAGGGACCACCTCTCCTCACAGAGGCAGAGGCTCCCTCACCACAGGCAGAGGGACCACCTCTCCTCACAGAGGCAGAGGCTCCCTCACCACAGGCAGAGGGACCACCTCTCCTCGCAGAGGCAGAGGCTCCCTCACCACAGGCAGAGGGACCACCTCTCCTCGCAGAGGCAGAGGCTCCCTCACCACAGGCAGAGGGACCACCTCTCCTCGCAGAGGCAGAGGCTCCCTCACCACAGGCAGAGGGACCACCTCTCCTCACAGAGGCAGAGGCTCCCTCACCACAGGCAGAGGGACCACCTCTCCTCACAGAGGCAGAGGCTCCCTCACCACAGGCAGAGGGACCACCTCTCCTCGCAGAGGCAGAGGCTCCCTCACCACAGGCAGAGGGACCACCTCTCCTCGCAGAGGCAGAGGCTCCCTCACCACAGGCAGAGGGACCACCTCTCCTCGCAGAGGCAGAGGCTCCCTCACCACAGGCAGAGGGACCACCTCTCCTCGCAGAGGCAGAGGCTCCCTCACCACAGGCAGAGGGACCACCTCTCCTCACAGAGGCAGAGGCTCCCTCACCACAGGCAGAGGGACCACCTCTCCTCACAGAGGCAGAGGCTCCCTCACCACAGGCAGAGGGACCACCTCTCCTCACAGAGGCAGAGGCTCCCTCACCACAGGCAGAGGGACCACCTCTCCTCACAGAGGCAGAGGCTCCCTCACCACAGGCAGAGGGACCACCTCTCCTCACAGAGGCAGAGGCTCCCTCACCACAGGCAGAGGGACCACCTCTCCTCGCAGAGGCAGAGGCTCCCTCACCACAGGCAGAGGGACCACCTCTCCTCGCAGAGGCAGAGGCTCCCTCACCACAGGCAGAGGGACCACCTCTCCTCACAGAGGCAGAGGCTCCCTCACCACAGGCAGAGGGACCACCTCTCCTCGCAGAGGCAGAGGCTCCCTCACCACAGGCAGAGGGACCACCTCTCCTCACAGAGGCAGAGGCTCCCTCACCACAGGCAGAGGGACCACCTCTCCTCACAGAGGCAGAGGCTCCCTCACCACAGGCAGAGGGACCACCTCTCCTCACAGAGGCAGAGGCTCCCTCACCACAGGCAGAGGGACCACCTCTCCTCGCAGAGGCAGAGGCTCCCTCACCACAGGCAGAGGGACCACCTCTCCTCGCAGAGGCAGAGGCTCCCTCACCACAGGCAGAGGGACCACCTCTCCTCGCAGAGGCAGAGGCTCCCTCACCACAGGCAGAGGGACCACCTCTCCTCGCAGAGGCTTCTACTCTTTGATTTTCTTTTTGCCTGTATCTTTACATCTTTTCAGTGGTCACCCAGTATTGTGCATTTGGGATCTATTAGGATTGGGAATAGGCTCTTCGAGCCCGCTCCGCCATTTAACACGATCATGGCTGATCTTATCCTGGTCTCAACTCCACTTTCCTGCCTGCTCCCCATATCCCTTTATCCCTCTTTTCATCAAAAACATACCTCTTTCTGTTGATTGATTCTGCCTCCACTGCACTGTGGGGCAGTGAGTTCCACTGATTCACAACCCTCTGACACAAGTAGTTTCCCCTCATCTCAGTTATCTATGTCTATGATTAGATACAGTAAGAAGTCTCTCAACACCAGGTTAAAGTCCAACAGGTTTATTTGGCAGCACTAGCTTTCGGACCCCAAGCCCCTTCTTTAGGTGAGGACTCACCTTCAAGGCGAGGACTCACCTGAAGAAGGGGCTTGGGGCTCCGAAAGCTAGTGCTGCCAAATAAACCTGTTGGACTTTAACCTGGTGTTGTGAGACTTCTTACTGTGCTCACCCCAGTCCAACACCGGCACCTCCACATTATGATTAGATACCCTCAGATTGATCCCAGGATTTAAGGGTTACATTAGGAGGACAAATTGTCTAACCTTGGCCTGCATTCCCTTGAGATTTGAAGTTCGAGGGATGATCAAATTATGATCCAGGAAATGATCGAATTGAATGGTGGAACAGGTGGTGGGTGGGAGAGCTGAATGGCCTACTCCTCTCCCTGTGTTCCTTTATAATTTGAGGTATTTAAAGCGATAAAGAGATTGAATCCTGTGGATACTGATAATAGCATCCAAAACCAGGGGACATGAAGTTTGAATGTATAACAGAAAATAATGGAAATACCCTTAAGTCTGAGAAAAATCTTTAGAGAGTGAAACAGAGTTAACATTTCAGATTGTTGAATCTGGTTTCATTGGTGCATTGTTTTTTATGATAAATCATTGATCTGAAACATTAACTCTGTTTCTTTCTACATAGATGCTGTCAAATCTGTTGAGTATTTCCAGCATCTTCTGTATTTATTTCAATTTTCCAGCATCAATAGTCCTTTGTTTTTGTGACATGGAATTAGACCATTCCGGAGGGAAATCAGGGGACATGTCGTCACATACAAGGTAGTGAAAATCAGGAACTCTCATCCCTAAAGGACTGTGGATTTGAAATTTTCAACATTGAGTTTGCTAGTTTTTATTAGGTCAGGGTATCAATGGATTATGGATCAAAAAAAGGTAAATGACGTTTTAGTAGAGATCAGCTGTGATCCAATTAAATGATGGAACAGGCTTGAGGAGCTGAATGACCAAGGCCTATTTGTATGTCCTTAGCTAGTGTTACTTTTCTGAATTATATTCCAATGCTTCCCGTTCTTGACCCCTTATGAGGATCAGCCCCTTTTCCTGAAACTGTGCCCTCATATTCTAGATTCCCCAGCCAATGGAAACAACCTCTTGGTGTCTACCCTGTCAAGCCCTTACTTAAATATGGAGGTCAAAACTGCACATAGTACTTCAGATGTGGTCTCACTAAAGCTCTGTACAATTGTAGCAAGAATTCCTCACTCTTGTATTGCAATCTCCTTGCAATTAAGGCCAATGTGATATTTGCCTTACTAATTGCTTGCTGTACCTGCATGCTAACTTTGTGCTCTTTACATGAGTACACCCTCAAGTCTTTCTGAACATCAAGATTCAGAAGTTTCACATCTTTCAAAAATACTCTTTTTTTCACTATCCTCACAGTTTACATTTAATTCTAACTTTGTACCAAAGCTAACCTCGATATATTACTCATGCTCTTTTCATCTAAGTCACTTATTGGATTAAATAGAATTACATAAAATATAAAGTTCAAAAACGGACCATTTGGTGCTGGTGTTTATGTGCTACTCAAGCCTCCTGCCAGCCCCTGATTTAAATCTACCACCATAATTATCTATTCCTTTCTCCCTTATACATTTGTCCAGTTTTCCCTGAAATATATCCTCTGGGTGCTCCGGTGTCCTCCCACATTCCAAAGATGTGCGGATTAGGTTGATTGGCCATGCTTAAATTGCCCCTGAGAGTCCTGAGATGTGTAGGTTAGAGGGATTAGTAGGTAAAATATGTAGGGATATGGGGGTAGGGATATGGGGATATGGGATTGTGGTCGGTGCAGACTCGATGGGCCGAATGGCCTCTTTCTGTACTGTAGGGTTTCTATGATTTCTATGATGATAGTTTCTTGCAGACTCGGTCAGATCTTGAGTTTGTGAAGCACAGATAAAAAAGGAGCCTAGCTGCAGCTCATGTTTCATCCTCCAATAAGCATGAAATCAGGGGTTTGTCAAGGGAGAGCACCTAGTGATTTTTAAAAGCGGCATCTCGGCCTTTTGGCTAAGATGCAAATGAGATCAAGCCTTGGAGGAGGTGAGTCTGCACCTACTCCAATCAGCTTGGCTCATGTAGATCAGGCCCAAGACAGATGTGAAGGCCCTGTCTTGTCAGCTTGGATCGGAAATGTCTCAACTTGTTGAGACTCTGAATTGGACTTGATTTGATTGAATTGGAAAAGTATTTAAAAAAAGGGCATGCTGCTTGGACTTCAAATACCAGAGATCAACCTCAGGTTCCATCCAATGAGCTCCCCTATGATAAGTTACTATGGATGCATGGGGCATGCATCTTTACTATAATTGATATATGAAGATTATAAGGTAAGGCAGAAATCATAGAAACCCTACAGTGCAGAAAGAGGCCATTTGGCCCATCGAGTCTGCACCGACCACAATCCCACCCAGGCCCCACCCCCATATCCCTACATATTTACCCGCTAATCCCTCTAACCTACGCATCTCAGGACACTAAGGGGCAATTTTAGAGTGGCCAATCAACCTAACCCGCACATCAGGCTTGCATTTTTAATAAAGTATTGAAGTTGCAGAAGAGGTAATGGTGCCATTGCCATTTCCAATAACAGATTAATTTACATACCTTCTGCTTTTCAGTTTGGGCAGTGTCCAAGTCAAGTGTCAAAAAGGGATTGTTGATATTATTAATTCAGAGGTGGGATGCTACAACTGAGCCAAAGCTCACTCCCTTTGCTAAAATTAATCAGAAAATTATGGGACGAATGTCCTGATCTGCAGTCCTGGCGTATGCCAAGAACACATTCATCAGTTCTGTTGACTTCTAAAAAGCATAAGTGTTCATAAGCAAACAGAAAACTACTTTAGAAAATACTGAACATTCCTAGTTTATGCAGTTTTTAAATGCCCATATAAAAAAATGAATAAAGATCTAAAATGGTTCAGGAGGAAATTTTTAATTGAATCCATACAGTTGAAAGTGATTGTTTTTCAGTCATCCATTCTCTATAAATAACCTCTGCTTTCTTCTCTAACCATCAACACAAGGCCCTTGTAACGTCTGTTGCTGCTTCTTGGAACAGCTGTTACTCTTCAAAAGCCTCAGAAGGTTTTTTTCTTGTTGACTGCTTCATAATAGAAAAGTACAGTTGTAATGCACCTGTATAAATTGTTCACTTTCCTATAGTGAAATCCTTGCCAATTCGATCATGAACTTTTTGGGGAAAAGGGGGAAACTTCTGAATCCTCACAGGAAAAGGGAAAACCTTCTATCCTTCCGTAAACTACATTCTGGAAAAATCTTCAAGTTCAGAATGCATTGGCTGGTTTTCTCTTTGTTCGCTCTCTGTTGTGAAGCGCATGTTTTTGGAGAGGAGTAAACCACCGTCAAACCTCCAATGAAGGCTTTTAAATACATCACATCAGCTGAGATGGATGGGACGTGTCATCAGAATGCCCAACTCAAAGCTGCCCAAACAGGTCTTTGACTAGGAGCCACGCCAGGGAGCCCACTCGCGTGAGCCAATATAAATGTTTCAAAGACAATCTCAAAGCCTCTCTGAAGATCTGCTTTATTAACATCAAAACATGGGGAACAGATGTCCAGTCATGAGCAAAATGGCAATCCATAATTGAAAACAGTGTCAAGACCTTCCAATCAACAAGAGTAGTCACTGGGGGAACAGGGCGAGAGGCAGAAAGAGAGGGCAGCTGCTCAAGCCAACTATCTTGCCATCGCCTCGACTGTACCACAACCAATGCCCTCACTGTGAAATAACCTGTAAGGCTAGGATAAGGCTCATAGTCTATCTGTGAACCCACAGCCATCACTTTCACCCAATCGTCAGCAAGGAAGAATCATCCCAAAACCTTGGGGTCAAGTAGAGGCCCTGCTTATTACTCTCCATTGGATGTCATTGTTCACCCATCTTTATCAGTGACTCATGGTCAGAATGTGCAATTGGTAACAATTAGAACGAAGAAGCTGTTTGACACGCTCTGGGATTTTCAGTTCAGCTTTGCATTGGAGTAAAAAATATGGCATTTTTGGTGGAGTGAAGAAACTTGAAATCTAAAGAGATGGATATAGACATGTAAAATCCTAAAGTGGTAAATTTGATCTTGTACAATTTTTAATTAACATTTCTAACTAGCTAAGCATCCAAAGAATTCATAGAAGGCTCTCAGAATTCTGTGGAATCCATGAACATCTTGAGCTTCGCTTCGCTAGGTGAATAGTGATCCTGAGGTTGATCCTGAGGTTGATCCTCAATTCTGGTTTGGGAACACCAAAATGTCTGGGGAATATCAGATGGGAGCTTCCTGGAGGCAGGCAAATTGAGAAGTGGTATCCGGGGGCCCTGTTTGATTGGAGACAATGACTGGTTTCCAGCATTGAGAAGTCTGTTCACTGTGGCCTGTGGGTAAAGTGACTGTGGACAGTGAAGTTCAGGAATTACCACACAGTGTAAAATAGAATCGCCTCATCTTCCTCTGTTTCCTTTTTACCATGAATCTCTGTCCATGGTTACTAATGTTTCTGCCGGTGTCACCACTTTCTCCCTAACAATCAAAACCCCATAAAATTATGAACCCCTCTATAATTCTTCGTTTGGTCTTCTCTGCTCCACAGAGAACAATCCCAGCTTCTTCAGTCTCTCCACATAACTTGAAGTCCATCATCCTTGGTACCATTCTGGGAAGTCCTCTCTGTACTTTCACTAAGGCTTTGGAATTCTTCCTAAAGCACAATTTCCTTGCATTTATACTATTTACCTACATTTATAAAGCCAGAATCCCATTTTAGAAAAAATAACCTTATCAATGGGGATGGCACGGTGGCACAATGGTTAGCACTGCTGCCTCAGATTCCCAACTTGGGTCACTGTCTGTGCGGAGTCTGCACATTCTCCCCGTGTCTGCGTGGCTTTTCTTCGGGTACTCTGGTTTCCTCCCACAGTCCAAAAGATGTACTGGTTAGGTGTATTGGCCATTCTAAATTGTCCATCAGTGTACTCGAACAGGCACCAGAATGTGGTGACTAGGGCATTTTCACAGTAACTTCATTGCAGCGTTAATGTAAGCCTACTTGTGGCACTAATAAATAAACTTTAAAAAACGCGTCTTGCCATCTTGAAAATTTGTATACATGAACCCACAGGTTCTGAATGCTTTTTAAAATTGTATCACAAAGTAATACGACTATTATTTTTAATTGGAAGGATTGGGTTGTTTGGAAGTTGAAATTAGGTAAGTTGAAAGCAGTGGGAGGATAGATTTGCAGATTGATTATGGAAGATGTAAATATGCAACGATTATTAACTAAGGGAAGAAAGGGAGATGGTCTTTGTGAGTATCCATACTCTGTTGTAAACTCTTTCTCTCCATGCCTCATTATAGCTGTTCTCATTTGAAGCTGTGAACTGAGTGGAGTAGTCAGCAAACTGGATTGCAACTATGACCTTGACTGCTCTCCCATGTACACCAACATCTCCACATCCTGGCAGTGAATGTTAAGTGATGGTATGTTGCTTCATTGTGAATTTTAAAAACGAGGCACATGAACCATTCTCATCCTTGTCTTCAAATCTTTCCTTTGTCCTTTCTCCCCTCTATCACTGTAATATTTCAGTGGCACAGTGGTTAGCCATGGACCCGGGTTTAATTCCCGGCTGGGGTCACTGTCTGTGCGGAGTTTGCACGTTCTCCCTGTGTCTACGTGGGTTTCCGCCGGGTGCTCCGGTTTCCTCCCACAGTCCGAAAGACGTGCTGGTTAGGTGCATTGGCCATGCTAAATTCTCCCTCAGTGTACCCGAACAGGCGCCGGAGTGTGGCGACTAGGGGATTTCCACAGTAACTTCATTGCAGTGTTAATGTAAGCCTACTTGTGACACTAATAAATAAATATTCTCCAGCCTTACAATTCTCATCATTCAAATCTCTTCACCTCTCCCTATCTCTGTCATGTCCAACCCTACAGTTCTCGATCCAAAAATACAGCTTAATTCACAAGCCTCAGTTGATTCTGACTGTCTTAAAGTAATAGTTACCCAGGAAAGGTTAGAAGAATTAAAACCACTTCTAACTCCTGGGTAACTGTAGTGTAGTCACCAAGACCCCATGGGACTTGCCACACCCCCAAACCCCTATGGCTCCCTGACCACGTCCCACTGACCACCACTCCCCCACTGACCCCCCAAACACCTGGTTCCACTTTACCAGCCTCTCATACTGTCCATACAGCTCTCACCCATCCACTGACTGACCACCCAACTCCCCTCATCAACCAGACCCCTCCAACCCTCCTGATCATCCGAGCCCAACTCCTCCCCAGTGACCAGCCACCACTCCCCTCCCCCCACTGATCACCTGCTCTCCCTTTCCAAACTCCCCCCCCCCCCCCACAACACTGACCAACCGACCCCACTTCCCCAATCCTACCCACTTATCTTACAAACCTATCTTCTCCCTGACTTCTGAAAGCAGCTGGACCTTTAAACTTAGCAGCTTTACAGCAGCCAGTCCTTACTTCCGACTCTCCAGCCCTTGACTGAAGGCCCCAGGAGCGCACTGCCCTGCAAAGTTCTCACGTGGCCTGAGTCGGAAGGATAGGCAAAAAAGGACGGCTGAATTTTGATGCAAGAAACTAGGAGTGGAATGGCAATCCTATTCTGATCTTCACTCCACGGAGGTTCAGGTCCATGATGAAGTGGGCTTAGCAACATGGGAACAGGAGTCCCTCAAGAATGGTTTGCCACTGGGCGGCATGGTGGCACAGTGGTTAGCACTGCTGCCTCACAATGCCAGGGACCCAGGTTCAATTCCGGCCTTGGGTGACTGTAGAGTTTGCACATTCTCTCCGTATCTATGTGGGTTTCCTCCGGGTGCTCCGGTTTCCTCCCACAGTCCAAAGATGTGCAGGTGAGGTGAATTGGCCATGCTAAATTGGCTTTTGGTGGCCCAAGATGTGTAGGTTAGGGGGATTAGTGGGGTAAATACATGGGGTTATGGGGATAGGGCCTAGGTGAATGCTCCGTCGGAGAGTTGGTGCCGACTTGGGCTGAATGGCCTCCTTCTGCGCTGTAGGGATTCCCTGATTCTATTATAATAGATCTAAGCTGATCTATGCCCTAACGTCAGAGTAATTAGCCATAGTCTCTGAGGGACTATTGGATAGAGAAAACTGGTTATAAAGCTTGAAGGGCAGCATTCACATCAAGTATGGGGCTTGGCAAAGAGGCAGATCTCCATGAATTGTCACAGTCTGTGTGGGGATTGAACCCATCGGCATCATTGTGCATCACACTCTAGCTATCTAGCCAACTGAGCTAACCGATGCCCACATCCCAACTTCATTCACCAACTGTTGCTCCATGTTGCTCAATGCCCTTACAGAACAAGAACCTTAAAGATCCTGCCTTGAAAGCTCTAATTGAGCCCTGAGCATCAACACACATTTGGGGGAGAGAGATAACCTGTGTCAATTTCTTGTTTTGGTGTTATGGTTGAGATTGTCCACGTTTGGCAATTAGAACGGAATCAAGGAAATAGCTCGTAGAAGGTCAGTGCTGTGGGAAACCAAAATTAGTACACACAGTGAAAATGGAAAGACTGCTGAAGTCCCCACCTTCAGAATTATATCTCTTCTAATGTGAATAATAGTTTCCTCACACACGAGCTCTAATTCATTCAAACCAGTTTGCTTGATGATACCTTTTGAATTCACTAATTAAACACAAATTATTCAAACAGCCACCAAAACAGAATAGGAAATATTATTAAAGGTTATTGTCAGCCTTTTTAAAGGAGTTCTGCAAGTCGATAAGGTAATGTGTGACATTCACACATGATAAGTAGTTTCAAAGTAATTTATACAGAGAAAAACTGGTAATTTTAAAAAATTCTTTAATGAGACATGGGCGTCGCTGGCTGGGTCAGCATTTATTGCCCGTCCCTATTTGGCCTTGGAGGGCAGTTGAGAGTCAACCACATTGCTGTGGCTCTGGAGTCACACGTAGGCCAGACCGGGTAAGGACGGCAGATTTCCTTCCTTAAAGGACATTAGTGAACCAGATGGGTTTTTCCAACAATCAACAGTGATTTCATGGTCATCAATAGATTCTTAATTCCAGATTCTTTTTTAAGTGAATTCAAATTCCACCATCTGCCGTGGCAGGATTCGAACCCGGGTCCCCAGAACATTAGCTGGGTTTCTGGATTAATAGTCCAGCGATAATACCACGAGGGCATCACCCCCCCATTTAATATCATTGATAATTCTTTTCAAGCTATGCTCCCGATACACTGGGAGTAGCCTAGATCCTGAGGAAATCAGATGCTCAGCATACATATAAAAATGTCATCGTCATGCCACAGATAGATGGTGCCATTTTCTTTATTCTCTTAAAGCTGCAGGACTTGCACCATTGTAGCGGATATTCTGTCTCTAGCTAAAGGCGCTTTGATCTTTGGACTTTGATTCTTTTACATGTTGCCCAGGAGCTTCAGGTGTCAGCTTCACGCAATGAAGCTCCAGAAACTATCATGCTGGGTTGCTGATTTAAGGCTAAGTAAACAAATGAAGGAAAATCAGTGATCATGAGGTTGTATAGCAACACAGTTAACCGATCAGATTTATGGTCACTGGATGACTAGGAAAATATATAATGTAAAGAAAAACAGATTAGAACACTGACATACAAGGAGCTGAGGCACAGGTCTGCCGCAGCTGGATTGCAGTCACAGAGTATGCCTTTTGGCACAGACCCAGGACTGTATACTGCATCAGAACAAAAGCGCATTTTGGACAAGGTGTTTTGTGAATATTTGCCAAATGCTTTAAATTTAATGGTCCATTCACGATTGATGAGCCTCAAGATTATTGTCAATCACTTCAGCATCTTTTTCAGATTTTCAAAACATCAGTTTGGAGATTTGATTTGATTTATTATTGTCACATGTATTAACATACAGTGAAAAGTATTGTTTCTTACACACTACACAGACAAAACATACCATTCATAGAGCACATAGGGGGAGAAGAAAAGGAGAGGGTGCAGAATGTAGTGTTACAGTCATAGCATAGGGTGTAGAGAAAGATCAACTTAATGCAAGGTAAGTCCATTCAAAGGTCTGATGGCAGCAGGGGAGAAGCTGTTCTTGAGTCGATTGGTACGTGATCTCAGACTTTTGTATCTTATTCCTGATGTAAGAAGGTGGAAGAGAGAATGTCAGGGGTGTGAGGGTCCTTGATTATGCTGGCTGCTTTTCCGAGGCAGCGGGAAGTGTAGACAGAGTCAATGGATGAGAGGCTGGTATGCATGAATGAACTGCATCTCCTTTTGTTGTGTGGAACAAGGGAGCCAAGCACATTAAATCCCCTGGATATATTTCTTGGTTGGGTGATGTATATACTAACCTACTGCACAATGCTAAGGAGTGAGTGATTTCACTTAAATGCAATGGACAGATAATTGCAAAATCTTGATCTTGCTGATCATTTTGTGCTTTCTATTGCAGTGAGTTCAATGACCCTGAGATATGATTGGCACCAATTAGCACAAACTTCTCTAAGTCAAAGGCAGGTTATTCCTCGCCCTCTAAGGAGATAGCTATCAGTTCAACAATATGAGTCCACCTTCAGGTGAGGATCCTACAACTCAAATATCTGACACCATCCATGACAGCATTGCTAAAGTTCGGTAGTACTTGGAAACAGACCATATATCCAATGATAACTGCCCCTGTATTCAGCAATATTTAGAACTTGAATATTGTTGAAAAGAGGGACATGTTGTTGAAGATTTTCATCTTGCACTCATCAGGACAGTGCAAGAATGCTAAATTTCAAACAATCAGAGCAACTTATACATGAATCAATGGGTATCAGGGGCAAACTCTCCACTGGTAGGAGTCATACCTGGCACATAGGAAGATGGTTGTGGTTATGGAGGGTCACTGATCTCAGCTCCAGGACATCTCTGCAGGAGTCCCTCAGGGTAATGTCGTAGGCCCAACAATCTTCAGCTGCTTCATCAATGACCTTCCCTCTATGATAAGGTCAGAAGTGGGGATGTTCGCGATGATTGCACAATGTTCAGTACCATTCGTGACTCCTCAGATATTGAAGCAATCTATGTTCAAATGTAACTAGATCTGGACAATATCTAGGCTTGGGCTGACAAGTGGCAAGTAACATTTGTGCCACACAAATGCCAGGCAATGACCATCACCAATAAGAGACACTCTAAACATTGCTCCTTGACATTCAATAATGTAGTCATCACTGAATCCCCACTATAAACATCCTTGGGGTTACCATTGACCAGAAACTCAACTGGACTCACCACATAAACACAGTGGCTATAAGAGCAGGTCAAAGGCTAGAAATACTATGGCGAGTAACTCATCTCCTGATTCCCCAAAGCCTATCCACCATCTATAAGGCACAAGTCAGGAGTGTGATGGAATACTCCCCACTTGCCTGGATGGGTGCAGCTCCAACAACACTCAAGAAGCTTGAGACCATCCAGGACAAAACAGCCCACTTGATTGGCACCACATCTACAAACATCCAATTTTTCCACCATCGACACTCAGTAGCAGCAGTGTGACAGCAGCAGGGAAGGGGCTGTTCTTGAGTCAGTTGGTACTTGACCTCAGACTTTTGTATCTTTTTCCTGAAGGAAGCAGGTGGAAGAGAGAGTGTCCTGGGGTCCATGGGGTCCTTGATTATGCTGGCTGCTTTGCTGAGACAGTGGGAAGTGTAGACAGAGTCAATGGATGGGAGGCTGGTTTGTTATTGGTTGTTAGTGTAGCCATTAGCGCACTCAGGATTGTTTAACTAGCGCTCCAGTCCAACAAGTCCATCATCCTTGGTACCATTCTGGGAAATCCTCTCTGTACTTTCACTAAAGCCTTGGAATTCTTCCTAAAGCACAATTTCCTTGCATTTATACTATTAACCTACATTTATAAAGCCAGAATCCCATTTAAAAAAAAATAACCTTATCAACGGGGAGGACACAGTGGTTAGCACTGCTGCCTCACAGCGCCAGGGATCCGGGTTCACTTCCCGGTATGGGTCACTGTGCGGAGTCTGCACGTTCTCCCCGTGTCTGTGTGGGTTTCCTCCGGGTGCTCCGGTTTCCTCCCACAGTCTGAAAGACATGCTGATTAGGTGCATTGGCTATGCCAAATTCTCCCTCAGTGTATCCAAACAGGCGCTGGAATGGGGCAACTAGGGGAATTTCAGTGACTTCATTGCGCTGTTGATGAAAGCCTACTTCTGACTAATGAATAAACTTTAAAAAAAAAATTTAAAGGAATTTCCTCCTCTCCTGATTGTCAGGGACCAAACCCAAGGTCCCCTTCCTGCCTGCTGAGCAATCACTGTGGACAGCTGCCAGGTGCAAAGTGCATGCAAAAAATGACAATGTGGGCCTCCCATTAGAGCTAGCCAGTTTTGTGTGTGTGTATCTAGCTCTGTATATCTGCAACTGTATCTGTCTCCATCTCTATGAATCTGTCAGTGTATGTCTGTTTTTGCCAATCCATGCAATTGTATCTGTGTCTATCTTTGGATCTGTGAATGTACCTTTCTCCAACTCTTTGTGTATTGTGTATCTGTCTTTATCTCTGTGTATTGTAACCATTATATAATTTGATGATTTTAATCTCTGTGTATTTGTATGTGTGAGTTTCTCTGCATGTTTCTGTCTCTATGTGAGTACTTGTATAAGTTTGTGTGCACGTGTATCTTTATCTCTGTATCTTTTTCTCTGTGATTTAAATGACGTGTGGTGGGAAGAGAAATCCCGAGAGATCCGACAATGTGCTGACCATCATGACATGCAAAGCTTTTTTGAAGGCAGCAGGGTCATCAAAGATCACGATCAAATGGACAAAGTCCCCCATCCCTCACAGAATTGTGTTTCTATGCTTAAAGATGACAATGTCATCTGCCAACACTGGAAAGAAGAACTCTCAATGACTCCTCAGCTGCACAATGCCTACTCTCCAGGCTGTCCTCCAGTAACCTTTGGTGAGTCCATTGGTGAACAACCATTGGCAGGAGGACTGCAATAAACAATTGAACAGATGAAAAACAAAAATTAAACCTGCGGCCCAGTGGTATTCCAGCAGGGATCTTCAAAGCTTGTGGCCTTTTGCTTACATCAAGACCTCATGCACTAATCCTATGGATTTGGGAGGCAAAAGAACTCCCACCTTTCCGCCTGCAACAACAACATCAGGAATTCCTCACTACGTTCATCATTCTGACCAAAGCATTTACCTCATGGAGTACAGGAAAGAGATGGAGAATCTGGTGAGCTGGTGCGACGACAATAATCTCTCCCTCAGCGTCAACAAAATGAAGGAGATAATCATCGACTTCAGGAATCATAATGGAGGGCATGCCCCTGTCTACATCAAAGGGGGCAAAGTGGAAATGGTCGAGAGCTTCAAGTTGTCCGGACCACCAACAACCTGTCCTGGTCCCTCCATGCTGACGCTATAGTTAAGAAAACCCACCAACACCTCTACTTTCTCAGGAGGGGAAGGAAATTTGGCATGTCCACTACAACTCTTACCAGCTTTTACAGATGCACCATAGAAAGCATTCTTTCTGGTTGTATCACAGCCAGATATGGCTCCTGCTCTGACCAAGACTGCAAGAAACTACAAACGGTGGTGAACATAGTCCAGTCCACCATTCAAACCAGCCTCCTATCCATTGACTCTGTCTACACTTCCCGCTGCCTAAGCAAAGCAGCCAGCATAATCAAGGACCCCACGCATCCCGGACATTCTCTCTTCCACCTTCTTCTGTCGGGAAAAAGATACAAAAGTCTAAGGTCATGTATCAACTGACTCAAGAACAGCTTCTTCCCTGATGTCATCGGACTTTTGAATGGACCTACCTCGCATTAAGTTGATCTTTCTCTACACCCTAGCTATGACTGTAACACTACATTCTGCACTCTCTCCTTTCTCAATGAATGGTATGCTCTGTATAGCGCGCAAAAAACAATATTTTTCACTGCTGATACATGTGACAATAAATCAAATCAACAAATTGTGAGGCTCTGTGGATTGTACTACAAAGATTTGGATATCCAAGAAACTTCATCACAATCCTGCAATTGCTTCTTGCTGATGTGGCTGCAACTGTCTTGAGTGAAGGGTGTCTGAAACAGGCGATTTCAAAATTCAGACTGGAATCAAGCAAGGCTCTTCGATAGCCTCCAAAGTATTTACAGTCTACTGACAGTGGCTATTCACCTCATCAAACCACCCTCTGATGGGAGTATTAAATACCATCTATGTACAAAACTTTTCCCTTTGATTGCCTCTGTGCTAAAACTAAACTGACTACTATCGGCATACATGATCTAGAGTTTGTGGATGACTGCAGTGTCACTGCCTGCTCTGCACCAGATTTGCAAGCTACTCCAGATTCTGCATACAAGCAACTAAGTCTGTCCTTGAATGTTGTCAGAACAAGATTTGATTTGATTTGATTTGTTATTGTCACATGTATTAACATAGTGAAAAGTATTGTTTCTTGCGCGCTATACAGACAAAGCATACCGTTCATAGAGAAGGAACGAGAGAGTGCAGAATGTAGTGTTACAGTCATAGCATAGGGTGTAGAGAAAGATCAACTTAATGCAAGGTAAGTCCATTCAAAAATCTGACAGCAGCAGGGAAGAAGCTGTTCTTGAGTCGGTTGGTACGTGATGTCAGACCTTTGTAGCTTTTTCCCGATGGAAGAAGGTGGAAGAGAGAATATCCGGGGTGCATGGGGTCCTTAATTATGTTGGCTGCTTTGTCGAGGCAGCGGGAAGTGTAGACAGAGTCAATGGATGGGGGGCTGGTTTGCTGATGGATTGGGCTACATTCACGACCTTTTGTAGTTCCTTGCGGTCTTGGGCAGAGCAGGAGCCATACCAAGCTGTGATACAACCAGAAAGAATGCTTCCTATGGTTCATCTGTAAAAGTTAGTGAGAGTCGTAGCTGACATGCCAAATTTCCTTAATCTTCTGAGAAAGTAGAGGCGTTGGTGAGCTTTCTTAATTATAGTGTCGGCATGGGGGACCAGGACAGGTTGTTGGTGATTTGGACCCTAAAAACTTGAAGCTCTTGACCCTTTCTACTTCGTCCCCATTGATGTAGACAGGGGCATGTTCTTCTTTTATGCTTCCTGAAGTCGATGATAATCTCCTTCGTTTTGTTGACATTGAGGGAGAGATTATTGTCACCGCACCAGTTCACCAGATTCTCTATCTCATTCCTGTACTCTGTCTCATCAATGTTTGAGATCTGACCCAGATCTTAAAGACAATCTGGAGCTCTCCTTGAAGCACAGCAGCATTGTCATTAATTATTGAGAGGAGCTTGCCACCAATCATTCAAAATGGCGACAACTTGTCCATCAAGCTGCATGAACCTGTCCATCAAGTTCACTCATGGCATCTGGAGGCAGAATGGCAGCAATGAAGGAAAGAAAAGGAAGCAAAACCTGAACTCTGGATCTTACTACCTTGTGAGACACCCTGCTCTATGTGCTTAAGGATCAGTAGGTCGAGAATCAGCCTGTTCAGCCACATGAAGACCCATGCTAGAAACTCACAACCCTAAGTAGATGTCATATTCGAGCCGAGGGACATTCAACGATGATGATGTATATTTCCCCCTGTATGTGGCTGAGTTTTTAAAAACCCATCCTTGGGATATGGGTGTTTCTGGCTAGGCCAGCATTAATTGCAAATCTCTAATGGCCCTTGGGAAGGTGGTGGTGAGCCACTTTTTAACATTGCTGCAGTTCATGTGGTGTACGTACATCCTCACTTCTATTGGAGAGGAAGTTCTCGGATTTTGACTCAGTGACGGTGAAGGAACAATGATATAGTCGGGACAGTGTGTAACTTGGAGGGGAATTTGCAGGTGGTACTATTCCCATGTGTCGGCTCCCCTTGTTCTTCTAGCTGGTCGAGGTTGCAGGTTTGTTAGATGATGTTGAAGGAGCCTTGGTGAGTTGCTGCAATGCAACTTGTAGATGGTACACACTGCTGCCACTTTTGTGGAGAGAGTGGATGGTTAATGTGGTGGTTTGTGTGCCAATCAAGTGGGCTGCTTTGTCTTGGATGGTGTTGAGCTTCTTGAGTGTTGTTGGAGTTGCACTCATCCAGGCAAGTGGGGAGTATCCCATCAAACCCCAGACTTGTGCCTTGTAGTTGGTTTGGGGAGTCAGGAGGTGAGTTACTCACCACAGAACTTCCAGCCTCTGATTTGCTCTTGTAGCTACAGTATTTGTGTGGCTGGTCCAGTTCAACTTCTGGTCAATGGTAACCCCCAGGATTTTGATTGTGGTGGATACAGCAATGGTAATGCCATTGAATATCAAAGGGTGATGGTTAGATTCTCTCTTGTTGAAGGTAGTCATTGCCTGGTACTTGTGTGGTGCGGATGTTACTTGTCACTTACCAGTCCAAGTCTAGATGTTTATCTTGCTGCATGCAGACACAGACTGCTTCAGTATCTGAGGAGTCACAAATGGTGCTGAACATTGTGCAGTCATCATCAAATACCATCATTTCAGACCTTTTGATGGAGGAAAGGTCATTGACAAAGCAGCTGAAGATGGTTGGTTGTAGGATACTACCCTGAGGAACTCTTGCAGCGATGTCTTGGATCTGACATGATTGGCCTCAACCATCTTCCTTTGTGCTGGGTATGACTCCAACCAGAGGAGAGTATTTCCCCAATTCCCATTGACTTAGGCTCCTTTGTGCCATACTTGGTAAATGATGCCATGATATCATGGGTAGTTACTCTCATCACTAGAATTCAGTTATTTTGTCCATGTATGGACCAAGGTTGTAAAGTGCTCTGAAGCTTAGTGACCCTGGTGAAACCCAAACTGAGCTTGTTGAGCATATTGTTGCTAACTGAATGTTTCTGTCTCCGTGTCTGTGTATCTGTGTCAGTGTATCTAACGTCTATCTCTGTGTAGCTGTCTCACAGTCAATTTGTTCCTGTGTATATATCTCTCTGTTTCTGTGTGTTGATCTATCATTATCTCTGTTTCTGTACCGATCTATATATCTGTAAGTGTATCTGTCTCTCTATATATCTTTTCTTCTGTCTCTCTCTCTATCCCAATCTGTATCTCTCTCTATCCCCCTCTATATATATCTCTCTCTAACCCCCAGCCTCTCTCTCTCAATTCCAACCTGTATCTCTTTCTCTCTAACCCACTCTGAATTTCTGTCTCTATCTCTATCCCCCAGTCTGTATCTCTCTCTATTCCACTTTGTATCTCTCTCTATCCTAGTCTGTATCTCTCTCTCCCAGTCTATATCCCTCTGTATATATCCCTCTATTCCACTCTCTATCTCTCCCTGTCTGTGTCTCTCTTTATCTCATTCTCCATCTCTCTCTCTCTTCCAGTCTATATCCCTCTGTATCTCTCTCTATCTCTCCCTCTCTGTGTCTCTCTCTATCCCATTCTCCATCTCTCTGTGTCTCTCTCTATCCCATTCTCCATCTCTCTCTCTGTGTCTCTCTCTATCCCACTCTCTCTGTATCTCTCTCTATTCCACGCTCTATCTCTCTCACTGTATCTCTTTTTCTCTATCCCATTCTGTATCTCTCTCTCTCTCTCTATCTATATATATATATATATATAATCTCAGTATCTCTCTATCCCACTCTGTATCTCACTGTCCCACTCTGCATTTCTCTCTCTTTCCCACTCTCTCTGTCCCAGTCTGTATATCTCTGTATCTCTCTATCCCACTCTGTATCTCACTGTCCCACTCTGCATTTCTCTCTCTCTTTCCCACTCTCTCTCTCTGTCCCAGTCTGTATATCTCTGTATCTCTCTCAGTATCTCTCTATCCCACTCTGTATCTCACTGTCCCACTCTGCATTTCTCTCTCTCTTTCCCACTCTCTCTCTCTGTATTTCTCTGTCCCAGTCTGTATATCTCTGTATCTCTCTCAGTATCTCTCTATCCCACTCTGTATCTCTCTCTCTCTCTCTCTGTGTATCTGCTGTGGCTCAGGCTGGGGGATGGGCGGGCCGGCTCCGCTGCGCCCTCTGCAGCCCCCGGGCGGCGGTGCAGGGGCAGCTCGGGCTCTTTCTTCTTTTCTTCTGCTCGCTTGTCAAGGCCCAGGAGGAACCGTAAGTACAGTCAGAAAGAGAGGGAGAGAAAAAACAACAAATTAAATTACCAGCAACTTCCTGTCTTCTTTGCTGAGAGTGTAAGTGGGGTTTCTAACGTCCAAGCTGAGGCGAGAGAGGAAAATAAAGTGGTTTTAGGTCGGAAATCGGCGCGACGTCGGCACCCTTAATGAACCAGGAAGAGAAAAAGCCTGTCACTCTTGTCATTATTTGCTTCTTGGCGTTTTCTCTGTCTAAATATATTTTTCTGAGGTGATATTTTTTGGGGGATGGGGTAATTCCCCTCCTCTCTCTCTCTCTCCATCGCCTCTCCTCCCATTTTGGGGAGTTAGCTTCAGATCAGTGCTTGTTTCCCCCCTTTTAAAAAAAAGACTAGTGAATCTATCACAGGAGGTTAAAAAGAACCAGGAGTTTTAAAAATTACAGCAGCAGACTCATTCATGTGTAGATTGTATAGATAAGTGTTAGTGGGATGTTTCCAGGCCTGTCTAGGCCTTGCACTCAAAGGCACAACTGACCCTGTGGGCGTTTAAAATACTTGTTCCCAATTGCAGGCATGCAGTTTTAGGGTTCTTTTATTGCACAATTTTGTTCTTCTTCTCCTTTACGCTGTTCTCGGTGTAGAATTGGGGTTGTGGGGTGGGAGGGAGGAGGAAAACATTAAGTGGAGTAGGATGAACATTATGGTCAGATGCATGACTCCTCATGCATGCCAAAAGTACCCTCAATGTGCTTGCAGAATGCCAACTCTGTTCTGGGGTATTGTCCGCTGTGTAGATTTGCACTTTTTTTTTGCAAGTGAAACTTTTGAGGAAAGTGTCCTGAAATTGCATTTTTAAAAAAAATTAATAAAAATCCTTTCCAGCTTTTATCCTGTTTATTTAACTTGGAACAAATTTTGTTTTTAAATAAACAGCTGCCAGGGCACATACCACAGAATTATTTTAGTGCAAAAGCAGTGGAACAAAATGTAATCTGAACTTAACTTAATGTTTTTTGTTCTGATCTACATTTTGCTACTGTATTATTTAATGTACACCGCTTGCTGTAACTTTGAAGTATTTTGTCATTCTTTCTGTACATATCTCGCAAGTCTACTTTCCAGAAAACAGAACAACTATTAAGCCATGGAGTTCTTCACAGCCGCCATGACCATCTTCCATTTCTGTGGGACTAGGCTGCTATTTAGTGTTCTTTCCAGTGGCTTGTATATTAGTTAAACCTGGTTGACCTCAACTTTTACTTAAGATTCCTAATCACACTATGCATCCACTGAGCAAGGGAATCTAAGTATTACAGATTCAAAACTAATGATAGCTTGATTGCTAGTTAATAGAAATTTATCCAGATTTGTTCTTACTATAAAGATTCTCTGCATTGTCAGGTGTTGACATTTAATTTTTTTGTCCCAATTCACCTAAAAAGAGAAAAATCGCAAATGCTGGAAGTCTGAAATAAAACACAAAGTTATGGAAATACACAAGCAGGCCCATCAATCTCTGTAAGCAGAAGTACAAGTGGATATTTTGGCTAAATCTGATCAAAATTTAAAAAAAGCAAAAAGGGAGGGTCAGGCAATATCGCAGAGAATGTTTTCTGAGGGAATGTCACAAGTACCTTTCCTCCCTAACTCTCAATGTAGTCCATTCCCTTACTTGGCTTATCAAACTCAAAAAGTAATTGCATGGATTCACTTTGTCCTTTTCAATTTTGACTTAACTTTTCTCCTATTTACAACGATTGGGTGAGATGACTTTTATATCACCCAGCTTTTTCAACTACTTTTTAAAGGAAAACAGTTTGCATCTTACTAAACCCATTAACTATCTCTTTGTCCCAGTATTTAGCAGATAAAATCCGTGATATTCCCTGACCCTCCCCTTTTGCCTACTTTTTTTTTGTTTTGATGAGATTTAGTGAAAATATCCACTTGTATTTCTGTTTACAGGGAAGGATGGACATGCTGTGTATTTCCATGATTTTGTATTTTATTTCAGACTTGCGATTTTTCCCTTTTGTGGTGAATTGGGGCAAAAAAACTTAAATGTCAACACCTTACAATGCAGAGAATCTTTACAGTGAGAACAAATCTAGATGAATTTTCATTAATTAGCAATCAAGCTATCATCAGTTTTGAATCCGTAATATTTACATTCCCTCGCTCAGTGGGTACAGAGTGTCACCCTGAGCCACACTGATTAGGAAGGTGCCATGTTTGATCCCTGAGTTTTGTTGAGGTAGCCAAGGCAGCAGTTGTAGTAATGTCATTTGCCTTTACTCTAAAGAGGGGAAAATAAAGTTGATTTAACTGAGTTTCTCCTTCCAGCTGCTATCCTAAATGTGCAAGTCCGTGTGGGCAGGAAAGGGACTCAGGGAATGGGCCCGGCTGTGTTTGGCTGTCAGCATTTGAATAACTGGTCAGGATTTGATATCAGTTGTTTACCACGACAAGCAGATTAAGACTGCTTTACCGCTCCCAATATTGTGGACCCAAGGTGTTGGGCCCATACAATGCCTGAGGATAAAGCACTTCTTTGAAGTAAAGTCGGCTGCTTGTGTACATGGAACTGCAACCGGGGTAAGTACTTCTTTCAGGAGGGAAGGGAAAGAGGGAAGGGAGCAGAAATGATAGATGAGGGAGCACAGTTCTTAGTATGGTGGTTGAATGAGGTGGCACAGTGTTTAGCCCTGCTGCCTCACAGCGCCAGGGACCCGGGTTCAACGTTTTCCCTGTGCCTGCGTGGGTTTCCTCCGGGTGCTCTGGTTTCCTCCCACAGTCCAAAGCTGTGCAGGTTAGGTTGATTGGCCGCGCTAAATTGCTCCTTAGTGGTAGGGGGGTTAGCAGGGTACGTGGGATTACGGCATAGGGCCTGGGTGGGATTGTTCTCGGTGCAGGCTCAATGGGCCAAATGGCCTCCTTCTGCACTGTTGGGATTCTGTGACTGTTCTGAATATGTGGATGTGCGATGGCCTCATTCACTTGATTCATCTGAATAAGTTTGTTAATCATTCATACAAAATGTGGGAAGGTGGTTCTGAATGGGTGTCTTCTTCCATTATGGATATATTGTTAGGAAGGTTATTGCATTAAATGTTGCAAACGGAATAGGGAAACTAATGCTCTTCCGTGTGGAACTGGAGTAAGTACAATATGCATAGAGGGCAAAAAAACCCAGCAGGAAATGATACCGAATGATGTAAGAGATGTAGCATTGCAATGTTACCAGGTGCTTATATTCTCAACACTTTTGTAACGGACAAAATTCATAAAC